>NC_046608.1:4587677-4931098 GCF_011750605.1 Drosophila busckii | reverse complement strand
TGTCTAACATTATCTGATTTAGCGTTTAATACTTAACCCTTGCCAAGGACTCACACACACACACACACACACACACATAGAAAGATATAGGATATACCCGTCGACACACGCGTTGCCATTAAGCAGGCAAAAGTAAAAAAAAAACACAAAACCAAATAAAATAAAAATGAGCATGGGAATGGGAATGAGACAGAGCCAGGCGCAAGGATAACGAATTAAAAAATTAAAAATCGAAAAGCAACGACATCAGCAGCAACAGCAACAACAACAAGGACGAGCATGACGACAAGAACAACAACGAGACGACGACGACGACGACAAAAGGTAAAAATGCGCTAGGGGTGAAAGTTGATTAGTTGGGTTGAGGGGGCGGCTGAGCGGTTGGGGGTGCGGGATTGTGATGTGCTGCCGCTGATTAGGCAGCGCCCAAGGGCTAGCTATAGCGTATGCATTCAAAGGGTTCAAGGGGGGGCATGGGGTGGGGGAGGGGGAGGCAAAGACAACAAGGACGACGGCGGCGGCATAATTAAAACTCCCAGCGCCGTGTAATAAATGCCAAGGCAGGCACGGCCAATAAATAGCAACAACAACAACACGAAGAACGAGAACAAGCATAACATTAGCAACCCTTTTTTATCTCAGCCCTGGCGTTGGTGGGGAGGGGGAGGTTGGTTTCTCCTGAGGCGCCAAGAAAATAAAAGCAACAATCGAATTTTAATCAATTCGCGCAACGCTTCGCTTCGTTTCAATTCTACGCGTTTTTTTGTGTTTTCTTTTTTTTTGGGCTTTTTCATTTGCATTTTGCATTGAAGCTTAAGTCGGCGCCGCGTGCTCTGCGCTTTGTTTCTAGTCAACGAGGCGTTTGAGCCCAACCAGCCAATCCAACCCAGCCCAGCGCAGGATGTGCGCATAGGTGAGCAAACAGCTAGAGATTCTGACCAGCTTTGATTACTTTACGCACTGACCCGCACAGCCTGCCAAATATTTAGAGCCAGAGCATTTCAAGCACAGCCCAAATTGCATTCAAAAAGCCAAAAGAAATAGCTAAAAGTGCAATTGAAAATTGTTGTAATGAATTTTGTGTGATAAAAAGTGTTAGACAATTGCTTGGCTTGCTAAAATTGCATTTCATTAGTAAACAATTATTTATTTGATAGAAATAATTAGCGTATAGCATTGAAATGTAAGCATATTGAAAGAGAGTAGATTAATTTAAAAGAAACTATGGAATTTATTGGGAATTTTTGAGAGAGAGAGAGAGAGAGACAGGGAACAAGAGTGAGGAGATAAGTTAGTCACAACGCCTTAATGTTTGAACTAAAGACATAGCTATGAACATTAGACTCAAGAAGTTAATAAATGAGAGAGAGAGAGAGACACAGAGCGGGAGAGCGAGAGCGAGAGCGAGAGCGAGACGGAGAAGTAGAGAGAGAGAGTCGCTTTGCTTTTAGGTTTGAACCTTAAAGACTCAAGAAGTTAATAAAAGAGAGAGAGAGAGAGACAGAGCGGGAGAGCGAGAGGGAGAGAGAGAGAACAAGTGACTCGCTTCGCTTTTAAGTTTGAACATTAAAGACTCAAGAAGTTAATAAAAGAGAGAGAGAGAGAGAGACCGAGCGGGAGAGCGAGAGGGAGAGGGAGAGAGAGAGAGAGAGAGAGAGAGAGAGAGAGCTGGCTGCAATTTTAGAGGCTTGTAAAGTCCTAACAGAGTCCTGAAACCATGGCCAGCACTCTAGCTAAATATAAATTTGTTTAATTTCAGCATTTGCCCTACTAACTTTTGTTTTTGTTACATTTCAAAAAAAAATTCTTTATGCAATATCAATTAAATAAAAATTAATTCATTGATTTTCTTGCGTTATTTTCTATACCGCACAATTACTGCAACTAGTCGCATTATTTAAGCTAATTTTTAATTATAAGATGCGCTTAGTTTACGTTTGCTGAACTCTCCGCACTTAATTAAATATTTTGTTGGATTTGTCTTTGATATTAAACGAAAATTTTAGAGCAGCGAGTTGTTAACTCAAGTCGCAATACATAAACCAATTAATTAAATAGATTAAACTTATGCTAAAATAGTATAGAAATCTGCTGCTAACTGCTGACAGCTATAAATTAAATACTTGCATTAATAATATAATAAAATGCCATGCGCTGCTTACTTTAAAAATAGAGCAAGCAAATGCAAGACTTGTGCTATTTTTAATAGCCACGCCAACTATTTAATTAAGATTTTCTATAAACAAATGCTAATTGACATTGACATTGTTGCTTGCTATAAAAGAAATGCACTTAAATAAAAAAAAAATGCGTCTTATCGAAAATTATTTGCATTGTCAGCAAAATAAATAAATAAAAAAAAAATGTCAACGCTGACAGCTCAGCCCACCTGTAACGTATATAAATAAACAAATGCACAGACACACACACACATACACATATACATTATATATATATAGTTGTATATTTGTACGTATTTTTAAGCTTGTCTCGCTTTTGGGCGCTGTCAGATTTGTAGGAGCTTGACACGCTGGGCCGGCTGACTGGGCTGGGCTGGGCTCTTACTTTTCATTTGTCTCCCCATGTCTTTAGCTGGCAGTTGATTTCTTTTGCAGCCAACACCCCGCCACACCCCATTTCACAAATTTTCACATTTTCTTTATAGTATAGTTGCTTGCTCTATACTTTTTTTTTTCTTTTTTGCACTTTGGCCATTTATACACATTTCACCTGGGCTGTCAGTTTGCATTTCTCTCTCTTTTACTGTGTATGTGTGTGTGTGTGTGTGTGTGTGTTGGTTGCTTGCCATTTGCTTTGGCAATTTCTATTCATTGCAGCTCATCAGTTCTGAAGCTGCTGCTTTATCATCATCATCAACTGCGGCTGCTGCTGCTGCTGCTGCTGCTGCTGCCTTCGTTCCAACAATTTCTCTTTTGGTTTTTTTGCAAATGCAAGTTATTGCAGTTGCTGCTGCTGCTGCTGCTGTTGTTGCAACATCTATGGGTCCCTCTCTATATAGTCATTGTGACTATCCTATTTTCTATTTCTATTTCCATTACCATAGCCATGGCCCATTGTATTTGTCTGTCCCAAGCTCGTTTTGCTCTTGACTTGTTCGCTCGCTCGCTTGTTGTTATTTATAATTTTCGTTTATTTGCATTCGCATCCAATTTGTTTGTTCGTTCCAAGCGAACGAACGAATGAATGAGAGTCACACTAACAAACTAAATACGCTTACTTTCAATTTTTTTTTAACAAGCGCTGCAATGTAGGCAATACTTTTTATGCCAAACTGCTGAGCGGCTCAATTTTGAACTCAGCACAATTATTCTAATAAAATAAACAGATCAAAAGAGTTATTGCACTTAACTGTACATATGAAAAATGGTTAGTTACTAAAACTATTTGGCTTTGATTTATTTATAAGCTTTACCTTGCAAGTAAACTTATTATTTAATTTACTGTTTTGCCTTATCAAACAAAGCTAATTGTTAACTCAATTAGCTGCAAATACGTTACCAAATTTATTAAATAAGCTTGCACAATAAGCGATGAAACTAAATACGCCCAGCAAAGTAGGCAACACTTTGATGCCAGCAAGCTGAGCGCCTAGTTAAGTCGATTTTAAACTAAGCTAGAGGGCTAAGGGCTAAGCTCTATAAAGGTATTCGCTAGTCGAGCTGACCGGCAGCTGAGCTCTCAAGCATTTTACGCCATTATCAACAACAACGAGACGTTGGCATCTTCTGCTGCTGCTGCTGCTGGCGCTGTCCGGCTTTGGAGGCTAACGCAATGCGCAGTGTCCACGCTTGTCTGTGTCTGTGAGCTCACCTTTTGCCCATTGTGCGCTCTTTCTCTATGTCAGAGCGTATTATTGGTGTGCGGAAAATGTTTGCGTAATTGCAATGTTGACATTCGTATTTTTCCACCCACCACCCACTGTTCATATTTTTAGCTACGCAAAAATCGTTGCCTAAGTGAGACATCCCATCTGACAAGCTATTAGCTTGTTGACTTGCGCCTCAGTGGATGAGACATCGACATCGACAGGCGCAAGCTTCGACAACTTGTCAAATTACCTTAAGCAAGCCGCCGGGCGCACCACCCCCAGCACCCCGCACCCAATCCCAGGCGTTTGTCAATATTTAAAATTGAAAAATACGCGCATTATTCATATCATTTCAATATCATTGCGCGCAGTGCGCTATGAAACAAAAAACACAAGTCAATAGAATTTTTTAGAGCAGCGAATTTCAAATGCACTTTGGGCTCAATATAAAACCAAAGCTCCTAAGCACAGTGAAGCTGCTGCCAGCCCTGGGAAGTGTATTGCGTCTGAAGGCAGCGACAAGGACATCGACATCGACATCGACAGCGGCAGTGACAGGACGACATTGACGACAATCGCAAGGCACCCTTAGACATGCAAAGTTATCGCTTAGGGTGGGGGGGATGGTAACCATTACCGACATTCATCCATCCATCCATCCCAGTCAGTCAGCAAAGCATCCTGTGCATTCATTTAGAGTCAGTCCTGTCTGTCTGTCTGTCTCTCTGCCTCGTATGTATATTTCATATGCCCTTATGCCCTTGTCGCCGTCGTCTTTGCATTTCTCAATGTACTCGAAAACGATTTATTAAAAATATCTTTGGCACGGCATCTCACAGGCAAAACAACAAGCAAGCTTATTAAAAATTTATTACCAAGCTTAAAAAATGTTACCCCAGTCGCCAGTCGACTCGACTCGACAACTTCGCTGCTTCTTCTTCTTCTGCTTCTTTCACTTGGCCCCGAGGGCAGCTGCTGAGCGACTGAGCCGCGCACCTTTTACAATCATCAAGAACGACAACAACAACAACAACAGCAGCAAACTCGCTCGCGGCGCAGATATTGAAAGGTATTTTGGCTGATTTGTTTGAGTTGGAAATTTAATTTATAACTGTAAATGTATTTTTCATAATAGGCCTGAGGGGCGCGATGTTCGCTCGAAATCAAAAGTGTGAGCGAGACTTGCAATTGTCGCATTCAATATGCTTACGCTCTATTCACTGCAGACTTGAAGCTTTAGCCTTGGCAATACGTAAGCGTGGGCTAAGCTTCATAAAATAGATAAACAAATATAGCAAAATATAGCAACTGGCTGGCTGAAATCCACAACTATTGCTATTCTGGAGCATATTACAATTTACTTTTAGCTTACAGCTGTTGCTTATGAAACTTGAATTGATTTGCCTTTTAGTTTCGTTTTTATTCTATTCTTCTTCTTACTATAAATAATTATTTACAAATAAACAGCTGCGGCTTTCGCTTTGACCAATTGCAATCCACGCACAGATAAAACGCCATTTGTCTTATCAGATCAGCAAACAAAACAAAACATGTGCGTAGCCAGTGCAAGACTTAAGGGGGCTTCGGCGCACACCCCTTCCAGCTACGCCTCTCACTAAGTTGAAAACTAAATGACAACAAGAGCAATGCAATGAAAACAAAACATGTGCGTAGTCAGCTTGAGTTTTAGTGGGGCTTAGACGCATACCCCTCTTAGCGATGCCTCTAAGCAAGACGAAAGCAAAGTCATGAACTCTCTCGCTCAATTGTTTGCGCTCTCTGCAAAGGTTTAGCACTAGCTAAGCGCCGTCTGTAGCTCCGTTATGATCGCTGCTTGCGTTGCACTCTCTTGTAATCATAAGCATGTGCGTAGTCAATGCTAGTTTTAGTGGGGCTTAGGCGTATGGCCCCCTTAGCGACGCCTCTAAGCAAGACGAAAGCAAAGCAATGAACGATTTTTACTTTTGCTCGCGCGCTCTCAATTGCTTGCGCTCACTGCAAATACGCTCAGCGCTGTCTCCGTTTTGATCGCTGCTTGTGTTGCGCTCTCTCTTCTGCTTGCGCTTTAGCTTATTCCAAACGTTTTACTTTCTTAGCAAATTAGTCTTGTTTTGTTAGTGCAAATCATTGTGTGCCTTTAATTATCAAAGTGTTTTAATTTAGATTTATACAATTAATTGCAACAATTATTGTGCTGATCGTGCCTGATAATATTTAAAGCCTTACTGAGCGGTAAGTGTTTTTGTTTAGCTGCACTGCACTTACTCTAAGCTTTATTGCCTTTAAAATTTGCAAATCGAGAGCTGCGGCTGTGGTTCTATCTATAAAATTATGCATGTTGCTGGTATTAATTTAAGGAAATGTTAACTGTTTGCTTTAAATATTTATTAAATTTATTGCTTATTATTTACTTAAATTATTTGGATGTGCTGTATGCAAACATTTAAATGCTGTTGCCCAACAAATAAAAGAAAAGATAGTTCAATGTCACAGCTGCTTTGGCTTTGCCCTAAGTGATACATCAGGTTGCCCCTTTGAGCCGGCCCTGGTCATCATCATCATTAGCAATGAGCAGCAGCAGCAGCTACCACCCAAGCCCAATTCCAATCCCAGCGTTAGTTCGCAACGGTAACCGCAGAAAAGCCCAAGAGTCGGACAGACTGACGAACGGACGACGGGCTCAGTGCCAATGACAAATGATCAAGTGTCACACATGGAATTTAAAGTAGCTGCCAGTCCAACTGAACGTGTGTGTGTGTGTGTGTTGGTCAGGGGGCGCTATCAGGTAGACGCTTATTAGTTGCCAGTGGGGTGGGTGGGTGGTTTGGTTAGGGGGTTGGGTTGCTGCTGCTGCTGCTGTCGCACTATTTGATAACTAAAACTCATCAGCGTCGTCATCATTTTTATTATTTAGCTGAAATGATGAAATGAATGCCCGTGAAGGCTTAAGTGCCCAAAACAGACAGACAGACAGACGGACGGAGAGACAGGCAAGCTGCTCTCTTGTCCTTTTTGTGGTGCACACATGTGGCGAGGCACACACACACAGACATAAGCCCAAGGCAGACGCTGAGCCAAAGCATTTTTCAATATTTGACAATAAGCTGCAGCTGTATGTGTGTGTGTGTGTATGTGTGTGTGTGTGAAAAATGGCAACTTTGACAGCTTGACACTTCAGTCGCCCGCGCCTTGACTACGACTCACATGTGTGTGTGTGTGGCAAAGCTTTAGAAATATTTTAATTTAAACGCAGTCGCTCCCTTTGCTCTGCTCTAAGCTTGACACAGTTTAATTCGTTTTTGGGTTGTAGTGGGTGGCTGGGTGGCGCTGCCTGATTTGCTTGTTATAACTCAATTTGTTGTCCTTGTTACGCATTTGGCTGCTATTTTGACAGTTGAACGTCGCGCGCTTTGACAGCCAAACAATTTGTCATTTGACTTTAATTAATTCCAGCTAAACTATATTTAGTGCATAAATTAATGAAAGAGCGCGAGGACAATGCAATGCAACTAATTGACAACAGGCAGCGAGAGCTTCAGCATTCATCTTAGCTCACCTGCCTGAGCTTTTCTTTTCTTATATCAACTCATTAATTTCTATTTCTGTTTGTCTCCGCTGCTGCTGCTGCTGCTGCTGCTGCTGAGTGCAGCGCGCTGAGCTGAGCCTCTTGAGCGCCTCAGCTACATATCTGAAATTATACTTTGTCCTTTCTATAACAATAATTATTATTTTGCTTCAAGCAGCAGCAGCAGTCAGCGCCCAAGTCAGAGCCAGAGCCAGAGCGGGGGTCGCTCGCAAACACTTAAAAATGCTAAATAAAACATATTCCACTTAGAGAAGCGACTGCAACTGCGACAACTGCGAGTGTGTGTGTATGTGGGGGCTGAGTGGGCGTGGCGCTGTTGGGGTTAGGTGCCAACACAGCTCACAGGTGCCGCTTGTTAAAGAAACAAGTCAGCTGGCAAAAGAGGGCTGAGGCTCTGGCCATATTTGCAATTCATATACAGAACACACACACACACATACGAGCGTTAAAACAAAAACAACAAAAAAAAAAAAGAAATAATAATTTGCAAAAGTAGCGTCGTGTGACAATTGCTCGACTCGACTCGACACACACACACACACACACACACTCATAACTTGTCCACCTTGCCCATGTGCTCGGCGTCTTTACTGCGTGCCCAACTACATTTGTTTTTGTTGTTGTTGTTGTTGTTGCTGCTGCTGCTGTTGCTATTTGAATTTTGAGGACATTGTGATGAGGCTTTAGTTTGCAAATCTCTTGCCCACACACGCACACATAAACAAACGTCAACGAGCGACGTCTATGTCTGCGCTGACTGCAGCTGCGACTGCGCTGCCCTGTGGTACTTCAACGTTTGAAATCTTTGTAGCCAGGGCCACCAGCCACAACCCCCCACCACCCGCACCACCCCTCGTTTGTAACATAGATGCGCAGCCCAAGCAAGAGCTGCGTAAAATCGTTGCATACTTCTGTGCGTTCGCATAGCTCAAACAACAAGCGGCAAAACTTAAGCAAACACAGCAACTGCTATAGATCGAAAACTTATAGTATATATACAGTTTAATAGGTAGAACTAATGCATATATTATTTATTTATATTATTATATTAGTTAGCTGCTGCTTACAAGAGCAACAACTTTATTTATTTATTATTAAATTCTATGGTACAATTGGTATAGCTAGAGCAACAATAATTGCAAATAATTATAAAATAATAAACAAATAATTTTCTAACGTCTTTGCGCTGCACTTTTATTAAATGTTATACATTTAAAGCTAAACAAATTAGTTGATCACTGATTTATTTTTAACAACATAAGCACCAAAAATTGCATTACATTGCATAAATTACTGATTGCTTACAGCTTAAATTAAATATCTATATTTATTTTGCAAACAAATTATATTATATTAAATAGTTAGCTTAGTTAGCTTTGCCTTTAATGATCGTTACGCTACGCAAAGCTTGAGCAGTGTATGCGCCTCAGTCTCAGTTTCAGTTGCAGCCTCAGTTTTGCTTTATTAACCATTAGCTGTGTGTGTGTGTGTGTGTAGCATTTAGAAATTCTTTTGGTTCTGCTCGTATTTCAGTTCTTATGCATTTTTCACATGCTTTACAGTTGCTGCCTGAGATTTAGCAGTTTGTCTGGGCTGCATAATTCACCCAACCAGGCAGCCAACCAGCCACCCAACTAGGTGCGCTTACCTAAGCAACGCTCATCCCCCACCCCCTCTTGGCCCCTTTGGCTGGTTTGTCTATATGCGCCGCTCAGTTCGTGTGCTGTCAAGTGCGCTTATGGCTGTCATGACGCCCATAACATTGTCATCAACATTAGTTTTGTGTCATCGTGTGTGGCGCTAGGTGGCGCTGCCTGCCATGCACTTGTTGTTGTTGTTGTTGACATCGTCACAAAAATTGGTGCAAAATGCTTCAGTCTTGCTTTATTTTTTAACTACTTACATGGACTTGTGTGACTTAGGCTAAGCGCACAAAAGTAGGCTAAGCAAAGCGATCAATACACTGTACATATTATCGATAGTTATCGATAACAATGCGCATGCTTAGGCTATTTACACACGCCCCCCCCCCCTTACGCCCACATCTATGAGCAAACAATATAAAATAAGCATGAATAATTAGAATATGTTAAGTGTTTTGGGGCCCTGGCGCACAACACTCGACATATGTATTTGTATTGGTGTGTGTGCGTGTGTGTGTGTGCCCGCATATATTGTATATTTATATACAGTCAGTCAGTCAGTCAAGTTGGGCGCATCTACAAAAGCCACGCCCACACAATGTGCTCTGTGCGAGAAACGACTCGAGTGCCCACCTGACTTTTTGTCATTCAAATGAAAACTGTACGTCGTCGTCGTCGTCGTCGTCGTCGTCGTCAGCAGCATCAGCAACGTCGTCATCAACAGCTCTACAACATATATATATATATATATATATTTATATATACACATGGATTCACATACTTACACCTGCTCTGATTGCTTTGTTCAGCATTTTTCTCTTTCTTTCTACGCTTTTTTTTTTGCGAACAATTTTTCTGTCGCTGCATCTTTTTGCATTGCATACACTTAGGCGCGACTTTTTCACTTGCCTGTGTGTGTGTTGACTTGTTGTTGTTGTTGTTGCTCTGGCTGGCATAGAAAAATTTACAATGCAATTGAGTATGCAAATATTGCCTACTTGTCATGTAGACAAATACAACGTTCTACGCTCCTCCAGCCACACACACACACACACACACACACACACACACACACTTGCTTGGGTTTCTTTGCTTTTTTTTTAGCCTGTCCCTGTTTTCTTCTTTGGCTGCATTTTGCATATGCATGCGAGTCTTTGTAATATACATATGTATGCGTGTGTGTGTGTGTGTATTTGTTATTGTTAGCATGCGCCTACATTGTTGTTGCAATTTTCGAAATTAAAATAACAATATGGAGGACACACGTATAGCTTCAAGCACAACTGTACCTAAGCAGCAAAAGCTTAACGAAGCTACTACCATATGTAGGTACTTAGCATAGCAAAAGAAGAAGCAGCAGCAGCAGCAGATGATGATGATGCTGCTGCTGATGAAGAAGAAGAAGAAGCAAGCGCAAACATTTGTGCTGAGCTTGCTTTATTAATTGCAAACTTATTTAAATAAATAGCAAAGCTACTAAGCTTAGCTATAAATAAATAAATATTTTAGTTGCAGCAACAATAAAATATACAATTTTATTTAAATAACTTATTTTTATTATACATATATTACTTAATAAATTGTATAAATCTAATTATATCACTAAAACAGTTTCATACATTTTAAATTGAATGAATATTAAGCTTAATTAAATATTGAGCGCTAACAAAGCATTCAAATCAAGATATAAATTTATATTTACATCTTATTTAAATAATTTGAATACATTTTAGTTTAGCCATACAATTAGCAATGAAAATTTATGAGAAAATATTAAAAGTTCTAACATTATTTAAATTATAAACTGATTAAACTGAACTGAGAATTTTGAATTTAACTAACTGCTAAATGTTAAATTCAAAATTGTCAGTTCAGTTTATAAATCAAATAATGTCATAATAATATTGTATTTATTAATTAAATATTGTTTTACTTTTATATTTTAGCTACATTTTGCAGTCTATATTAAATATTGAAAGTGTTAAGAGGTAAGTGATTATTTTCTTAGCAATCCAAGTATTCAAAAGAAAAGTCAATTTATTTATTCCAAATATTTTTTTGTAATCCACACACACACACACTTGCTGACTTTAAGTACTTTGTTCCCACTGACATTTATGTCTATGCCATTTATAAGAAAATTTTGGCTTTTATTTATTACAAATTCGTTGATATTAAAAATGTAGAGGGGCTGGAGTTGGGGCCGAAAACTTTTGCACAAGTAAATCATTTGGCAAAAGACACAGCCACATCGCTGTGCGTGCGTGTGTGTGTGTGTGTGTGTGTGTGTGTGTTAAACAATGGCTATAAAAATGGAGTGTTTGCCATGCATGGATTTCCCTTTGGAGAAATGTTAGGAAATTAATGGCATTTGGTATAAATTTATGGGCGTTATGATATTTCTACTTGCGGCTTGTCAATGGGCGCAGCAGCAGCAGCAGCGTTGAAATTTTTATTAACCAAGTGAACTTAAATGCTTTGCATAGACATTAAATAAATTGCCATAAATAAAGAACAGCACACAAAATGCTAATTTTAGTTAAAAGCCAAAAAACAAAGAGAACACAACAAAACAAAACAAAATGTAACAAAATATAACAAAAAGGGTTACAACACGGGCGTTTTGTGTTTTTTCCTGTGCGACTAAATTCAATTTAGAAAATGTGTGCAAAGGTAATGCAATTTATTTGGACTCGTCATAAAAATTAATAACAAAAACGTGTCGGTCAGCGTCACTAATATGACTGGACACAAAAGAAAAAAGCTAAAAGAGTTAAAGGTGTGAGGTGAGGGGGGTGAATATCATAGATTTAATGTTGGCTTTGATTGCTTGCATTGGCTCTAATAAAAATCAAACAAATTATGCTAACAAACTGGATTTCATTGCTCTGGCTCTGGCTCTGGCTCTGGCTCTGGCTCTGGCTCTGGGTGCTGGTGATTTGCTCAATAACCCTTGTAATATAAACAGAGCCACCCACACACACACACACACACACACACATATGACATGACTCTTTCACTTGGCAGCAGTCCATCAGTGTGTGTGTGTGTGTGGCAAAAAGATACGAAAAAAGGACATGACTTGAAAATCACTTAATCTACTTGGCCAAGCAACAGAGAGACAGAGAAAAAAAAACAAGAAAATAGACAGTCAAGGCTAAAGAAAGCGCCCAGGCAATGAAACTGAAACTGAAAAACCCTTTCGACGGCTTTGGCATACTTAAGGGCGCGTCCGGTTAACCCCAAAAAATTCGCTCGCTCGCTCGCTCGGGGAATCAACAAACCATGACAACGGCATATTTCACATATGAGCCAGAACCTTGGGCTGGGGGCGCTCAAAAATTATTGCAAATCACTAAAACCAACAAATACAAAACTGTGAACAACAACCACCCTCCACCCCTTGCCGTTCGGGTTAACGTAATTGAATTCAATCAAAATTGTTTGGTCCATCAAACAGACAATTACAAGCAATACATTTTGCCAATATGCTCGGGGATACTCAAAAGGAAAGGATATTGGCAACAATAACAAACATAGAAAAACTGCGCAAAAATTTGCAACCCCCTCTCGGCGTACATTTCATAGAGTTGTCAGTCAGCCCAACCCCCACCCCCCCAGCCCTGCCCACCCTTTCGAGCGCTTGTACATTTAGCTAAGGAACACACACGTAGACAAGCAATTTGTCAATCGCTCGATTTGATGAGCTTACGACATTCGCCAATGGATTAATAGCTGATGCTACTTTCGCTTGAATGATACATAAATGTGTGGGGGGTGGGGGTTAAAAAGTGGGTAAAAATTGTTAAAGAGTTGCGTACAAAGGGGTGTGTTCATTAAATTCAATTGGCTTTGAAGCGCGTATAAACATTTTAAATTGCAAGTAGCAGCTAAAATATATAAAGTATAAGCAACTAGCAATTAATTTATATTATATTATTAAATTTAGCTACGCCTAATGCGGATTTGGAATGAATTTTTAGCATTTTTCTTTATACACTTAAAAATTAAATTCACACATTTTTTTTAAGAAATGCTTGTTCTTATTATAAGTCTTTTATTTATTTTATTAATTATATTGCTTATTATATTTAAAGTGCAATACAAATTTTATATAAACGTAAAGTAATAGTTAAGTGTTTGCAATTAAATCTTGAACTGCATACTGGCATTTAACTAACAAATTAGCGTACTAATCGCAATCAACATTTAATTGCACCAACAAGTTCTATTAGAAGAATGCAACTAATGAGTGTTTATGGTGATCTGTATTTCACAGCTACTATGCTCTGCCTTGCTGGCTGTGATGGCCGCTAGCTGCTCGGCTGGCTTTCTTGACTACATTTATCCCACAATTATGCAGGACTATTATAACCTTGCGCCTACCAAGGAGGGTTATCGCTTCAAGTTAGTAATATAATAATATAAGTAATATTATTAGCTAAAAAAAATATAATAAAATTAAACAAAATTTATTTTATATAAATTGTTAAATAATTTTTATTAATATTTACATATTTTAATGCTCATGGGTTTACATTTTTCTTAACGTATGAAAGTTATGAATGTTAGCAATTTATTTTGCTTTTACTTTAAATATTGAAATTAAGCTACAATTGCAATCAAATCTAAGGCAAATTTTTTGTTAACAAAGTAAATACCAAACATAATTGAATTGCAATTGGTAACCATAACAAGCTCGCTGTATATAAAAATGGCATTAAAAATTTTAAGTCTCAATAACAAAGGCAAGAGCGGAATCTATTGAAATTCGCTACTTGTGCTTGATTTTCTGTTTTTTTTTTACAGCCACTTGGCAAACTTTCAATCCACTCTCACTCTCACTCTCACTCTGTTTGTCTATTGCTGTTTCTCTTTTACTATAATCTATGGCTTTTCTATGGGCCGCCCATACGCTTTGGCTTTGCTTTTTTGCCAAATCACTTGACCAATTTGTCAAGTGGCACTTAAGCGTGTGCGTCCGCCCAGCTAAACCCCCAACCCACTCCACAGCCTCAAATAAATTCGGGGTTGAATATGCTGGTTACTTGTATTTGCACTTGGGTTTTCCTAGTTCTTGTTTGCGGTGGTCTTTTCAGAGTTTGCCATTATCCCAATCTCGGGCTACAATTTGCATGCATTGTGGCATCATCTTTAGCCATTCATCCATATATAGCCACAGTCAGGAGTCTAACGCTAGTATCTATGTGTGTGTGTGATAAAAAAGTCACTTGTCATTTCTTTTGAACCCTCCCCCAGTCTCCTCAAGCCGATCCAACTGGCGTTGGCCATTTATGTTTGCCCAGCTATTTACTTTTTTTTATGATTTTATTAGCTGCAAAAACAAGCAATTTTGTTACAATGTTTATTGGTTATAGTGTTGTTTCTTTTTTTTTTCCTTTTTTGTTGAGGGTTCTCTGCTTTGATGTGCCCTTAAAAATCATAAGCGTGAGTTATGTTTTATGCTCAACAATTGCCTCAGTGGCCGAAAGGGGTTGCCCACCCCTACTACACACATGATATGGATATGGCTCACATAAATGTGTGTGTGTGTGTGTGTGTTAGGGCGGCACTTGCCAGCCAAAGGGCACAATTGCGTCAGCGATTTAGCCTGATTTGTATGATTTGATTTGATTTGATTTCATTAGATTTGATTGTGTTGTAACGCAAGTCAGAGAGAGAGCCAAAGAGAGAGCAGAGCTAGTCAAAAAGAAAAAGAGTTAAAATAAGCGCATAAATAACAATTTATAATGAGAAATTTCTTAGACTTGGCCGAATTAAATATTGCAACATTTTTATATATTAATAATACTTAATAATACACAAAATATTATAGTATATAAATAAATTTATTATAAAATAAATAAATTAATAACTTAAATGAATTAACTGAGTGAATCAAAAATTAAGCAATTAAAACTTCAATCTAGCTGCAGCAATAAATAATAATTAATTGCAATATTTGGCACATCAACTAAATTAAATATGATGAACAAATAGTAAAATATTAATCGACAAATTATAAAAAATAAATCAGCATGAGCTAAGAACTATTTTTTAACTTAACTTTAGCTGTTTTGAATTCCAATAAATAAATAAATAAATTCAGTCACTTTATGTAGAACAATTAACAAGCATAATATGTAAAATTTATTTTATTATTGCAATTTTTTAATATAAACAAATACATTGAGCTTTGGCATACAATTGGCAATGTTAATTATGTTCTATGTTCGTCCTTAATTTATTAATATGCATTGGTGAATTCTATTTAAATTTTGCTTAATTAATACAAATATTTTTAATACATATTTATTATATTTTACATTTAAGTTTGTCTGTTAATTTATAGTATTTGCTTTATTTATTTATTTTATTTGATCTGCGCACAACTTAAAGCTTTGAATTGTTTAATGTGCTGTCTGCTAATTACAACAGACGTTTCGAATATTATCGATGCCAAGTCGCTGTGCATTGGATTAAAGTGTTATTAAAACTGCTTGCAGACGCTGCTTGGCTGGTAGTGGGGGGTGTGGTGGTTGGGTGGGGGGCGATCGGACGCATTTACAGCTCATAAAAACTGCGCACGACAGCCAAGAGCTCAATATAAAATGAAATTTTATAGCCGACCAGCCGGAGATTGGCTGGGCTAACCGGAAGAAGCGACGTGGCACACACACACACACACAGGCACACAAACTAGTGCAGGTTACAACTAATAAGCCAAAAGGCGGCGCTGTTCGATTTAATGAGCAGCCGTCGCAGCCGTCACAACTTTCCGCAACGTTGGACGCGTTAAACTAATCAACGCACACGGGCTCGGGCTCCAGCTCGAATTGCAGGGCGCAGGGCTCAGGACGCAGGACTCACCTCTCACTTGAAGCGAGAATATGCAGACAGCATTCGACAGCTGCTGCTGCTGCTGCCTCCCGGCCCCACCCACTCAACAGTTGTTTGTTTGTCTGCTCAATTGCTTGTTAACATTTTGCGCAATTTGGCGAACGACGAACAGCAGCGTGGGCGTTGGGCGTTGGGGTGTGGGCGTGGCATTTTGGGGGCAAACGCTTAAACTACCTGCAAACATGGAAAAAACCAAAAACCAATTGAGCGTGTGTGTGTGTGTGTGTGCCTGTGTGTGTTTGGCCTGTAGAAAGTCATAAAATTTTATAGTTTAGTTGCGTCTCTGGCGGTTAGACAAATAGTGGGTGGGTGGTTGGTTGGTTGGGCTGACTGCCGTGTGTTATGACTGTGAACTAATCGCCGCAGCGTTTTCGGTTTGCCAGCGCGTCAGTTAATGAAATGGTCAAGCTCCCAACATGTTGTTATTGTTGTTGTAATTGCTCCAAGGGGCGGGCATTGGACAATTAAAAGCAAACGCGTCTCACATGCAACGCAAAGCAGACAATGAAGCTGTCCCCCCCCCCAGACTTGGAACGTCTTCTTGCAAATGCTGTTGGCTAACATTAAAGCGTCCAGCCCCAACCCACTGCCCCTCTCAGTTCGGCCACCCAACAAAGCTTTGCTACAATTGCAATTACTTAGCTTCAATTTCCATTGCTCATCAGCCGTTTGGCCATAATCGAAGTCTTGGCTAAAGTAATTCGAACAACAATTTCACTTAAGTTTTATTTAAAGTTTTATACTTCGCAAATCAATTGAATTATATAAACTTATATAAGTTTGTTTTCAATTAATTGCTGTAAGCTGCAGTTTACTAATAATATAGGAGGGGATATAGCTCAGAGGCAGAGTGTTCGACTGCAGATCGAAGAGTCCCCGGTTCAATCCCGGGTGTCCCCTTTGTTAATAAATTTTTTTTTAAAATAGTTAGCAATGAATGCAACAACTTGTTTTGTATACTAAAAATAATTTATTTTAATTTCTTAAATTAGTTTGTTTAACTTAGCTAAGGCAATTTAATGGCGACGCTCAGTGTCTGTCCGCTGGCAGTCAAAAGAGCAAAGCAAAAGCAGCGTACGCTGGCAGCGATGCTCGCAGCAGCAGCAGCAGCGAAGAGCGATCGAGCGCAAGCGAACGCAAGCAGCGCTGCTGCTATCGCTAGCAAAGCATGTGCGCTGATTTGTATAAGTATAAGAAGTAGAAGTATAAGTGCAGTGGTATAAGCTGCAGCGCAAGCATTGACTGCTACTGTATGAGTCGAAGTATAAGTGCTGCGTATAAGGGCATTAGCAGCAGTCGCTCTCGCTCGCACGTATACAAAACAAAAAGAGCGAGACGCAAGCGAGCAGCAAAATAGAAGAAGTAGCAAAAGGAACCCAAGAGCAACTGTTGCTTACGTTCTCTGAGCTGCGTGCGCTCTCAGCAGCTGTTCTTTGCACTAAGATCAATGTGTGTGTGTGTGTGAGGCTGGAAGGTAAAGCAAACGAGCGGGGCCGAACGTAGGTCAGCTGTGCTTTTTTACTTTTTGGGATTAAACAAGTACTGAAAGTGAAGTGTAGTGCGTTGCCAAAATAAGAAAGAGAGAGTAGACGGAGTGTAAATGCATCAAATAGAGCTCTGCGCACTTTGCTTATACCTATTATATTAAGCCTTAAAACTAAATATGGAAGCCTCGCTTTGAAACATGTGCCGTTGAAGTTTTTAGTTCAACAATTTGTTGGAATATTATAGCAAGCCACAGTGACTGTTACTTATTAGCATTTGGTAAATGCAGCTGTTAAATTTGAATTTGAATTTTAATTTAATTTGATGAGCCAAAAGCACAAAATAGTTGTTTTCTTTTTATTTGTTGGCAGTATGTATGTACATATGTTTGTATTTGATGCTTGGCTTGTTGTTGGCTTTGGCCAACTCTTGGTAACAGTTCCTAAGTTAACCCACCCCCTCCCCGCCGCGCTTCTGTTTTTGGCGTGCTGCTGTCAAGTCAAAGCCTGACTGTCAATATTGACTCGTTGCGTGGAAATCGCGCAACTTTTTGGGCCTCTGGCATAATAACTGTCAAAAATCTTTCAAATTTTAATCAACATGATTTTTCATGCTGCGCTATTTGCTCTGACACACGTCTGGGGACGTAAGCTGAGAGACAGAGACAGAGAGAGAGAGAGAGAATATAAGAGAGCGGGGAAAACTGAGCAGCGTGTGTGTTAAAACTTTGCAGTCTCTTCTGCTTTTTTCTTTAACAAATATGAACATGCATAAGTGTGTGTGTGTGCATAAATACTTACTATGTCTGTGTGTGTGTGTGTGTGTGTATGTTTGCCTGTTTGCCTCTGCACGCCCAAAAAGTATTAAAGACGCATTTAATTAAGTTGAAATTGTTGGCAAAGTGCGCGTTGTTGGGTTGGGGGTGGGGTGGGGGCTATTTGGATTTACAGTGGGAGGAGCGTGCCAAATGAAACTTATTTTCAAAGATTTCCTCAACATCTGCATGAAGCGAAAGTTGTTGCCTACTTTGAAAAACTTTCACATCAAGCAGCTTCGTCTTATTTGATTTTTCTATAAATTTGCCAAAAGGAGGTTTCCAAATAAAAAAAAAATAAATATCAATATTGTAGTTTACAAAGGCTAGAAAGAGAGAGAGAGAGAGAGAGAGAGAGTGAGAAAAAGTTTAGAAGCAGCTGCATAGGTTTTTAATTATAATTATATCAATAAACAAAAGGCAATTGATAATAATTTTTAGGCACCAATACATCAATAAATGTTTTCTATAGTCTAATTAGATTCAAATATTTTATATTTAAAAGTTACAAGCTATAATAATTATAGAAATTATAAAGTTTTCCATTTTATTTTAACTTTAAATCAACATTTTATATCCAAGTCCAATACTTCTCCCAGCTTTATCTTTATAAATGTGCTACGCCCAGATTAACAAATTATGTTTTTATTTTTTTTGTATTGAAGAACGTCTAAAGTTCTTAACTTTTAGCGCTTGCTTTCATATTCTCGCTGTCCAAGCTGTCAAAAGACAAACGCCCACGCCCCCCAGCCCTCACCCCCGCTCAATTCTTGACGCGTGTTGTTTGTCAAAAAATTTAACGCGTAAGTGGGAAAAACATAAAAACAACAACGCGCCGCTGTCTATGTAAAAAAGTTGTAAAAATTATCAAAGAAAATTTGTTAGCATCCACCCAAAAAAGAAAAAAAAAAAAAATAAAGAATCTAAGGAGGCATTGATAACGCACCAATCCCAAACCAAACCAAACGAGACGTGTAAATGGACTTTTGGTCGGCACGTTGACTGACTGACTTAGCCCCCATCCCCAGCCCTGGTCGCCCCCCTTGGCCCATCTACTCATCACTCAGATGCAAAATGGCGATTATTCATAAATCATTAAACACCATTTGGCAATGCGTTGGGTGGTTTGGGTGTGTGTGTGGGTTGGACGCTTGTCGCGGTCGCTGCTGCTGCCTTTAAAATTTTTATCGCTTTCCCAACAAAACTCGCGCAAAGAAAAATTCCTAATGAGCCAAACACAAAAAAAGAAAGAAAAAAAAACAGACAAAATATATAAAACGAACCCGAAATAAATGCTCGAAAAAAAAGTGAAAAAACTTCGGAAAAAATCAAAGGCCGCTGCTGCTGCCGCTGACCGAATCTAGGGGGTTGGGCTGGTGGGCTTGGAAAATTTCGCGGGCTTTTTAACAAGGCGACCAGGCAGAAGGCATAAGGCACAAGGCTCAGCATTTTTCGTCCTGGGCGAAGACATTAAAAATTTTGTTTGATACTTTTGGACGCTGCCCGCAGTCGCCGTCGCAGTCGCTGTTCTGGTCGTTTGATTTCCGCTTCCGTTTGCCGTTGAGATTAAAAAACATTTCGTTCGCTTTTTTTTCCCTCATTTTTTTGTATTTTTTTTTGGAGGCTGTGGTAGTGGCCGCATCGCTTTTTTTACGTTTCGCTGGCTGTGCTTCTATCTGCTGCTGCGTATCTGTAAGATACATTAAATTAAAAATTCATCTTTAATCAAAAATTATTGTTGGCATGCCCAAGACAAAGTAGCGACGGCCAATGGCGCCACCATGGATGAGTCCAAGGTGCACCCCACACACCTCCAACTCCAACTCCAGCGCCAGCGCCAGCTACAGCTTCAGCTTCAGTCTGGAGTCCAGAGTCTGGAGTGGAAGCGAGCGCAGCAACAACATAGTTGACAATATATCAAAGTTTTTGGCATTTAAGTGGTTGGGTGGTTGGGTGGTTGGTGCGGTGAGTGGGAGGCAACGCCATATTGTAATTGCTGTTGCCGTGGCTTGTTCTTGTGGATGGACTAAGCCGATTGCAGGTGCAGGAGCTAGCAAAGGCAGCCAATAAATGTGGCTGGGCTTAAGTCTATAAGCAGCTGCATTCAATTAATTGTGAATTTCTTAGGATGAGTTCAACCAACACTAAAAAATAAATACAGAAAAAATAAATAAACAAAGTGAAACTAATATAGAGACAGCTTAACTTATAATCAGCCAAATTTGTATCGTAGCATTATACAGCCGATTGTTTATTTATTTGTTTTCATTTAAATTTATATTTACAATACTAAGTTAATAGAACAAATATATAAACTAAGTTGAAGTAATATTCTAAAAAGAAACATAAACAATATGCAAACACTAAAATTAAGTCGATAGTTAAAATTTACATGAGTAAATTAAACATTTAAATTGAAAAGAACATTGTCCAATTTTGAGAAAGAAATTACTCAACCATTAATTGAACTGGCAACGTTCAATTTTCCATGATTTCCATTAAAAAAGCAATTGTATTATCTTTAATTTTTACATACAAAGTAATTATAAGTTTTATATAAAATAAATTGCAGACAAGTTTAACTATTGAATGTAACTATTTGTTTAATGCATGAAATTATTATTAAATTTGCTTGTTGATTTTATTTTCAGGGCTCTACCTTTCACTCACACGTCTTTAACTTTTACTATAACCCAAGCTATGCCGTAAGTACAATACGCTTATTAATAAATTTAAACTAGTTTTCACATTTAAATACACAATTCACTTATTTACTTGCATTAAATTGAAGCTGCTTGAATGTTTGTTTGTTGTATAATCAAATTAAAAAATCACTTGCATTTAAATTTTAAAAAGTGTTGAGTGGCACTTGTACACTAAATTTAATGCAGCTTTAAATTTATATGTATATATATTATTTATAATGTATCTAAATGCTTTAGAGCTTGTTTAATTTTCTTGTTGTGTCTGCGCTATAAAAACTTCAAACCTTAAAATCTAAAAATAACATGAGCCAGCCCCCCAGTCCTCCCGCTTCATTTATGGCTGGCTTTCATTTTGAGCTTAACTCGTTGAATGTCTTACAAACTGCCTGCTTAGCTGTGAGTTTACAGCAATCAGACAACCACCCAACCCCCACCCCCCACCCACAACCAGTAAGAGCTACACATGCACATAAGCCTATCAAAAAATTGTTGTTGGGAATTTTTTGTTCTTTTGTAAGCGACGCGCCGCTTATCAAATGTGAGGCAAATCAAACGCAAAGCGACAGGCAAGCCCGTTAAAGTCTCTGACAACAACAACAACAACATAATACGGCAATCAAAACACACACACACACACATAGACACACACACATGTGTATGGAAGCCATTTGTTCTATCAGAAAGTTTTGATCTTTGATTGTCTGTCTTGGCTTTTTAACTAATTTGCGCCAGCCAAAGCCAAAAGCCAACCAAGCAGCCCACCCAACCCACTCCAGACACTCTTAAAATACCTGTATAAGGCACATATCAGACACACACATAGAAAGAGATAGTGAGTGTGAGTGAGGAAAAAGCGCGAAAACCGCATGCAAAACGCGTCACATGCAGTCGCTAGGGAATTAGCAAAAAAAAACACCACACCCAACCCCTCGAAAATTTTGCATACGCTTAAGCTTGTAACATATACCGCATCCCCCCCCCTCGCTTGAGCTTCAGCTCCCATCCCTTGTTCCCTTTTATTTGCGCAATATTTTTCTGATAATAACAAATTCGCGAATATGTTTATCTGCGTTTTCATTGCCGTCTTTGCCGTCTGCTTTTCTTTTTAGCCTGCCACTGAGCTTGGGTTGGATTTGTCGTCGCTCGTTGTCGCTTTTATTTTTGTTTCTGTTTTTTTTTTTTTTGTTTTTTTGTGTTGCCACTAATTCCATTTGAGACGTAACGAAAACGAAAATGACATCAATTTATTTGTGTGTGTTTTACTTTTGTCTCTGTCGTTCTCTTGTATTCATTTATTTTTATTTATTTTTGGCTTGCGCGCTTTAATTTGTATCGAAGTCAAGTGTAAAATATATAGTCAAGTCTGTTTTGCCTATCAGTGTCCATCAGTTTGGGTCAAGTTTAAAATGCAAACAATAACAGCAATGACACCCAAAGGATCAGTTTGAAAAGTCAATAAACCTTGCACACAAAGCACTGAAGGGCGCAACGAAATAAAATGAGAGAGACACACAGCTCCGAGAGCTGAAGTTGAAGTTGAAAACGCAGCAGCAAAAACCGCAAAGTAACCACACACACACACACCCCCTTCAGACCACCCAGTCGCCCACCGCCCACCGCCCCGCGGCGCAACCTTTTTTGCTACAATTTTCCTAGCCATTTTTTTGTTGTTGTACTGTTCGTTCGTTTGTTATTTACAAAAACCATAAATCAATTGGACACGCTACACACACACACACACACACACATAGAGAGAGAGAGTAGCAAATGCAAATCTATTTTTAAATACGAAATAATACGAATCCAGGCGAAAAAGCAGCGCCAGATAGTGAAAGGGAGTTGAAACCCCCGCGGCCATGCGTTCAAAATCGCGCGTGGAATTTTACAAAAAAAAAGAGCGAAGAGCGAAGAGCGCCGCGGCATAAAATAAATAATAATAAAGGGGCAAAAAATGCCGCAAAATACGGACGGACGAAGGCCACACGGGAAAAGCCGCTGATACGACATGTGGGAAAAGTCAAAAAGTCGACGCGTCGCAGAGTCAAAGATGCGCGTCCAAAACGAACGAAAACCCAAGCCAAACACCCACCCACCCCACCCAGCCGACTGAGCGAGCGAGCGAGCGACCAAAGCGACCGCCCGCTGGCAATAAAGTAGAGTGTAAGCGTAAGAGAAACACGAACAATAAAAATTGTACATTCAGCAAACGGGGTAAACAGACAGACAGACACACAGAATAAAAAGAAATCCCACCCAAGAAGGGAGCTGGGTGGGGAGACTGACACACTTTAAGCATCTCAAAGGTTTGAGTTCTCATTGAGAGTTGGTCGCTCTCTCTCTCTCTCTCTTTCTCTCTGCCCAGCGGGCCTTTCAGATTTCGCCTTCGACTTGTCGCCCACAGTGGCAGTTCGACATTAGTTTTGATAGACTGGCACGCATGTCCTTGCCAAATCCTTTGTTATGCAAACAAATCAGGCGCTCGGTCAGACAGACAGACACACACACACAAATCTGATTTCCGTTTGACGAGCGTGCAGCAGCAGCAGCAGCAGCAGAAGAAAAAAGGCAGAGGAAAAGAAAATTCTTGAGTCGCCTGAGGTTGACTTAGAGTGGGGAGTGGGGGGAGTCCTTGGCAAAGTGGCTGGCTTATTAGCTTAGCTCAGAGGCTACCGCAGCAAAGTGTGAAGACGCTTAAGCGGTTTGGGGTGAGCTTAGCTTAAAAGCCAGAAGGGGTAAGCAAATGCGCTAAAGTAGTTATAGTTATAGCAATAGCATGAGCATGAGCATGAGCATGAGCATGAGCCATGAATATCACAGGGGCGTAGTCTTTAGTTTAGTGAGTGGGGAAGTGGTGGGGGCTCATAATCAACGAATTAGTTTATGAAATATGCAGAGCTAGTTTTAAGCGCTAATGCGATTTAAAAGCGGGAACAAGGTATAAGATCGGCTTAGCTTTAGTTAGAGTTCAGTCTTTCCGGATCTAGACATCGAAGGTTCGAAGGCTCTGATTCCTTTTTAGTCAATTAGCAGCTGCCTCTAACTTTAGTTCTCATTTAATCATTTTTGATATACATTAATGAATTTGTTAATACAAGTAAGTCTTTAAAATCAGCTCTGCTCAGCTTTATTTAGAGTTGATTAGTAGACTTGTCTCTTCTAGACTTTATAGATTTACCAATTTTTTTCTGTTTTAGTCTAGTAGAAAGTCTGCCTAACTTCATTTCTTATTCAATTATAAAATATTTGTCTTTTGTATACCAGCATAAAATATCGTTTGATTTAAGCAATAATTATTTTAATTTAAGTATTAAAAACTTGGCCGCCTAACCCCTCAGCTTATTTAGAATTCACTGTAGGGTAGACGATTGTTTATTCTTCCTTACTTGTGTTAAATGTGCTACTAGCCTAACTTCTTATTCGAACGTATATTTATTTATTTGGTTTACATATTTTTTCTTAAACAAACCAGTCTCAAAATTAATTAAACAACAATTAATTAAAATATTTATTAATTGAATTCGATTACTCCAAAAGTTTTTCTTAATATGCAAAATATTTGCTCTAAGTTCTGCGCGTTCTACTTGTTGTTTTGAGTTATTGCTGTGGTGCGTTTGTTAATTTGTCTACTTAATTTTATAAATATTTTGAAATTAATTTTTGAGCAAGTCAAGCTCCAACACTTTGGAGCTTTAACCGAGGAGCTGCAGCAGCTTTGTGGGACAAGTCGCTGTATAAAACAAACTATTTGCGCTTTATCAAAAGATTTTTTCACGCGCCGTTGACAAAATGAAACGTGGCAGAAAAGAAATGGAGAAATGGAGCGTGGAGAGCGCAGGTAGCAGCGAAGCCAGCCAAAGGAAACACACACACACATAGAGAGAAAAAGCTTCAGTATGAGTTGACGATGATGAAGAGCTGGGAGCTGGAAGCCAAAGGATATGGAAGTGGATGTAGCAGTAAATAGAAGTAGACGCAGCAGAAGAAGAAGAAGTAGAGCTGCCAACCAACTGCAAAACGCATCACGGAAGTAGGAGTAAAAAAAAAGAGATTGGGGTGGCGTTAGGGCGTGTTTACTGTAGCTAACATCAGCGTTTCAATGTGTGTGTGTGTGTGTGTGTGTGTGTGTGTGTGAGAAAGTCAGCAATGAGTTGGTGACAAAAAATAGATGGTGCGCACTTATTCAAATTAACATAAATCAAAAGAATTCGCAAGCGCACAAAATATGAGCAAAAGAGAAAGCCAAAGCACAAATTGAAAGAGATAGAGATAGAGCTGGAGAGAACAGGAAGCAATGAGAAACAGTTTTAACGCCAGCGCTCGCTCAAGCAAGAGGATCGATAGATCTGCTGATAACAGCAATAGCAAAATATGTTATAAATTTTTGTTTAGTAGCAGCATAAATATTGAAAATTGAATTGAATTAATCAATAAAAGATTTTTATATACAATATTTTAATATAAGTAACCAACAATATTTTTAATTATTAATTCAACTCTTTACTAAAGCATTTTTTAGCTATTAAACATATAAAATTACATATAGAATTATTTATTTCAACAGCTTACAACATTTTTTAATCAATTGACTGAATTATTAGCTGCGAATAATTAAATTTTTCAAGAAGAATAAGAAGAAGCAATTAAGAATCATTAAAAACTTTTTTATTTAATATTTATTTAAAATTCTTGCCTACCCAAACCACGATTTCCATAAGTTATTTAAAAATTTAAGAATCAAAAAATACTTTCTATATTTTTTAAATCGAAATAATATTTAAGACAGTTAGTTAATAAAATATATTTTAATTTAATATACTTAGTAGTATTTTAAGATTTCTTAATAGTTTTTTTAAACAAACTCAAGTATTTTCAATGGTAACCAAACTGAGTTGCATGCAAAAATTCTAATGCACATGTGTGTGTGTGTGTGTGTGTGTGTGTATCTGTGGGTCTGTGACTAACGTTAACATTTTTTGTGTTATTTTTCATAATTTTTTTTGTGTGTGTGCGTGTGTGTGTGTGTTGAGCGCGTTTTTCACACCTCTGTGGCGTGTTGGCGACGCTTTCGCATCATTTGCTTCGTTGTTGAGCATTTCCATTTCCATTGCCACTTCCGTTTCCGTTGATTTGTTGCTGCCAGTGGCACAGAGCTTTACTCTCGCTGTGGGCCGTGTGGGCGTGGCAGGATGTGGCTGCTTAAAACGCTGAGCGCAGCTAAAAAAAAAAGGCGTAAAGCATAGAAAGAGAAAGAAAGAAAGTATGAAAGAAAGCAAGCAGCATAAGAAACGAATGTGCCAATGGGCAAATCGCTTCAAATTGTTGTAACTTAAGCTAAAGTCTGGACTTAAAGTTTATGGCTTTGGCCTCAAATGCAAATCTAAATGAAATTCTTGTTTTGTTGCTGGCACGTGACGCAGTTAGTGGCACACATATGTGTGAGAGAGAGAGAGAGCTAAAGAATGAGGGGGAATGTATCTTAAAGATACAAACGGCTACACCTTTGGCAATGATCGCTGCACATAAATCAAAGACACTCAATGTCAGCTCAATGAACTGCTTATGCATAAGCTACGCAGCCCACACTCACCCCCTTTACGCCACTAAGCTCTACACCCATGGCCCAAGTCAAGTCTGAAGCTGCAAGTGGCGCTGGCGCTGGCTGCGCGTTATTTGTGGAATTTTGCTTGAGTACATTTCGTTGATAAGCAGCAGCCGGCACATGCATGGCGAGCAAAAGGGTGTGTGTGTGTGTGTGTGCTGGAGTTTTCTTAACAATTTGTCATGCATGGAACGCCAAATATGCCGAAAGGAGAAAAATGTATTAAAAGCAGCCGCCCAGCAGTCGAAGATGTAGAAATGTAAGCAATGCGCAAATAAATCATTTCTTTTGCGTGCCGCTTACACACACACACACACACACATGCATGCGCGTGTGTGTGTGTGTGTGTGTAGATAGCGAATTGTGGCGCGTCTTATTGCAAAGTCTGAAGTAGTTTTGGTTTAGCAGGCACTCGAAATATTTTCACGTGTCTTGAACAAATGTCAAAGCCAGACGCACACACACACAGTTGCTTATGTATATATGTGCACGCACATAAATCAAAAATTGCATTTGCAGAGAGAGACAGACGAAACAGTTGGCAGGCAGTGTGTGGGAGCCGGCAGAGGCTGAAAGTATTGAAATGTAACGCATTTATTTTCATTACAAGTTGCCCACAAAAGTATGCTATGCAAAAAGGCGCACTGTATTATCTATATACGTGTATGTCTGTGTCTGTATCCGTGTGTGTGTGTGTGTGTGTGCGTCACTAATGTGACAGTGAGCAGCCCTTTAAGCCGCTGCCGCCAAGCTATAAGCACTTTATTGGATCATCAGACTTATTTTGATATGTGGCCAAAAATATGCGACGAACAAAAAAAAAAGGCAAAAGGCAGCCAAGTGCCTTATGATGTATGCGTATGTGTCTGTGTCTCTACGTCTCTGTGTGTGTGTGTGAGGCATTGACATTTTGCAAAGCACTGAGCTCTCAGTTTTGGGGGCTGGGGGGCTCATAAATTCTTGTCATGCGGCTGGACCGACTGCGTTGAAAGCGACTTGAGCGGATGACAACTTTTGCTCAAGTTATTTTCATTTGTGTAACATTTTTGCATACTTTACGGCGCACTTGACGCACGTATGCGTGTGTATGTGTGTGTGTGCTTCGTACTTTTTGACAAATCTACTTAGGCATTTGGCTCTGCTGCTGCTGCTGCTTTGTTTATTTATGTTTATTTGTGATTTATTTCGATAACATAATAAATATGTATGCGTGTTGTGTCTACGTGCCAGGCTCTATATCTATCTCGCTCGCTCAATCGCTCTCTAGCACATTATTGCACTGCACATGGGCGTAGCTAGCATTTAGTTTAGTGGGTGGGCAGCAGCTTCTAAACACTTTATAAACTGTTTAGCTAATTGATATATTTTTTTATTCATCTTCCATTTAATAGCACCTGAAAATCTGAAACTCTTTATCAATGAGGCGCACTTTAAGCTTCAAAAATTAATTCCGCAGACTTTATTTATTTATCAATCAGAATCTAAAGCTCATCAACAACTACAACATCAACATCAACATCAAGATCGAGCTGAGCTTCTGCCCAGCAACGAGGCGCTCGCACTTCTCTAACTTCAGTCCTTGCAAGCGAATTATCGCTCTGGTCCCTTAAAATTCCCAAGACCAAGAATGCCAGTGCTTACGGCTCGTCCAGCAACTACTAGACTCAGTTCCCACAGAGCATTGGGGTCTTCCAGGTCAGAAAATATATGTATCCATAAAATCATATACAAAGCAAAAACCAGCTCCATTTCCATTTAATCTAACTTGCAATTCAATTAGTAATTCTGCAAATAAGAGCATTTCAGCATTAGAATACGCTCAATGCAGACACATTAGCTCAATTGCTTTGAAGAAAAATAAATCAGCTGATGCTGATTAGCTCAAGTCTGCGTGCACTAATTTTCAAAACAAAATCCGCTCACGCTTTACGCTCTTCGTAGAATGCACAGCTAATTGAGCTAAGCGCGCTCTAAGCAATGAAAGGGCTACGCTCATGGTAGAAGGTAGCGGACTGCGCTCTTCTTTTTGAGTGTTTGGGTACTTAGCTTCATTCGCTCCCGCTCACACCGTATACAAAACGAAATCTGCGAGTGCGAGAAAGCAGCAAAAAGGAAGAGAAGCTAAGTAACCTAAGAGCGCAGTCCGCTACCTTGTATTATTCTATCATGGCTACGCTCAAGTTTAGTCGCAGCAGCAGCGCTCTCTAAGCAATGAAAAGGCTGCGCTCTCGTTCGGTCGCAGCTGCAGCGCTGAGAGTGAGAGATCGAGCGCAAGCAAACGAACGAAAGAGGCGAGCAGCGAAGAGCAGCAAAAAAGCGAAGCGAAGCTCACATGTGTGGGTGGCCGATTTGTTCGACTCTTGACGATTGAGAAAGCGGTGCGCAGTACGCAAAAAGCTAAGCTGAGCGCTCTCTAAGCAATGAAACGGTCACGCTCTATCTCTCGTTCGGCTGCAGCAGCAGCGCTGCGCGATCGAGCGCGAGCAGCGACGCGGCGACTGAATAAATAAGAACGACTGAATAAATAAGTGCGCGCATTATCACCATCATAATTAATTATTAATTTTAATAATACTTACCTATAATTATTGTCTGCAGCTGCTTTGACTAAGTTTATAACAATTGTAATCTTGCACTAAAAAATGACAAATGTTTCATAATTGATAAAGCAAAGTGCACTGAGTTTTAGCAGCTTGCTTGAAATTTTTATTCATATGCTTGCTTTTGCTTATCTTATGCCATTTTCGCTCAATGCGTTTTTAATTAACCGTTCCTTCCGCTTTGACTCCGAGTTTGTTTTTTTTAATTTTGAAGTAACACTAACTGTTTTTTCCTTAGTTTTTCTCAACTCTTGCTTCTGCATTTTGGTTCTATTCAATTTCAAATAATTTGCTTGATTCATTTTAAATACTTTTAATCAATAATATTTTTATTATCGTCGGCTATGCATAGTCGGCATCAAAAATATTTATAAGTAAAACAGTAGGCATGCTATAAACAATTAGAAACAAATTCTAGCTTCACAACAAATATGAAAACATTATTTATTTTTGTGTTTATTAAAATACTTTGTGTTTAATTTAACATGCTTGCATTATTTCTATTTAATATTATAGGCAAAATGTACAGGAGGTTGAGCAAGAAGTTCTCGAAGCTGGACTTGACCTCGTTGGTGACTCCAATGAAGCAGAAGCTGGCGTGTGAGCTTCATGGCGGCCTTGAAAAACTGCCAGCTGCCCTTCTTGGAGAACATCATGCTGCACATCTGTGGCTGCTCTGATGGGATACTTTTGTTGCTCATACCGATCATGAACTTGCAGTTGGGCACCTGCGTGCCACATGCGTCAATGGAGTCCACATATTTGGTGCAGGCGCATAGTAACTCGATGAACTCCGTGACGATGCAGCAGCGAATATTGCGCCTTCTTCAGCTGTAGCTTTCAAAGTCCACATCATCGTCATCCAGCTGTGCCTCCAGCTGCTGCAGCGCCATTGGACTAAGGACTACAACATCAGCATCAGCGGCAATAAGAATAACAAAAGCTGCTCCTGCTGTAACAGGAACGGTTGCTGCAACAATTCCTTGTATTTAAATATAGTTTATTTATAAAATTTATTAAACAACAAATATGTAATGTTTTTAATTTACATATTAGAAATATAAATTAATGGAATTGTTAATAAATAGTATAAATAAATAATAATAAATAAACCAGGAAACCAAAAAAAAAAATGTTAAACAAGTTTGTTGCTTAAGTCTTTTTTTGTTTACATTTTGTCTTGCTAAATTTCATCGTTGTTTAGCTCCTGCCTTTCTTCCTTTCAATCCAAAAAGGACATGCATTTTCGTGCTCCTGGGCATCGAATCTATCGAACTGCATACCAGGATACCTAAGATTGCAGAAAAAAATTTTCTGGAAAAGGTTACAGGATTGTCGGTGCTTGGCAGCTCTTTAGGGTATGCAACGAATTTTTTCGTTGAAAGCAATGATATTGTAGGGGTCATGGTTGTTGTCTTCGCTAATGTACCATCTTAAAATTATGCAAGAATTTTTTCATATGTGTTTGAAAAGTACTGCATACACTAAAGGGCTGCCAAGCACCGATAATCCTCTAGAGAAAAGTAGTTATATCTCGGCAGGATCAGATCACAATTCCAAAATTTTTGATTCCCGGAACTCACAGGACGCGACACTATCGATCCGCATCAAAAAAATATGGGGTCCTTATATTGTCCATCAACTTTGAAATTTTCAGCCTCAGGTCGCGAGCAAAGTGGCCAAAAACACAAAAATCCGTATTTTCTCCGGAACTACAAGGACAATCCGGATATCCTTTACCCAGCTGATAGTCCTTTAAAAAAGAAATCGTTTGACGTTTGATCCTGGCAAGGATTCAGGAGATATAGCGTATTTTCTGTATACAAAAAAAGCTATTTTTCTCCGCTCCTATAAGGACTTTCGTCCTTTGAATTGTATATTCTGAAAGCCTTTAAGGAGCACTACTTGGACACCAAAGGACATCCTTGTAGTCCTTGCAGTTTCGAAAAAAAGGACATTTTGTGTTTTTGGGTCACTTTTTGCGACTAACCCCCTGTAACTTTTTTCAGAAAACTTTTTTGTGCAATCTTACATATCCTGGTATGCAGTTCGATAGATTCGATGCCCAGGAGCACGAAAATGCGTGTCCTTTTTGGATTGAAAGGATAACGAAGGAACAGAAGCTAAAAATGAACTCATTTTCAATGATATGTGCCATTAATTAAGTGAATTGTTTTCGTTGTATATATATAACTATATTATTTATTGTCAATTATACAAATTAAAAATATATGCAGAAAACATTGTATCTATCCATCTATAATTTTAGAAGAAAAGGAAATATATTATGCATGTGATAAATTCCATTAATATATATATTAATATTATTTATATATTGTATAATCAAAATAACATACTGCATGCATTGATAAAATACTAACTAAAATACTGAATCCAAGAATAGTTTCACTATAGTGTCTATGTTTATTTCGATATACAGGGCAGCAATTGAAGATACCAATGCCAAATCCAATTCAAATTCAAGGCTGAATAATTTGTAATATTTGCAGCGCCACACAGAGCTGTGTGTGTGTGTGTGTGTGTGTGTACAAACTGTATAGAGCGGCCTGGGGCTTACTTCTGAGAAAGAAATCAAATTATAGCAAAAATTTCCATTAGTTTTAATGGAGGTGCGCGCTATCTGGGCGAGCGCTTCAGGTGAATTGTGTGGCCAGGCACACTTCGATAGACAACTTTAGCTTTTCTTTTTTTTCTTTTGCGCTTCTTTATGCGCGCTCTCGCTCTTGCTCGCTTGCTTCGCTTCACGCTGATTTGCTGTATCGCTGGTGTCCATTTTTATGTTGCCTGCTGTTGTATTTTTTTCTTGCTCTTCGCATTTTCCATTTATTTATTTTTTATTATTATTTTTCGTTGCTGTTGTTGTTGTGGTCCGCAAGTTTGCCATCAATGCTACAGGAAACAGGAAATATCTTTGGCTGCCCGCACTCTCTCTCTCTCTCTCTCTCTCTCTCTCTCTGTCGCTTATAAATGACAACGCCTCATCGTGCAATTTGTTTACCTTACATTTGCCTCAGTGGTGGCGTCACTTCCTGCTTCTCTTTTTGCTGCTTTTTCTTTACATTTTTTTCTTGCTCTTGGGCCAGCGCAGCAGCAGCAGCAACATCAATTTTGAAATTGCTACATTAGTGTTGCCCACTTAACAAGTTTAAGGAGCCCTCAAGCCGCTGGAGTGAGCCGAGCCGAGCCGCGCCGCGCCGTATTAAAATTAGTGATTAATTTTTACGCTCAAAATATGCAAATGTGTTGCATTGATGAATACATTCAGTCACTCATTCGGCCAGTTGGTGGATTGGGTTGGGGAGCGGGCAGACGGGCGGGCGTCACTTCATTTTCTACTTCATTGCCAGGAAAAGTTCAACGCGCTGGGGACTTGTCCACTGGGAATTCGACGCCGCCCAACGCGCGCGCGTTTGCTCGTTCGACTTTGTCGATTTTAACGCACTTTTTTTTCTGTAGGAAATGAAAAATTTTTATGTCATATTTTTTATTTAATTTTTTATTCTTTCTAATTTTTCGTTTGCATATTTCTTGATATTTTTTTTTTTTTGAAAGTGGGCGTATGCATGGCCAGCGGCCAAATTGATTATGGATGAACGCGTGGCTGGCAGCGCTGCCAGCGTCGACGCAATTAACATTATTTTTAATTCTCTGCCCACTTTTGGGCGCCGCTAATGAAGCATGCAAATCACCGCATCAGCAACAGGATCAGAGTGCGCGCGCCCAAGGACACGACGCCAACGACGATTCCGCTGCTGCCCACACGGGCTAACAGCATTTACGCTATTAGTGTCGAATTTTTAATCTATTTCTTTTAGACGCCAATTGAGATGCAAATCAACAAAAGTTTTGAGCGCAAATTTCATTGCATTACAGCAAATTGGTTTTAAAATAAGTTTTGACTAAAGCCTAATTTGGATGTCTTAATGAGTCTGTTAGCATTTAGTATGTATATTTATGTATCAAGTATACGCAAGCAAAGTTTTCGTTAGCTCAGCAAAAGATTAATTGTTGTAAGTAGGCTGCACAGCTAAGGATTTTAGCAGTTAGTTGTAAATTATTAACTTCATTTTACTCAGTATATTTATTAAATAAAGTCTTTTTAGCGCTTATTATAGAGTATCTGCTCTACTCTCTTCAAATGCTTGCACTTAATAGAAAATTGCCAAACACACTTGAGATGAACCACTAAATTGAGCACAGTAAAAAAACCAAGTGACGGATAGAGCTCAAACCTACCATAAGTATCGAGAGCGATTGTGCCAAATTATCCCTGAAAAAAGATTTGACAAATCCTTAACCATGGATTTTTAAAAAATAAAATTTCCGTATTTTTTTGACAGAATATATGTATTGTAATTATCGATGGTTTTGGTCTTCGCAGCTACTACTTACCACCCTTTAGTTATTATATTATATTTTGTATAATAAGCAAAGCTGGCTTAAATTATTATTTAAAAATGAAGTTTCGAATGTTTACTTTAAATTTAAAATAAATACATATAATATATTAATTAACTTATGCAGGCAGACACTTTATATATAATATATATTTATAAATAATATATGTTTATGTATAAATAAATTTATATCTGGTGTTTTCTTAACTTTTAAATCGCATTTATGGGCCTATTGTTTTTTTTTTTTTTTAACTTCTGAGTCTTCATTGTAATCTCTGTTTTATACAGAATTTGGATTATCTTTGGCTCAGCTAATGTTAAAGCTTATGTTAATAATCGATTAAGATTCTATAGCAATAAGCATTTGTCAGCTGTTGCTCAGATAGTTGCGATGAAGAACTGAAGCATAAACCAGAGACTTAAATGAATTGATTAAAAAATGGAATAAAAAATGTTGCAATATATTATAATATTAAATAATATATAATAAAAGTATAATACATAAGAAATATATAATATAATATGTAATAAAAGCTAACATTTTAAACAATAATTCATAAAGTTTTGAGCGTTATTTGAAATTTAGTAACAACTTGTTAGTTAGCATCAAGCTAAATCTTATGCCTAACAACATAGATGCTTATCTCTCTCTCAATCTCAATCTTGCACTCTCTCTCTCTCTCTCTCTCTCCCACTCTCGCTCTTTCACTCTCTCGCTAACTGTTGTTGTTTGGCCCTTTTTGCATTAAGAAATTAAAATGTGCGCAACAAAAACATTAGACTGGGCACAAATGCAAAACTCACACACACATGCAAATGAATATGCATATGCAGATCTAACTAAATGTATGTATGCATGTGTGTGTGTGTGTGTGTGTGAGATTCCCAACGCCTTCATCAACAGCGAGTGCTTTGTTATTTTTGTACAAGTTTTATAATTGCGGAAACGCCAACTGGAGCTCGGCGTCTGCAACTGGAGGCAGCAGGACTTCGACTTCGACTTTCGTAGGATAACAGCGCGAGGAGCAGCGTCTGCTGCTGCTGCTGCTGCTGCTGTTCAAGTGTTCGATATATGCGCGCAAAACTTGTAAAACTTCAAGTTATGGACGCGTAAATTGAAAATACACATGAGCCAAAATACACAAAGAAAGTGCGAGCGAGAGCTCTCGAGTGTGAGTGTGAGCGAGATAGCGACATGCAGTTGCTTGTTTTGGCTGCTTGTAGCCGCGGCCGCCACACATTATTGAAACTATAAATTCCTTGCAGCAATCTTTTGTGGCCAGACACCAAGAAACTAAACGCAGCGCCCAGCGAGGCGAATGGGGTTGGGAGTGGGGATTGGGGTTGGGGGTTGCTTTGAATTGCAAGCGCGTTACACGGCAAGCAGCAGCAAAAACAATCGCAGCAGTTTCCCAGCTTGGGTATTTATATTTAAGCAGTGAAGACTGCCTAAGTTGAACTTAATAAACCAATTCAGATTTCAATGCAAAGTAAAAACTTCAATACAAATGTAGATAGAACTGGTATTAAATATGTATAAAATTTAATTATTTTAAATTCAAATCTATTGGTGCTAAAACGAATTCCAGTTAATTTTTTATAAATTATTTTAAGTATTAGTTAGCCAATATCACAGTTTTCAAATAATATTTATTATATATTTAAGCTATTTAGACTACAAAAAACTAAGCAGATTCATTGAAATTACATAGAAATAAAGTTAGATCTGATTTTTGCCTTAAGATTTCTATTTTGTAGTCGTAGAGAATTTTTTTAGGAATATTATTTAAATAATGAAATTTTTCTAAGCTATGCAGCTGCTAAGCTTCGGTTTTCGTAATTTGAAGCTAAGGAGAGACATTTCTAAAGATTTGAGTGGCATTAAATTATTTATTTTTAGTAATTTATTATTATTTTATTAATTATTATAAAGCTATTTCTTCTAAATAAGCTAAGCAAATTCATTTATTTTTGTTGTGCCAAATTGAACTTAAAAATATTAAAAAAAAGCTACAGCAAAAAAGGTTTAAAATTTGTATTTCAAATTTAATTGATTGCTGCAGTTTTTAAATTGTTTTAAAATTAAATTTGCTAACTAAATTTAAAATTATAATTATATGTTCAAGCATTAAAACAGCTACTACAATATTTAAAAATACATTCTAAAGCTTTTGATTAGCTTAATATTACTTTATATACAATTTGCTTGAATTGCTTTGACTGACTAACTAAGCAGCAGTTACTGTATTTGTCTACCTCACACACACACACACACACACGCACACACATGTATACACATGAATTTGCATGCAGTTTTCAATGTTGTTGTGGTCGAAAAGTTTTCTCATTTTCGCATATGCTGCGCACGTTGAGTTTTCTCTCTGCCCCTGACTCTGAACTGATTGCAGCTGAAGAAAATCTCAAGCCAAAGACTTGGAGTAAACACTTGGGCCTTGTCTAGGAGGAAAACGTCGCAGCAGCATATTGAGCTATGTTTGTCTAGTGTATTAGCGCATCAAAGAAATTGATAATCTCTTAATAAGCAGAGCGAAGACGACGCTGAGGGGCAAACAACAAGATTACCGAATGGACTGGCCCAAGGATTTCTTTCATATTAATCAGAGTAGCCCAGGCAAGCCCAAAAGCCAACAAAGGCAGCCGAGGCTTTAACTTCAAAGCAGCAGCTACGCAGCATATGCAGCTGGAGTCGTATTATAAGGACGAGCCAGGACTCACGTATGGGAGCGCTAACAAGCTCGACCCGACCGGACCGGACGGACCACTTGCCCATCATTTGGCACGCACACAAATCACTTGATTCAATCATCTCGAAAATTGATAACATGCCATTTACAAATGACAACGAAACTGAGCAGGGGGTGGTAAGTGGGGGCAGCAGCAAAAGGCCGAGAGTCGAGCGTTGAGCGTTGAGAAAAAAAAATCAAAATTAGGACACGTGCCGCAAGTTGACCAGCAACAACAACAGCTAAACAATGTGCCACGCCCCCGCAGCCCACAAAACACAAGCGTAGGCAGTGAAAGTTGCAGCCGAATGAAGGAAGAAAAAAAAAAAAGTGAAAGTGAAACCGAAAGTAAAACGCTCTGCTAACCGCACAAGGCACGCACCAAGCGTCGTCACCCCTAACCTCAAGCAAACACCCACCCCACCTAAACAGCTGAACCCCTCTCGGTTACCCTCTCTGCTCACCCACAAGTGCCAGCTCATTTGCAATGCTCTGCACGCTGTGCCTTTCATTTCAATTTCCAAGCTTACATTTTTTTCTTCTTTTTTGCTCTTTCTTTTTTTTTTTCGGGCGTTACGCAATCTGAACAATCGGCCCAATTGGACAATTGATACGAGCGCATTTGCGTGTTTGGCTCAAATAACTGCAAATTATATTTGCTTCATGTGACTGATGTGAGCGCCAGACTCCCAACTCCCCACTCCCCACTCAGCTCCATTGTGCGCATAATTATTGCTCTAAATTCCATGGACATTGAGCTTGAAGTTAAGTGATTTGCTACGTGCTGCGCTTTTGGTAGCATAAAAAAAGCAAAAGAGAGCAGTCAATGAGAGCTTGAGCATCGATTGAAAACCTTTTTGCTTCATTATAAGCAAAAGACTTGAGTAAACTTTAATTAAGAGTCGGACTTGTTCAGTTGCCAGTCCCAGCAAACAACAAACTCCAAGGCCTTGGGGGCCAAGGGAGCAAGAGCGAGTCTGAGTCTTGACCAAAAGTCAGCAACACTTAGCCAAAATGTCAAATACACAAATATACAAAATGAAAATGCCCTCCGGGGTGCATTTGTTGTTCGGCTACGTTTGAATAGTTTCTGGGGCTCTCTCGTAAAAAGGTTGAGCTGACCCCCAACTCTCTCTCTCTGCTGGCCAAGTATTGATAGTTTCGTAGGCAAAAAATAGCAAAACAACAAAGTGACAATAACAAGGCACAAATGGCAGTCAGGCTGACTGGCTGGATGGCCACTGTTGATGACAATGGTCTCTCGACTCGACTCCAGACTGGACAAAAGCCAAATGCCGCAGCATCTTTAGACGCCGGGCCCGTCCGCTTGACATCCGGCATAAATGTCAAACGCCAACTTTTGACCACAAAATACATGTTGGGTCAATGCATTCGACAAAATGCGACAGGCAGGCGCAGCCCCAAAGGTTTGGGACAGAGACAAACTAAATATATTCATAGCCTGACAGATTTTCGCATTTGGGGGAGTGCCCTCCGCCTGCCTCACTTAACGCCAAACTCCAAACTGTTTTTAATAACAATTTTATACGCAAACGGCTTTAAATAGATGAGCAAACAATTGCCAGACTCTAATGAAAATGCTTGCAATGGCCTTAAAGTTATTTATAGGGTAGTCTAAATTTTAAGCACTTGGAAGTTTAACTGAATAATTGTGTAAGTTTAACTGAATAAATAAAGATATATATAGTAGAGCATTTAAATTGCATTGCTTTAGTTTTTATTTATTTTTTATTACAAATAAATATTAATTATTAATTATGAGCCAGACTTTTATCTTCTGAGTTAGCTAAGAACTGCTCAATGGGACCCCAAGCTGCGTGCACCTAAAATTGAAATCTACGAAGAATTCTTAGAACGTATTGCCATTGATTTTGTTAATGCTAAAGTTAAGTCTCAGCTATCGCCAAGTTAGGTCAAATTTTAAACAAAATTATTTTTTTTTAGTATATTTAAATATAAAATAAAAGTCGTAAATAGACGCTTCAGTGATGGGCTAGGATATTACCAAGAAGACGCTACATCATCTATCAATCAATCAATCATAAAATGCGCGATAAATAAATAATAAATAAATTACTAATAAATAGTAAAAACAATCGCATTATTTATAGCATAATATATAATATTCAATGTTAGTTAATTACAAGTTTATGTTGCTTTGGAAGTTATATAAAAATTCTAACAAAATTCAAACTTCGATTTGTTGCTAAAACAATTAAACTGACTAAGCCCAAGGGCATCAATAGCGCTATTAGGGCTGCATAGTTTTGAATGCTATGCATTGTGTTTTATATGCCCCCAAGCATGTGTTGAATCCGAACTGAATCCACTGGATAGTGGCATGTTAGTCTATTAGCAATGACAGTCGCAGCTCTCGCTCGGTCGGTCGGTCGTCAGGCAGCTGCTCCAACTGTTTACCCTGGTAACTAAACGAAAATCCAACCAAGTGCGTCGTTTAATTACAAAACGAACAACGCATAAAAACCGAAACTCAATGCTGACCAGGAGCAGCCAAAGCAGCAACAAGGACGAGGGAGTTAACAGCAGCAGCAGCAGCAGCATATGAATTTGTATCTAACCCCCCAGACGAGTGCTCCACATATCCCTGGCAATATCCCAATATGGAATGGCAGCAGACATGCGGCGGCATTGACGGCGGCATTGTCTGCCGGGAGCAATCTACGACTACGACTACGACTAGGACTAGGACTAGGAATTGGGAGTTGGAGACGCGTTTGACATTTGCAATATTTGACATTTAAGTAAAGGCATAAATTTGCGTTTAATGAAAGCCAAAAGGCAAACGGACCAAGACTACAACTATGTCTATGCCTATGTGTGTGTGTGTGTGTGTGTTTTAGCCAGCTGACGCGATATGACGCGTTGACATTGCCCATTAGCTGCAAAGCGTGTGGCTGAGCCCAAGGGGGGGGCTGGGTTGGGGGGTAGCGCTGGCCAGATGGCGACACTGGTCGGTCATGAGCCCAAGCCAAGTCTATTGAGCGTCCATTGAACATGCTGATGGTCGCTACGTGAGCAATGACTAGCTAACATGCCTAGCAAAAATAGTAGAACTCTATATATAACTGTGAATAGCAGAGCGCACTTCATAGACAAAGCATTGAAAATTTAACTAAAATTACGAAAAAATAATTAAAAATATGCTGCTTAGTATAAGCCATAAATAATGGTTATAAAAACGCTATCGATACTATCGATAAATGCACTAAGAAAACTAAATTAACAATTTTTACATAGCTGTTCAATTTAAATTCGCATTACTTATCAATTCGATTTCAATGAACGCTTAAGTGTTATAGAAATTTAGGCATTTAATGCTAAGAAATAAAGCTACACTCTAGCTTTGATAAAATTTATGCTACGCTCTGACTTGTTGCAAATGTTTAAAGGCTTAGTTTAAACAATAATATATAAATAAATTAAGAGTAGCTTCAAATGTTGCTGTAACTAGAGCTAGTAAGAGCTACTTGCTTTTTAAATTAACAAATATCTGCATCAAATGGAAAATACCGCAGGCCTTGCCTTTACTTTTTACAAACACAAACAGACAAGGAGAGAGTGTGAGTGAGAGAGAGAGAGATAGATATATAGAGAGAGAGATAGATAGAGAGGGGGGAAAGAAGAGTGGCAAGAAATTTGACCAGCTGAAATAATTTCTATTATATTTATAACCAATTGAAAAATAATGAGGAATTATTTGAAATTTTTTAAAATATATCAATATATTAAAAAAATATTTTCAATTATATTAATCATAAATAAAAGTTAATTTCATTTAATGTATTAAAAACTATTTTCAATTAATTAATTACAAGTTAATTGTTTAATATATTATGTCAATTTTAGCTAAATTTGCTTGCTAACTTGCCTTACGCTCGCTCAAGAGCTAATTGATGCTGATATTAATTAAAAATAAAAGTTAATTTAGTTTAGTTTTAATTTTTTAACTATTTTTTTTTAATAATTTAGCTTTTATTTTTTTTTAATTGAGCTATTATAATTTAAAATATAAATATTTATAGATTATGAAAATAAATAATTAGAATATTGTAATTCAAAAATGTTGCTAATACAACTAAAATGCCTTTCAAGTTTAAGCTTAAGCTCAAAAATTAGTTCAAGTGCAATTAAGAACTTAAAATCTTTTGCAGCAAAACAAATAAAATGCAATTAGCTAGATTTAAATTACTTAGGCAGCAGCCGAGCTACAGTGAGGCGCAGCTATGAGCAACAAACTGAAGCATAAATAAATATGCTGTAAAATAAAATATAATCAAATATAGTAGCAGCTACTACTATAAAAAAAATGTAGCAACCGATGAGTTTGTGTATTAGTTTTTTATACTGTGTGGTGTGGCAAAGACATGTGGCAGACTACTTACAAATACACACACACACACACACAGACAGACACACACACACACATGCGTATATATATTGCTTGCTGTTGTCTTTTGTTTATCTTGGCGCAATGTGCAATGCTCGAGAGAAGGAGGAGACAATGCGACGTGGCTGGGGCCACTCAAAGCCAAAAGGCTTGCAGGCAAACTCTTTTGGCAACACACACGTGCCACACACACACAGGCATGTGGCATGTGGCATGGGGCAGTGGCGCAACAGCAAAGTGCAATTATCGCAAATACCTTAAGGTTTACATCGTCAACGAGTCGAGCGCGGGGGGGTGTAACGACTACATTTACCGTTAGCTAGGCCACAGGTGTGCCCAGGCAGCAAGAGTCCTTGCTGTATGTGTGTGTGTGTGTGTGTGTGTTAGTGTGTGTGTCTGCCATGCCGTTTGTCTGTTTACCCAAGTGCTTTGTATTGAAGTGCATTTTGGCATGTAATTTGTAGTTCTTTGCTATTTGATTTTTGAGCACAGAGTGCGAGAGCGAGAGAGAGAGGGAGTGCGAGTGAGAGCTTAACCCATGCCACGCACAAGTTAAATAATGCCACAGACAACTTATTGTTGCCACCAACTCCAACTGCAAGTCTAAGCCTGTTTTATCACTTTGGGCACTCGAGTCTGATTTAAAATCGTTTAACGAACTCAAAATGTGGCAATCAATGCATAAAAAAACAAAAGCATTGGAACTTGAACTTAAATTAACACTACTTATCGATTGTAGTTAAATAAACGCTACGTATATATCTGTGAATAGCAGAGCGCACTGCATAGCATTGAAAATTGAACTAAAATTACAAGAAAATCATTAAAAATAAATTGTTGTAAAACGATATCAATATTATCGATAAATGCACTAAAGAAACTTAATTAGCAAGTTTTATAGCTATTGCATTTAAATTAGGATTCCTTATCAATTAGAGTTAAATAAACGCTAGAGTATTATAGAAATTTTAGCAAATTATTATAGCAATTAAAGGAAATTACTGTATTAAAAACTCTATCGATACTATCGATAGAGCTACGTATATATCTGTGAATAGCAGAGCGCACTGCATAGGCATTGAAAATGTAACTAAAATTATTAGAAAAGAATTTTAAATAAATTTGTGTAATAAAAACGCTATCGATACTATCGATAAATTCACTAAGGAAACTAAATTAGCAAATAGATTTAGATAAACGCTTGAGTATTATAGAAATTTTAGCAAATTATTGTAATAAAAAGGATATCGATACAATCGATAAATGCACTAAGCAATTGTCATAGTTGTTGAATTTACATTTGCATTACTTATCAATTAGATTTAAATAAACGCTTAAGTGTTATAGAAATTTGAGCAAATCATTATAGAAATTTGAGCAAATTATTATAGAAATTTTAACAAGTAATTGTAATAAAAACTCTATCGATAAATGCACGAAACAAACTAAATTGGCAGCAATACTTTTTGCAGTTGTCGTAGCTGTTAAATTAGCATTACTTATCAATTAGATTTAAATGAACGCAGCAATCAAATCAAATGCATAAAAAAAACAAAAGCATTGAACTTGAACTTGAACCTAATTAAGAGTTACGCTTGTGACTCACAAAAACGTTTCAATTTGTGGCAGCAACAAGAGGCTCTGTGGCAAGCTCTCAGCCTCTTTGATGTTCGATAATTGCAAATTCCATGTGCATGTTTCAGTTTGCATCAAATCGTTGCGCGCAATGATCGGATTTAAATCAGCGCCGCCACTCCCCACGCCCCACTCCCCTCGCTGGTGACTGCAGCTGCAACTAAATTGATCTTTTATCGCTTCAAGCGACTTCTGTGTTAGTCGGCGCGTAAAATCTTACAAAATACAACGACAACTCGCATAACTCAGCGCAGCAGAGAGAGAGAGAGCGAGAGAGTGAGATCGACAATTCACGCGCTGGGATTAAATCGGAAGTTATGTGCGTCTGTCAAAAGCTTCGAGGCAACAGTCCCCCCCCTTGCCTTGATTGCTGCTGCTGCTGCCGCTTTTAGTTGCCACTGAGTGTGATGAGCTCAAAATTGTTACCGTATCGAATGCGGATTAAAATCAGCTAAGCAAGTTGGCTGCTCAGTTGGCCAAGCGTTGCAGCTGTAGCTGTCGCGTTTAACTATCGATAACGCTTCAATTAAGTTTAGGCTTAAGTTAAATGCAATTAATTAAATACAGTCAACACTCTATATACAAAGCCCAAATATAAATATCAAAAAATATCCAAACCTAAAACCAGCGCTAAGCGAAAAATTTGTTAACTCAAGGCAATGCAATTTTTTTACTGCAAATTTTATAAGAATATTTTAACTATTTATTTATTTAATTTATATTTAAAGCGCATCGTTTTACTAATAAATTTTTATTAGAATATTTCAACTATTTATTTATTTAATTTAATAACTAAGAATTTGTTATATAATAATTAAGAATTTAATTTACTATTTAAGCAACTTTATTTATATACTTGATGAATTTGTATGTGTTTAACATTATGTATTAGTAAATTGATAAATTTAACACTTTATATATTTATAAATAATTTTTTATTATAAGTTTGAAATAAACTGCAATTTGTATTCAGCATACGAAGAATTCAAAATTAAATTTAATTATCCCAAAGCCCATCGAAAGCTTCGAAGACAAATTAGTAAATTAGTTTAAATTGCGCTAATTCGCGCTCATGAATTAATTAGGATTTTTTCTGGCGCAAAATTTATATAGTCTTACCATTATATATTTGCTTTTTGTCATAAAAAGAACATTTTATTTAAATAAATTGCAATTATTCATTATTCACACCATAAATTTGTCATTAGTGCAATTTGCATTTAAAGCTTTGTCTCTAATATTTTTTTTAAATTATACGCAAATAAAGTAAAGTAATATTTTGGACTGCCTTTCATTTAATTTATGACACTTGATATAAGAATTGTCTCTAATCATCAAAATTGTGACTGTTGTGTGTCCCTTTTTGAAGTCAATTGAGAATTTCGATTTGAAGCGTTTGCCTTTTCAAGTGGCGGCCCCAGCAACTTAATCAGCAACATTTGAAGTAGCCAGTGCCACAGTAAATGGAGAAAAAGGATTAAGCAAATAAATCACAGCAAAACACAAAATGCGAAAGTAAAGAAAACAGAGCAGAGAGCAACAAAAAAAAAAAAGAAAAGGGTTTTGGCCCACACCAATTAATGAGTTAAAAATTGCGCTGCATTCATTCAATTGTAAATGGTGGTGATGCTGGCTGGCTGGCTGGCACCCAACCCTGGATTGTGCAGCTGAAGGGCTGACCGAAAATTAATGAAGATCTTTGCTGTCGTTTTGGGGCTATGTGGGCTGCTCAAAAGAAAAAATCATTTGATTTTTAATTACGCTGATTTTTTATATTAGAAATGTAACAGCTTGGCGGCATAGCAAACACCTTGGAAATTAATACAAGTGGGGAGTGGGGGGCGAGTGCCTGCCCGCAGCTGATGCAAGGCAGTAGGCGTGGCAATGCGTCCGCACCCAAGTGACTTGCCGTAGGCCACTTGAGTCACTTGAGGGGGGGCGCTACCAAAAAAAAAAAAAAAGCGAAGCAGTGAAGAGGGTTTCTCAACTCTTTTTTTGGTTTTTGGTTTCGTCTCTTTTTTTTGGTACGCACGAAAGGGTCTCAACTTAATTAAACCGTTGGCAGTTTTTTTCTTGCAGCTTTCTTCACTTATTTTGGCTGCTGCCTTTTGACTGGCAGCTAACTGGCAACTGTCAACGCATTCGCCGCGGTGAAAAGTGCGCACAAATTGACATCTAAAGTGCTTAAAATTTTCTTTAATTAAGTGTGACAAACTGTGGGCAAAACAGCCAAAGAGTACCCCAGAGTGTACCCGCTCCACACTGCCCCTTGAGCCCTTTTGGACTGCAGCTATTGCCAATATCGAATGGTATATAAGGATTAAACAGACGCCGGTCTCAGTCGCAGCTGCTGCCCACGCTTAAGCCGCTGACTCAATGGCAAGTCATTTGCTGCTCGTAAATAAGCAGAGTGCAGCATTAATAGCTGCTGATTAGGCAGCGCCTACGAGAAATTAAAATTAAGTAATTTTCTGCACTCCTCAGCTCCAGCCTCAGCTACAGCTCCAGCTACAGCTACAGGCGTCGCTTATTCTCTTGCGTAGGTGCGCGTAGTCTCTTATCCAAGACACAAACCGGTTATGCAAATTGCGAACAAAGCATTTTTAACAAGATTTTGTCGCATCTAAATACAATATTTCATTGCGAATACAAATGTTGCCTTGATGAGTTCCCTTTACCCTTGTGGAGACACAAGCTTGAAGATACTTCAATCTAAGGCTCAACTTAACTTAGACTTAGATCTATAAACAAGTCTCAAGCTTAGTTGCCTCCATAGAACTTAGAAGCTCTGTTGCTACTTTTTGAAGTTATATGTAAAAGTCCATGGTGTTGCTGTGGTTGATTACCCTTTACCCTTGGGGAGTCGCATGCTTGAACACTACGCTAAGCTAAAACTCAACTTAACTTAGACTTGGATCTATAAACAAGTCTCAATATGCTAAACAGCAACAACTTATAGCTCTCAATGGCATATAGCATATCAGTTGCTACTATTTGAAGTTATATGCAAAACTCCATGGTGCATTTGGAACAACTCACTTTGAGTTAAAATAATTGAAGCAAAAAATCTGAGGCTTAAGGCAAGATGTGGGAAAAAAACTAAATAGGCAACGATTAGGAGATTACTAAAAGCTTCAGATCCAGAAGACGACTGAGCGATTAGAATTAAGAAGGCGAAACATTCTAAACACACAATCATACCACTAACTGCTTTGAGGTAGTAAAGCTCAAAATAAATTTCTGTTTAGACAGCGAATATTTAGTAAATGAAGTTAAATTAATTCAATGTTTTTACATCGTATATTTGTATTTTTAATTTTAATAAGATTAACATAAATAGCATAAGAATTTAATAGATAAGAACTTATGAAGCCTATTATATAAAAATGCTTTTAATATTAAACAGAACTACTTTTATCATATAAAAAACTTCAAATTCATTAAAAAAAATTCCAACATTTTCAGAGTTTAAAAGTGAATATGAGCGACTTTATGCACTTTTAAGCAATTTTTATTATTTTAAATTAATTATATTTATATATAAATGAAACGTTAATATGTTTAGTTTGGTTTGTTACTTAACGCTTTTAAATAAATAAACAAATTTCTTTGTGCGCTGCTGTAAATGAAGAAAAAATTTTATTAAAATATAGCCAAACGTTAAATGCTTAATATAATAATAAATTCAATTAATATGCTATTAACAAAAGCCAGCTGCAAATAAAGAGTGAGACTCAATCAAGCCATAAATGTTAGTTTAAGGGCTGTAAACTCAAAATGTAAGCAAATTTGTAGCCCTGGTTGTGTTTTAAGCAGCGCACTAAAAGTTCAGACAGCAGCGCTGATTGCCGTTGAGACTGCTTTAAGTTATAAAAGTTATACTTATGTATATAGCTAAGATCTTAAGCATTTTGCTATACGACCAAATGCAATTAATGATTGATCATAGATAGAAACCCCCCGCCCCCCCACTGCCGACACAATTAGCCCTGAACACTGGCGAAATGGGCCACAGCGAAATGGCAAATGGCATAAATAATAATCAATTTGAAATCAAATTCGTTGCCGGTTCGGGGGGGCGAAAGCGTCTTTGCCAAAAATCAGAATTGATGATTATTGCTTTTTGACAGAGATTCTCGGGCAAGGCGACAATAAAAACAACGACGTGGAGACAGACAGAGAGCAACTTTTATGAGCAGCACACACACAGACACATGTGTGTGTGCGTATGTGTTAGTATCAATAAAATAGCTACAGAGGCTGCTGCTGCGGCTGCTGGACCAGGCAAAAATATTTATGTGCATGTTATAGTAAGTGCAAAATAATAGCCGCCTGGGACGGACGACGGGCTTTGGCCATAGACGACAGGATCAAGGGCAAAGGAATAAGGCAAAGGCATAAGCACGTAACACGCGCTGGACGTACGGACGGACGGACAGGCGTTTGCTGCTATGACTCGCACTAAAAATGTTTCAACAATTACCAGAGCGTTGAATAAACATATATATATTTATGTATGTGTGTGCGTGTGTGTGTTTGTGTGTGAGGCAATAATGCACTCGACACTTTTATTTCTTTTTCATTAGCCAAAAAGCGACAACGACAAGTCGCATGTGCGTCCAAAGTCGCAAGCAAACGCCCAACCACCCACTTATATATACGCCCACCCACTTGCCAAAACGCCCTACGCCCTTCTTGTTGCGAAAGAAAAACGACTTTTACTTTCATAACGTGACCTTCACATATGTGTAGTGAATTCGGTTTGTTTCTTCATATTGTTGAGCAGCTAAAACAACAACAAAGAACTGACAATGATTAAAAATTTCAATTTTTTCAAGCTAAACTGAAATACAGAAAAGTTCTTTCTTAAATTACAAATTTAAGCATGCAGAAAAAAAATCATTAAAAATATAATAAAAATATGCACTACATTTAAAACTAAATATTTATTCTTATTAGAAATAAAAGGTTTACTTTAATTTTTTTTATATGCAAATTAAAATATGAGTAAAATTTCAATATTATTTTTATTAACACACATATATTGTATGTGTTTAATTACATAAAGAAATAAATTCACTTCGACAATTGGAATCTCTTAGACTTTCAAACGTTTGCACTACAAAATGAGACCAATTTACTAAGAAAGTGAAAAGAATTGAACAAGCTAAAGCGCAAGCACAAGAGAGAGCGCAACGCAAGCAGCGATCATAACGGAGCCACAGACAGTGTTGAGCGCCTTTGCAGTGAGCGCAAGCCATTGAGAGAGAGCGCGAGCAAAAATCGTTCATTGCTTTCGTCTTGCTTAGAGGCGTCGCTAAGAGGGATGTGCGCTCAAGCCCCACTAAATCTCGCACTGACTACGCACATGTTTTGTTTTCATTCTCATTTAGTTATCATCTTAGTTAGAGGCGTAGCTAAGCACAAGAGTACAAGAGAGCGCAACGCAGCAGCGATCATAACGGTGCTACAGACAGCGCTCAGCTTGTGCTAAACCCTTTGCAGTGAGCGCTAGCAATTGAGAGAGAGCGAGAGCGAGTAAAAATTGTTCAATATGATTTTTATCAACTTTGCTTATTTTCAGACTAAAGACAACAACAAATTAATAAACTTTTATTATAAAAATCAAAGCTTACAGTAATTTTATGAGAAATTAATTAAAAATAAAAATTAATTGTAATTTTGTATATAAAAACTGCAAACTAACTATTAAAAATTAATTATTTATATAAAGCATTATAAACTTTTTAGTATCTGATTCAAATAAATTATGCCGCATTAAAAGCATAAACTTGTTTCAGCTATTGCTATGGACCGCTTAGTTTTGCTAGCAATAAAAACTAAAACTGATTTAAGTATAGCGCACAAATTGTAGTTAACAGCTGACGCTTTCACACACACACACAGCGAGACACACACACGCACACACTAACACACATGGCATGCTATCTTTTCATTTTTATTATTGTTTATGTATGAAACAACAACTGGGCCCAATAGGTTGGCATCAATGCCAGCCCAGAAAGCTTTGCCTGTCTCTTTACTGTCTGTGTGTGTGTGTTTGTGTGTGTGTAACATAAGAAGTGTTGTGTTGTCTTCTGGAAATCTATAAATTTAAGGATTTATAACATTGATGTTGTGTCCTGGCTGCCAACAGAGCAGCAGAGAGAGAGAGAGCAGAGTCTCTAGCTTTATTTGTTTGCAATCATTTGTGGGGCGCAAATTGCCTTTTGCTGTCATAATTTCTAATATCAAATGGAACGCAATGGCGGCCATAACCCTTGTTTATTATAAGTACATGTAACAAGCAAATGTGTGTGTGTGTGTGAGAGAGTGAGTGTGTGTGGGCCAATAGTTTGCAATTAGCGCTGAGGCACATAAAAATTGCAATCAACATAAAAATAATCGAGGCAACACACACACACACACACGCCTGTATATAAATATACAGTAGACATTCTATAAAAGCAATTTATAACAAAAAATAATATAGTAACTAATTTTTATTATTATTTAAAAATTAGCAATATTAGTAATATATTAAAGCTTATTAAATGGCAAGGCGCTGGAAACTTAATATATATATTTTTTATTTATTTATTTATTTAATGTCAACTATGTACAGTCGACGATATATATAATATAATAACTTATATGAATAAGTCTAAGTACATAAATAGAATGTTAGAATAATAATATAATGTTAATATAATGTTAAATAGCACAAATGATTTATTAGTATTGCTAATCGAATAATTATAATGTTTTATTTAATGCTTTAAATCATAGTTAATAATTACTATAAATACAAAATTAGAAAAAAGAAACTACAAAACTTTAATACATTTTACACTTAAACAATTTTAAAAACTTTTACAATTTTAACTACCTCAAATATTTATTATTAAAAAATGTATTAGAATATCTTAGCTATTAAAACTAATTGCAATAATATTATTAAACGTTGAAGCATGAAGAATTGATTGATGATTTGTATACAAAATAAGGAATTTTTATATATACATGTATTATTTTCTTTTAAGTATATTAATATAATAATAATATTATTGCAGATGCTTGGCAAGGGATTCTAAAAACTCTGAAAAATTATAAAATAAAGTAACAATCAATATATCAATAGTTAAATTAAGAAGTATTTATAAACTGCCGCACGCTCTAGCAACTTCTGAGACAATAATAAACATTATTTATATAATTTATAATTTGTGCAATATTTTTGTATGCGAATTTATATTAAATATGCGCAAATATTTGAACCTAATTACAAGCCTAAACGTTTTATATCAAAGATAAAAACTATTATTATGGATTGCTTTATAAGCTGTTGGCAAACAGAGTCGAAAAGGCCAAGTTAATTTAGCACTTAAACAAGTAAACACACACACACACACACACACACGCACACGCACACATGCAGACCAATAATAATAAACTATATTTGTTGCTTGTTTGCTAAAATTTTCGCACTTATTTTTGAGTATTATCGAAAAAGTTTTGCCATCATCGAGAAATGCAAACAGAGCCAATTGGCTAAACAACGCACGTTGCTGCTACGTGTGGCAGTTGCAAGAACATAAATAGACAGAGCAAGAGAGAGTGAGACAGACACACACATGAGTGTTAATTGCAAACAAAATTTACAACTCTTTTGCAACTTGTGTGCTGCTGCTGCTGCTGCTGCTATTGTTTAAACAATAAACTCAAACTCAAACCCAATCAAGTTCAAAATACGAAATGAATACGTTTTGCTAATAATTTCTGCTTCTTCTTCTTCTTCTTGTTGTTAATTTATGAAAAACGCTTAAGGCTTGACTGTGGGGCAAGGTGAGTGTGGCCAAGTGTCGTTCATTGTGGTGGTGGTGGTGGTGATGGTGCTGGCTGGGGGTGGGTGGTTGGAACTTCAAACGAGATAAATACAATTTCCATTAGCCCTCGCGGTAAACATAACGTGCCGCCCCCACCCCACCCCCTCTTATACTTTTCGCTGCTTTTTTACAGCATTTTTCATGTATTTTTTTTTTTTGTTTTTTTTGGGTATTGATTTTAGGGCTTTTTCACAGTTTTTTGTGCTGTATTTTTTTTCTGGTGGACATGGGTTTGCTTATTGTGGTCCAACCCTGCAGCAGCAGCAGCAACGTCTTCTTCTTTGTCTGTTTTACGTTAATTTTTTAATTGTAAATATTGCCTAGGGTCGCATTTTTCATCTGCTCTGCTGTTTCCCCTTAGGTTCATAATTTCTTGCCCCCTCCCCCACTCTACGCTACAGCCCAAGTTTTATTTTGTTTACATAATTTGTACGTTACAACGCGCACACGAAATATATTTTTTAATTTTTTTTTCGCTTTTTTTGGGCACTTTTGCAGGCATTTTTTAATAGATTTTTTTTGTTTTTTATTTTTGCGGTGGGAAATGTGCGCAGTTGCAAAGTTTTGGGGATGCGGGGGGCGTTTTAGAACTGAGGGTGAGTTTGAGCTTGATTAGACTTACACTGAGTTCAATTAAATTTTACACTTTGCATTGGCAATTTGTATTTGTTGTTAGCCCTGCAGCTCAGTCAAGTCAGTCAGTTCGGTTGACAGCGGTTTCCACAGCTCTCAACTCAATCAAATTCAACTAGGGCAGACATGCACACATATGTAAATAAAAATATATAGCAAGGATTTTATATAGACAACTAATTTGAGCCAGTAAATTCTTTGGCAATTATTTATAGTCATCAAATCAAAGCTTATTAACTTTCATAGCTAAAAGATTGTAAATAAAATATAAATAAAAATAAATATGTATGTATATATATATAGAAAAAATAAGTCTAAATTATAGCATAAGTCAGTATTGTAATTTAAATATTTGCTTGTATAAAAAAAAAGAAGTTGAAATTTAAATATTAGAATTAAATTATAGCAAAAAAGTTGCTTATATAAAAAAAATATGTTAAATTAAAATATATTAAATTTTAAGAAAAAATTTTTATGAATTAGATTATAGCTAAAAAGCTGCTGAAACAAGAAGTTGAAATTAAATATAAATATTTGGCTGCCTTTATAAATTTAAATAATAGCTAAAAAGTTGCTTATATAAAGAAATAAGTTGAAATTAAAATATTTAAATTTAAATATTTGGCTGCCTTTATAAATTAGAATTATAGCTAAAAAGAATTTACAATTGAAATTAAATAAAAATTTTATAAATTAAAAAAGCTAAAAAGCTGCTTGTATAAAAATAAGAAGTTGAAATTTAAATATTTTAGAATTATAGCCTTATAAATTAAAATTATAGCTAAAAAGTTGCTGATACATATAAAAAGGAAGTTGAAATTTAAATATTAAAATTTAAATTATTAGCTGCCTTTATAGATTTAAATTATAGCTAAAAAGTTGCTTATTTAAAAATAAAGAAGTTGAAATTTACATAAATATTTAATAAATTAGAATTATAGTTAAAAAGAAGTTGAAATTTAAATATTTGCCTGCCTTTATAAATTAAAATTATAGCGAAAAAGAAGTTGAAATTTAAATATTTAAATTTAAATATTTGCCTGCCTGCATAAATTAAAATTATAGCTAAAAGTGTCTAAGTGACATGCACAAAATAAAAAACAAAAGCAACTTGAAATTCAATAAACTCAAGCAGCAGCTTAGCATGACGTCAATCTATATATAGACACATATATATATGCATATAGACAGACTGGAGACAACGCAGCTGGCTTCGATGGCAATCCTTTTCAATAACGCCCCAGCCCACCCACTTTGAGGGCTGCTGCTGTGCTCCACATCCAATCAGCTCTAGCCAGAGTTAGCAGCAGCAGCATTTGCATATGCAGAAGAAATTCACCCCCACCCACACCCCTCCCTGCACAGCCACTTGCTGTCAAATTTTATGATAGCGCCAAAACATAACTCATTGACAGCTTTGCATTTTCACATGCCGCCCTCGCCACGGGGTGTTGCTAACATTGTTGTTGTTGTTGTTGTTGTTGTTGCTGCTGCTGCTTCTGCATATTGCACAAAGTTATGAGCCGCAAATGATAAATGTTTTTAGCGTTTGAGTCGTGCCTGCCTGGGTGGTGGGGGTGGGGGTTGGGGTAGTTAGACAACTGCTATTGATTTTTACTGTCATTTGGCGCTGGCTCTCAAGTCATTTTCATTTTCATTTTCACACTTTTTTATTTTTTGTACTCATCAGCGTGCGCGTTTATTTTGTCATCAAGCTAATTAATTAATTAGAAACAAAAGCAACCAACAGCACTTGGTGTGAAAAAAATACAGGACACACCTCGGAATAAAAAAAAAAACGTTGTGTGTGGGTTTTGCAATAAAAATGTGTCCCAAGTCTAATTAGATAGTTGACAATTGTTGCCATTGCCACTGTTCTTGTTGTTGTTGTTGTTGTTGTTGCTTTTGTTGTTGCTGTTGCGCGTAATTCATCAAATGTCAAAGCCAACACTGACGGCGACATTGACTGCACCTTTGGGCGTGTTCAGTGCTCCACATTGGCCATAGGCCTGAGCTGCTGCTCATCAAAATTGAATAAATTTTGTTGTTGCTTGCGCTTAATTGATTATTTTTATATTGCCCTGTTGTTTGTCAATTTCACTTTGTAAATAAATTAAAAACTATAGCCATATGCATATTTTTATTGGCTACTGTATTGCTTAGCTGCAAAATTTTCAATCCCGAGCTGAGCTTTGATTTATAAATAAAATTAAGCTTTAGTTGTTTTTCTTACTTAATTAATTTTATAGCTAAATTTATAATTTTTTTAGCTAAAAATCAAGCTAAATAAAATTTAAATAAATAATATTTTATATAAAAGCTAAAATTTGTTAATGTTTTAATTCAAATAAATTTTGAGCTGTTCCTTTATTTATAAAAAATTGCATAATTAATGCAAATTTTTGTATTAAAAATTAAATAATTAATATTTTATTGCTATATTGAACTATAAAAATAAATCTAAGCAGATAATTTGCCATATCAACTGCAAATCTTATTTAAAATTGAGTTTTCATATTTTTTATATTTTCCTACATTCAAATTTGGCACACATAATTTATTTTCAATGTTGCCACGCCCCACTCCCCTTTTTTTGTTGCTGTCTAACTGCGCCTGATAGCCCGTTTCCTTTGCGTATATGGTTAACATATTTTCATATATCCGGCTTTGTCGCCAATTCATTTTTATTGCCCTTTTTTATAGACGTTTATAGTTTTTTATGTCGCTGCGGCGCATAAATTTGCCGCCACAGAAATTTTTATATAAAGAAAAAAGGGTAGTTCGATTTCTGAGGCTGTGTGTCTAGAGTTTTATATTTTTTTTTTTTCTTGCTTTGTTTCACTCAGTCGAGTGTAAAAGCCAGTGGCGGCATTTTGTCAATTTAAGTATTGGCGCGGGCGCCTAAAAATATGCAATAACAATTGTCATGCATGCAAATGACTTCATTTGCCAGCTTAGCTATTTCAATACACGCCAGCACTACCCCCCACCCCCACACTCTACAACACGCAACTTGGTTAGTCACTTTGCATGATTGAATTGAATTATTGGCATGCGCCCACTTGGCCCAGACCCCGCCCCCAACCCACTTTGCTTGATTTCTTGCCTCTCTATGTGTGTGTGTGTGTGTGTGTAGATGCTTTATGAATTTTTCAGCATAGTCAGCCACTATAAAATGACAACGAGTCAAGGCGGGGGAGAGTAGTCGAGCGATGAGTTTGGGGATCTTATGTATGCAGATTGCGTGGCGCACGTAAATTCAGTTAATAGTTTTTATTTTTCTTTATTTTTTGCTCAAATTTTAAGAGCAATAAGTTCCCCCCATGCACTTATTCAGCTGCGTCACAATAAATTAAAGTGGAGCAAACTAAAACGCAACTAAAAGATTGAGCGATAAACTTATTTTGAGCCTAATTTTTGGCTAAATTGAATTGATTAATTATAAATTCAAGGGCTTTGCCTTTTCTTTTTGATAACAATGCACTTTGCATGCATTGATTAGCATTCTTAAGTTATAGCTTAACTTACTTTTTTGTCAGTCTGACTTAACAAATGTGTACAATTGAACAAGCGAAAGCGCAAGCACAAGAGAGAGCGCAACGCAAGCAGCGATCATAACGGAGCCGCAGACAGCGCTGAGCGCCTTTGAAGTGAGCGCAAGCAATTTGAGAGAGAGCGCAAGAAAAAAAGTTAAAATCGTGTATTGCTTTGCTCTTGTCTTGCCTTAGGGGCGTCGCTAGGAGGGATGTGCGCTTAAGCCCCTTTAATTGTCACACTGACTACGCACATGTTTTGTTCTCATTGCATTGCTTTCGTTGTCATTTAATTTTCATCTTAGTTAGAGGCGTAGCTGGAAGGGGTGTGCGCCTAGGCTCCCCAAAGTCTTGCACTGGCTACGCACATGTTTTGTTTTCTTTGCTTTGCAGATCTGATAAGACGAATGCCGTTTTGTCTGAGCAAAGCGCACTTGCGTTGATTGCAGTGCCAATGCATTTTATTTTTATTTATAATAAAATATTTCCTACTCAGTTTTAAGCTCAATGCTAAGCAGATCCCATTACAACAACAAAGCGTAAAGTAAATCTTTTAATACTTTGCTTCGATTTATTTTTTTCTCACTATTATTTTATTTTACCAGCCAACAATATGTTATTTGTATAATAGATTAAATCAGTACGGCAGTATAATTTTTTAATTATATAGTTCGAAAAGTCGTACAGTTGCCTACAGTAGATTGAACCTCAACTTTTTATTCTCTCCACTCAAACTGTGGTCAATATTTGGAGCCCCTTAGCCTTACATATAAACGTTAATAAATTTAGCTTGTAGTTTTTTTTCTTAATTTATAGCTAAACAAAATCTCTGTGTGTGTGTGTGTGTTTTGCACCCTTAATGGCGCTCCAAGCTTTTTAGTTGGCAGTTAGGACTTTCAATTCCATGACTATCTGGGCCGTTTAATCGCGCATTCATTCATCATCCAAATCAAGTTCCGTTGCGCGTTCGGCGCGACGCGATGCAAACTATCGATAAGACAATAAAGGCCAAAACAACAACAACAACAAAAACAACCGGCAACTTAATGGCAATTTTATCGATAATGTTCGTGCTGAATTTTCGATTTTGTTTGCTTGCATGTCGCGACACGAATTATGAGCGATCGACACGCCAACAACTACCAAGAAATTGTGCAAATCGACCGAAGTACACAACCCCCAACCACCATCCACAACCTCAAACTCAAAACCTGGCTAGCAGTCTAACTAACCAGTGACCCCCGTTCTGCTACTGCTCCTCCTCCTCCCATTTTTGCTACTACCCACAGTTTGATTTAGTAGTTTAGCGCACAAATGTGTTTGTGGATTTTATTTTCAATACACTTACCTAGGGTACATTGCTTTTAAATAAGTTGAGCTGAATTAACTGACCAAGCAACTAGCTCAATTATTGTATAATTATAAATAATTGAAAAATAAATTGAAAAAAATGCTATAAATTGAAAAGAATTCGAAGATTATGGTTTAGATAATAGTCAGTTATTTTAAATAAAGGCTTTTGTAAAAAAAGCTGTGAAGAATTGATGAAAATTTAAACAATTATCTTGCATTATTTTTGATTTTTGAATTAATCTTAGACTTGGTAATTCAAAAGGCAATGTAAGCGTTTGAAATTTTTGAAATCTGTTTTCTTATATAGTTTATTATACAAAAAAAACTTGCAGTGTTGGAAAGTGCAGCTTGCTAGTCTAGAATACTCAACGATGGCGGGCTATAAAATCAACGATTTAACTGGCATTGGTTTTTAGTTTCTAGTAGGTTTTGGTTTATATTGTTCGTGTGGTTGGAAGGTAGACTGTGGACGGGGAGGGGAGAGCTAAAGTTTTGGTCGCAAATTATGAGCACGCGAATATTGAACCGTTGGGGGGGAGTTGGGCGTTGCAATTGGGCGTGCCCGCCCTATCAATTAGAACTGGCGACCGAACATCTTGATAAGCCAGCGAACCGGACAGAAAAACCAACAAAGCAAAAGCTAAATAAATAAATTGTATATGCCACATATATATTTTATGCATGTGGCAACAACAACGAACGAAAATCGTTTCGAATTGCTCATTAAAATTCGAAAAGCAGGAACCAGAGCCATGCACTGCTAATTGCACTAGCAAAAAAAATAAAGCAAAAAGACAATGTGAGAGAGAGAGAGCGTAAATTTTATTGATAACACTTTGGAGTCAACTGTACACACAAGAAGAAGTAGCTGGGCAACAATTTAGTTTGCGCTATGCTATTTGCTCTTTCGCATTAAGTTCAATTTCAGAGCCGAACTAGATCAGAATTTATGACATTGACGAAACGATAAAAATGCTACAGTAACTGAGAATGCCAAAGAGCGCACAGAGCAAAGAGAGTGGGGAGGGGAAGCAGAGTGTAATATAGCTGACCAAAAGAGAAATGCGATGCTCAAGCCTAAAACTATTAACATCAACGTGTGGGCGTGAGAGCGAGAGCGAGAGCGACAGATAGAGAAATCTATATTTACGATTATTGAAGTTTATGACGAAACGTTTTCGTATCATTTTGCGTCGCCTCATAAATGTTAAACGAGAGACCACTGTGCACTGTGCACAGTGGACAACAGCACAGGGTTGAGAAAATTTCATAAATGTTTTTGCACGCAAGCTGCTAATAATGCCAGACAGCACACACACTAATAAACACACACACACACATGTGTGTGTGTGCCTCACAGGTGACGTGTGCGTGTGAGCGAGACAGCTTGCTTGCTTTTTGAGGGTTGCTGCTGACATGGCCCACAAAAGTGCAATAGGCTCATAAAACCAATGACTAAATAGCCTGTCCGAGCAATGTCTAAGTAAAAATGTTGTGTAATTACGTTGCGTTACGCACAGATAGAGATGTAACACACAAATGGGCAGTCAAGTGGGGTGGTGGGGGGCGGGGGGGTGTTTGGCTGCTGTGGGGTTGGGAGATTGTAGTTTGAGCTGCTTACAGTTCTTTATTGCGTTTCGTTTGCGGCTTAGATCAATTGTACTCCCAAGCAATCAATAGCTAGCTAACTAGGTTTTAATTAAAAATATAATATTTTTAAGCTTTACATGTGAGGGTTCAATTCAGCAATTTGGGAGATTTTTTCACAAATTTAACAATAAGCAGCATGAATATGAATTTTAATGAACTTTAGACGCCACCCCCCAAAGAATTGTCATCTAGCTTTACTATCCTGTTTTTTTTTTTTTTTTACTATAGCATTATATAGTTTATATAATTAGCTTAAGCTGCCACATCGGTAGAGCAATTTATATATGAATAAATTGGAATATAAAATATAAAAAAAAAAAATAAACGAATTTTTGAATAATGCAGATTTTTTGTTTTAAAAATTTTTAAGCAATTAAGCAATTAAGTCAAAATCTCACATTTTTGTATCAACTGTTAGGGCAGAGAGCGCAAGGGCTGTGCTTAATCGGGGCTGGAAGGGAAAAGAGAATATGGCATAGATCTGCAGTCACTGCCAACATTCAATACTTCAATAAATTTGTGCAAACGCTTTGAATTTGAATTCATAACTTTAAAAAATGAATTGCACTCTTGTAACAGAGGCGAATTTTTAAGATCTGCAAATGTATTGAATATTCTCAGTACAAGAGATCAGTACACTTATCACTAGTGCTTAATATAATATAAAGCAACATAAGCTTAATACAAAACAACAAAAATTAAGGCTAAGACTTCAGGCAAAGACTTAATTAGTTATTCTCAAAAGTGTGGAAGGAATTAAGCAACTCCCACTTTGTTAAAAAACAAGGCGAATTTTTCAGATCTACAAATAAATATATTGGAGCAGAAATACTTTCAACACGAAAGACTCGTTCAGGTATAACTAGTGCCTAATATAATATAAAATAAGACTTAAGCTTAATATAAAACAACAAAAATGAAACAAGCTGCAGGCTAAATCTAAAAAAATTAAGTTATGCTCAATATAATTATAGAAAAAGATATAATTATAAATTACCTTTAAATTTAATTTACCTATTTTGTATATAAATACTATAATGTAATTTTTTCTTCATAGCTAATACAAATTGTGTTTAATAATATAAATAAATAAATAAATAAAATAAAATAAATAAAATACCTCTAACTCTAACTACTATTTACAATATTTTTCAGTATTTCATTCCTCACATAATTTATAATTTTTGAACACTTCATAAGCTTCTAACAGCAAAGAAATCGAAGCTGCTTGACTATCAAGCGCTTAATTGTCTTTTAAAGTTGCTTAACTTAAGTGAGCGTAGTTAATTATAAAATATATGCAAACAGTTTTCTTAATTACTGTTTAAAATATTAAAAATATAAGCGCCAAGTTGCTTGTCATTATTATTTACTATAGCTTGCTTGATTTAAATAAATGCATAAAAGAAACAAATGTCAGTGTACAAATTGCCTTTAAATATAAATTGTAATTGCTAATTGGCTTACATGCCACATGCCACTTGCCACACACACACACACACACACACAGAAGCAAGCGTAGCAAACATAAACAAAGGCGAGATAACATTTAAGCGAAATCGCTTTAAAATCAATTAAGCGTAAAATCACTCGCCTATTTGCAACAACAAACGGTGGCAGCTTCACTCGCTTTCCCTCTCTCTCTCTATCTCTATCTCGCTTGTTGTTGCAGCAGCCTGTGGCCATCGATGCGACAGCCGCCAAACAATCAAATGTGCCATGGCAATAACATTAGCTACAAACTCCGCTATGTATGTCCGTCTGTCCGTCCGTGTGTGTGCAACACAGTCAAACAAAACAGTCCATGACCCTGTTGTCCACCCAGCTGCCCACCCACTTTCTGCACTTGACTGCGAACGTGCTGCCAGGTATTAACCTCCATTTAATGTTAAACAAAGCCGCGTTACATGTGCATAAAAAAATGCTGCGCGCCACGCCCACGCAGCAGCTTTGGCGCCCACATGCAGCCAACAAGCATTTCGATTAACATACGCAAACACACACACACACACACACACACAAAGAACAGTTAGCCAAAGCATTGACGGGCATTGGGGTTAACGCGTCGTCGTCGTACAGCAACCAAAACGTTATAAAAAAAAAATCAGCTGAATAAAAAATTGCAGCAGCAGCAGCAACAACAATGGACCAGCAAATTGAATTGCCGGCAAACAAGACACACACTCACACACACATGCATAATCTGTGTGTATGTGTGTGTTTTAGGCTTGCACTTGAAATATTTACAAGCTAAAATAATATAAATAAAAAAATTAATATATAAAACAAGCAACGCGACTTTTGATTTTCATACGCACTTTGTTTAATAATTTTTAGTTAATTTAATGCAACAAAAATTTAAGCTTTGATAAAGTTTACACGTAACCATATCAAAAATTATGTTTATTATTTTTTATTGAATTTTTTATTAATTTAATATACATACAAAGTTTTACTTTGGTAGCTCTTTGAAATTTTCTTTTCTTGCTTTGCTTTGCTAATCGTTGCATTGATTCAATTTATATTTATTTTTATTTATAAATATATATATATATATTACATTATTTATTATTTATTTATATTTATATATATTATATTTTATTTATAATTATATTTATGCAGGCAAGTCTTGCCTCTAATTAAAGAATTTATGCCCCTTATATTAAATTCATTTAGGATTGCTTTGAGTTTAATTTGAATTTCTGTCGTAAGTCTCAGCACTTTGGTAGGCAATTCATATTATTAAAAGTAAATAAAATATGCGTATTTATTTTTAATTAAGTTGCTATTTATTTTATTAGCTTACCTTGCGATTTTTAAACAAATTGCGAAATGTAATTTAATGTGTCGCTGCAAATAAAGACAAACTATAGTTTTATTAAATATGCTGCTGCTTTAAGTTTATAATAAATTTCATGCAATATTTATTAAAATAAAATGTAATAAGCTGCTGTTGCTAGTTCTTTAAAAAATTAAACAAATTAAAGCTGCGAATTATTTTTTTGCAGTCCTTGCAACAAACTTAATATTAATGCTAATCAATCATTAGTGTTGCTTATTTTCTTTTTTGTTTATTAAACACAACACTACAATATTAATTATTGCATTGCAGCTTTAATTTTATTTATTTATTTAACTATTTATATAGTTGACAATAAGCAAAGAAAAAAAATTACATTTTGAGTAGTCAATCACTTTGGTTTGGGCGCTTAAGGCGCTTTGATGTATGTGTGTTATACACACACACACACACACACACTAATACACAAAGCCATGGCACAGACATTTTTGTTATATCGTCGCATAAGTCCGTCTTTGAATAATGATGCCGTTGATAGCTGGGATTATAACCCAGGCCAAAACTTCTACCATATGCGTTTGTGTCTATGTGTCTATGTGTGTGTCTGTAAGTGAGCCTGGCCATTTATTTATTATGCCACAATATTCAATGACCCTTAATGGCATTTCGTAATAAAAATATTGGATTAGTTTGTTAGTTTTTGCCGCTGGGCGAATCATCAACCAACCAACCACCGTCTTCAGCTTTGAGTTCGAGTCCGAGTCCACTTGAGGCACTTTATCAACTGGAACTAGCATTACGTATTCCATTAAACGTCTAATGAGCCCATTGTGAGCCCTACTGTGTGCTAGAGGAGGGAGGGTGAGGTGAAGGTGTGCCAGGTACTTTCACTTATGTTAGTTAGCGCTGATCAAAGCAAATGCTAGAGATAAGTTTTTAATGCAAATGTTGCTCATTCATAGCTGCTCTATATATTAATAATAATTTATTAAACTATTTATTAGTTGTCTTGTTGCTTATTGTGAATTATTTATAAGCATGCGACTTTTTTTTAATTTAGAATAATTTATTAAATTATTTATAAATTGTGTTGTTGATATATTTATAGCTTTGCGATTTTTTTTTTGAATTTAGAATTATTTTGAGTTTATGTTACAACTTCTTACCTATTAAAATAAACTTTATATATTAACATTAATTTATTAGTTATGTTGTTGCGAGCTTAGCTTAGATTTGTTTGCGTAATATTGCGTAATATTTAATGCGTTACATCAAAAGTCTATTCTAATTTTTTTAAATTTATTTAGAATTTATGTTACAACTTCTTACTTAATAAAATCAACTTTATATATTAATAATATTTTATTCAAATTACTTATTAGTTGTCCTGTTCCAAACTTAGGTTAAACTTGTTATATTTATTGCAAAATATTTATAAGCTTAATTTTAATTGTGTCTGTGCTAATTTTTTGAAATTTAGAATTTATGCAGCAGCTGCTTACTTATTAAAATAAATTTTATATTAAGCATAAAATAAACTTATGTGCTTTATTTTTATTATAAGCATAATATAAACTTTTATATAAATTATGCTATTATAACAATTATAAAGTTTATTTTATTAGGTAAGCAGTTGCTTCATTAATTCTAAATAAATTATAAAATATATAATATACATTGCATTAAAAAAGTATAAAATTTCTTCACTTATTAAAACTTAAGTTATTTGTTAATTAAACAAAATATTGATTTTAGTTTTGTGTAAGCGCTTATCGTAGATTTTAAATATTTATTATTTATTATTAAACGCATGCAATTTTTTTTAATTCAATTTTTTCTTTTATAAAGTTTATTTTATTAAGTTATAAATAACTTGCTTTATAAATTCAGTTGTTAATTTAAAGTAGTTAATTTTATTATAAATTAATTTAATTTATGCTAATTTTGCTATTCCAAATTGTCAACATATATTTGAATAATTCAAAGTTTCGGCATTTGATTTCTTTGCAACTGCAAGTTCAATAAATAAATTATACTAATTAATTACAGTGGCAGTCATTAGTAAGCGCACTAAACTATTAGCTATACATATACACTTATGTCTGTGTGTGTGTGTGTGTATGTGTGTGTGAGTTTTGTCTATTGCAAGGTTCCATTGTCATTGAAGCCATTAGTCGTATCCTCACATATGTCACAAGCTTCATAGTATGTGTGTGTGTGTGTCTGTGTGTGTGAAGCCCAAAAAGAGAAGCAAATGTGTAATACAAATGAAAATGAAAAATGATCTCATGGGCTAAGGCAAAATTGCATGTGGGGCATTGAAGCGTACAGAGGCGGCGAGTGCAGAGGGGCGGGGGCGGGGGCAGGGGCTGTTTGTAGAGAGGTGTGGCGGTATTCATCCAATTGCCATAATTTATCTGTCACATGTCGAATGTGTGTCAACGTCAAGCCAAAAGACCGTACCACCCAAACCCAACCCAACCCAACCCACCCACCCACACTCCCTTAGCATCACTACGCTAGTCGGGCCCACGGGCAAAAGATCTAGCAATGCTGCTCGTCAGTTGTCCATTAATATTTTATTAGTCATGCAAATGCAGTCAACATTAGTAAGGTCCATCCACGTAACCTCAACTCAACTCCAACACCAGTCCCATCCCAATTCCAATTCCATTCCATTCCTTTTGCCGTTACGGTGACGGTTCATAGTACTACTATTTGATATTTTTATATGCCAGCTGAGCATAAATTATATTATATTTTATTATCATGGCTGCCACACTCAGATCTTAAGCCCATAAAAAGTTATTAATCATCAGCCGCTAATTTAGTTGAACCCACCAATACTTCAAAATAAATAATTTCAAATATAATACAAATTTATTAATGAGCAAAAAATTCAGAAATTATATACTAGTAGTGTTGAAACAGAAGCAATTATATTGCTTGATTTATTTCGATTCTAGCATTTAATTTCATTAATTAAATTAGTATTTTTAAGATTTTCATTATAGTCAGGTTTAGTTCGACTACTTACTAAAACTAAAGAAATATAAATCACTTCATTTAATAAATAATAATTTCAGATTTACGTTTCTCAATATTTCTGTGGCATACCTGTATATAATTAATAAGAATAATAAAATAAGTTAATAAGCAATTTAAAAATAATTCTTGAAAATGCTTAGCAAATATTTAATTAATTTTGTATAATTTATTTATTTAATTTCAGTATTAATGCAAATTTATTTGATTATAGATGCGAAATAAAATAAATATGCAGTCCCCACTCATCACTGATATACAGTACAGTTAACTATAACTACGATGGATTGCTGACAAGCCAACAAACAAAAACATGTTGACCTGACATTAGAGCAAATGGCCAAGGGTCATGTCAATGCTCATTTGGGAACAAGGCACACACTTGATTTATAAGCTATGACCCAGGTGCGAACCACAATTTATTTATTAGCAAGAAAGTGAGAGCGGGAGAGAGAGAGAGAGAGAGAGGGGGGGGGGGGGGGGGGGGGGGGGGGGGGGGGAGCAGCTTTGTCTCCAAAGTGGAATGCATCAATAATGAAAACCAATCAAAAAGCTACCAGGATAGGTTACAAGCAACGAGCTTAGAAGCGTATTTCAAAAGATAAAACGCACAACAGACACAACAGCAACCACCCCCGCACATCCACTGGTAGTGTATTGGTGTGTGGGGTCAAAGTTATACGAAATCAAAAATCTAGATTTTGATTTGAGATACTTTAGCCAACGACTGTAGACAAACTGGCAGCTGGGCTTAGTTTATATCATGGGCGTAGTTTATTGAGGCTGGGGAGGGTCAGAGCGCTGCAGCTAAAAGTCAAGTGAAAACGCTTAGAATTTGCAATCATCGAACGCTGCTTGTTTTTTTTTTTTTTAAACACGCATTGTTGTCTTTTATTTTTTGTATTTTCTTATGGATTCCACTTCAATGAATTGAAAAATTGCCCTGAACAAATTTGATGCGCCAAGTTTGACGTTGGCTACTTTGCATTTGTTGTTGGAGGGTTTTGTTTTGCGTTTATTTTTTTTTTTTAGTTGCTGCTTTTCAAGGTTTCATTGGCTGCGCGACTGGATGGAGTGGGTGGTTGGGTGGTGTGGGTGGTTGCGTGGCACGACGTGGCCCCAAAGAGCATTTTCCAAAACATGACATTTGACATTTGATAATGTCATTTGCCGCGTAATTGTTTTTTGATTTGATGCCACGGTTTTCTCTTTTTTTTTTTCTTGCTTGTTTTGTTTTCTTGTTTTGCTTTCACATTTGCCTGAGCTTGTTGTTCTTATCTGCCAGTTTGGCATTTGAGGTTGAACTGCGAGTGGGGTGGGCCGGGCTGGGGGCAGGCAAATTGCAAGGCATTGTTAACTGATTTGACTGGCGATGCAATGACCGTTGTCTAATATAAATCAAGGCAGCAACAATTTCGTAATCGTTAATAAAATGCCAAGCACATAAAATATTTGATTAAATAGAGTTTGCATAGCAGTAGAGTTTAGAGCTCAGATTAAAGTGTATATATTATTATATATTTAATTTGTATTGAGACTGTATAAAAAGCATTAGCATTGCTTTGACCAATGGCAATCAACACTAGTTCGCTTTGCACAGATAAAACGGCAAAGCAAAGAAAACAAAACATATGTGTAGACAGTGCATGACTTAGGGGGGCCTAGGCGCAGACCCCTTCCAGCTACGCCTTTAACTATGTTGAAAACTAAATGACAACGAAAGCAAAACATGTGCGTTGTCAGTGCGAGATTTAGTGGGGTTTAGGCGCACGCCCCTCTTAGCGACGCCTCTAAGACAAGACGAAAGCAAAGCAATGAACGATTTTTACTCTCTTTCAATTGGTTGCGCTCACTGCAAAGGGTTTTGCACAAGCTGAGCGCTGTCTGTGGCTCCGTTATGATCGCTGCTTGCGTTGCGCTCTCTTGTACTCTTGTGCTTAGCTACGCCTCTAACTAAGCTAAATACTAAATGATTGGTGAAAATTGTAATTGGACTAAAAATGTTATGAAAACAATGCTGCCTATTAATTATTTAAGCACTGATATTTTTTTAAAAAATATTAAATTATAATAAATAAATAGTGAACGTGTATGCACAAGTTGGCTGCGTAATTTCAAGCTACAAAAAGTCTAAACTTATTGAAATATATTAAATAATTTTTTGGAAATCTGTACTAACAATACAATTTACTTATTATCAAAAGAGAGTTTGCTGTAAATGAAAGAAAAGAAAAAGAAACGTGTTATGCCATTTTAGACTTAAGCGAATCTTCAAGCTTGTTTAAGCTTTAATCATAGGCGTAGCTCCATTTAGCCCTCCAGACATTCCAGACTTTTTAGCTAAATTTTCCAGCAGAGTTTGCTTACTACCGCAGCCAGCTGGAGTCGAGCTGCTCTATTGTTCTCAGTTTCTGGGCTCCTCACTCAACTTTGCTACCCCTACAATCTGCCATTGGTTTATTGGTTATTGACTATGGCCAATAGACTATGGCCTATCGATACATTTGGCACCGAGCAGGCGCAGTAGCCCGACTCGAGCATTTTTTACATCATTTCTATATATAGGGAGCAGCTACAGTCATGCACATATGTATGTATGTATGTGTATGAACGAAAAGAAAAAAAAGCGCAATGCAAACAAAACGCAAACGAACAAATGTAAAGTGTAGCATGAAATTGGCAGTCGCTTGACTCTCGAGTGGGGAGTTGGCAAAAAAAAAAGCAAAAAATATATAAAACAGAAATGAAAAACCGTAAATTGTGCTCCATTTTTATATGGAGCTCTCGCTCTAGCTCTGAAAGCAGCCAGCCGGTGTCAATTTTGGCCAACAATTGCAAATGGGGTGAAGGGGGCTTGGTCAGCAGCAAAAAAATATGCATTTATATACTATAAATAGTTTTTAATAAAGTATAATGTTGCAATCGCTGCCGCTTGAAATTAAAATAATATTTACATATATAAAAAAATATTTACATTTATTTATATTGCACATGGCTGTTAAATAAATAAATTATTTGATACACTACGATACTAATATTATTTATATTAGCAGCATACAATTTAATCAATAATTATGCGATTTTTACAAAGTTGTACTATTCATAAATTAAAGTGGTTTCGGCTTAGTAACAAATTTGAAATTAATGCAGCTTTAAATGAATATTCAATACTTAATATTTTTAAGACTACTTGCATTTATTTCTTTTACTTTTTTTTAACACTACAGTAAAAAGCTGCTATATGTTGATCTCAAGCTTAAAATATTCTGATAATTAAATAAGTAAATTAAAATCTAAATTAACAAAACAATAAATATTAATATTGCATTTTCTGTTGACATGAAAAAAAAATTAAAACAATAATAATAGCTATATTTATATATTGTATAATTTTCTGCTAATATTAAGAATAAACTAACTAAAAAAAACTGTCTAGTTTCAAATATTTAATTTATAATTTAAATATATTTTTATTTAATTTTATGTTTATATTAAATGCATTAAATAAAACTAGCTGACTAGTTTAATTTGATTAACATAAGTACATATATGTACATAAAGCTGTTTTTTTAATATTTTACTTTACATTTTACATGCAAAAAATGAAGTAAAAAATATAAAAAAAAAATTCAATAAAAATCTTAGCTTATCTTAGCACAACATTTTTTTAAGTAGCACTGTCAACTTTTTGAGCTTCTCTCATTCAGTGGATTCTCTTTTAAATCTAATGTGTAGTTTCCATCTGCATTTGGTTTTTTGTATTTTTCACTAACCCATAGCAGAGCAGACTGGACTAATAACTAACGCTAGAGCATATATGTAACCCCCCTCTGCCTACCCATCAAGCACTTATATATACTAGAGTGGGGGGACCAGCGTCGTCGCCTCTATCAAGCCCTACAAAGTTAGTTTACGGCCAAAGTTCAGCGCAAAAAAATTATAGTACATAAAACTCATAAAAAATTGCTCCCAAAATGAAAAAAACAAGCATAAAATTTACAAAAAACCGTGAGCAAGAAAAAAATTGGCCCAAAGCGTAGCGAGTGAGAATGAGAATGAGAGAGAAAAAAAAAAGTCACAACTTGTGAGAAAAGCTAGACGAAAAAAAATTGGTTTGCAACGTGGAAATTTTTTTGTGCCCCAGCTTCGCGCTTTTCATTTGGCGTTGGCAGCCATTAGACCAAAAATCAGCAGCATCAGCTAAAGGGGTGGGGTGTGGTGGGGGCTAAAGGCTAAAAGCTAGTTGCTGTTGCAGTTTCAGTTGCTGCCACACATGTGGAAATTGTGCGCGTTTTGCAGTTTTTTAATTGACCAACAAATTTATTTGATTCGTTAGCGACGCAGACTATTATTTTTATTTAAATTCCCAAATATATAATATTGAAGCTAAAAGTGCTTAAAGCTGTATGAGCTGCCCACAAAGTAATTGAAATTCAGCAGGCAGTGAGCATTGGCATTGCTTTGACCAATGGCAATCAATACTAGTTCGCTTTGCACAAACAAAACGGCAAAGTAAAGAAAACAAAACATGTGTATAGACAGTGCAAGATTTAGGGGGGCTTAGGCGCACACCCCTTCCAGCTACGCCTCTAACTAAGTTTAAAACTAAATGAGATTGAAAGCAATGCAATGAAAACAAAACATGTGCGTTGTCAGCGTGAGATTTAGTGGGGCTTAGGCGCACGCCCCTCTTAGCGACGCCTCTAAGCAAGACGAAAGCAAAGCAATGCACAATTTTGACTTTTTCTCGCGCTCTCTCTCAATTGCTTACGCTCACAGCAAAGGCGCTGAGCGCTGTCTGTGGCTCCGTTATGATCGCTGCTTGCGTTGCGCTCTCTTGTACTCTTGTGCTTAGCTACGCCTACTAAGCTGAAAACTAAATGATTGCTGAAAATTGTAATTGACTAAAGATTAAAAATGTTATAAAAACAATGCTGTTGCTGTTGCAGTTATTATTATTTTTATTTCCCAAATATAATATTGAAGCTAAAAGTGCTTTAAGCTGTGTGAGCTGCCCACAAAGCAATTGAAATTCAGCAGGCAGTGAGCTGTTGTTGTTTCTAAGGATTACATATTGGTAAACAACGATTACAACAACGACAACAAATTTGTTTGCCAAGCGCCCCCCTCAAATGATAAACACAACCCCCCGCCCCAAAGCAACGACCAAAAGGCAGCTCAGCTAGTTGTTGGCATTGGGGGGAGGTTGGGGCGCTTGTTGTTTGATTTGATTGTTGACTTTATTGGTCAAGCGGCTTCTGCTTGTTGCTGTTGTTGTTGTTGTTGTTTGCTTTGATTGCCTTAGCTGCTTGTGTTATTTTAACGATTTTTAATCTATGCTTAGCATCGTTTGCTATATATCCCAAAACCAAATCAATTAAACGCTACACTTGACTTAATTTATGGTCACAGCCATGAAAATTCAAGTAGCCAACAGCGCTAAGTTAGAGCTAAGCGCTAATACTCTATAGTGGAGGGCATAAAAAAAATTAAAAGTAATTCTTATAAATTAATGTTAACTATGAAAAGTCAATGTCAAACAAAAATAATTTAAAAATGTATTTAAAATAATTAAAATATTGCAAACCTTTTTTTAACTTACTGTTGAATGCGCGTTCAAATAATAAATAAGTCAGCAGCAATAAGTCGGTCGGGTTAAATAGTTAACACCTAGAAAATATTAAAAAAATATATACACAACATAAATTAAATATATTTTTCATATTATTTATTATAAAATTGTAGTGTCATATCAATTAAAATTGAGAACTTTCTGTTTATTATTATGAGGCTTTGATTTACTGTTGAAAATTTAAGATTAAATAAATTAAATAAAATTGAACTATAAATTGTTGAAAACATCTGAGAATTAGCCATAGATTATGACTATTTATTGTAAACAAAATGTATGCAGTCTAACAAATAAATAATTAAAATTTTAGCATTTATGCAGCCTTAGCAATGTAATAATTGTATTAACAATCAAATAAAAATATATGCTAAAATGTAATTAATTAACAATTTTTAACTAGCAATATATATTCATAAATATTTAAAACACCTTTTTTGTATATACGAATTTTTTAAGCAACATTTATTCCGCCTTAGAAATTTAATAAAAATATTAAGCTAAAGCGCTAAAAATTGTACTAGCAATAAAATAAAAATATATGCCATATATTTAATTAATGAATAACTTTTAACTACAAACAATTTATAAACTAGTTAAGTCTTAAATATCTTCGATGCATTTTTTGTATATAAGACTTTTCAAGCAATTAGGAATCAAATAAAAATATATGCTTAGATTTAATTGATGAAAAAATTTTAACTAGCAATATAAATAATTAAGTAAAATAAAATATTTTGTATATATGAATTTTTTTTAAGATCAATTGCTTATCTATAAATATAAATTATAAATTAGTGCATAATTTTTTAAGATTTTTTTTTAGATACATAAATTTGTAAGTAAACTAAATATTTGCTGCATTAACTAAACTGAACTAAATTATTTCATATCAATTGCGTATCTATAAATTTAAATTATAAATTAGTGCATAATTTTTTAAGATTTTTTAGATTCGTAAAGCTTTAAGGCTGCATAAACTAATTTGAATAATAATTGAAAAACAATTTAAAATTGCACTAAAGTAAGTGTATCTAAAGTTTCACAAACTTAACTAAAACTGGCGCTTTGCTCTATTTTTCTCACTCTCTCTCTCTCTCTCTCATTCTGATGTGCAACTGTTATCATATGAACTAGAAATGCTCGTAAAATCAAATTGGACGCTCAGCTCAGCAGCTCAGTTCAGTTGGTTGGCAATAAAAATACACGAAACACTTTGTCGGTAGTTTATCTTTATAGTTCGATCTGTTTGCCAAAAATAGCAATTAAATGACTAACAAAAATAATAATAGAAGAACAAGTAGCTGAGCTAAGCCATTGGCTGTGGCATTAGCTATGCAAATCGAGTGGTGAGCGCAAAGAGTCGATTAAAAATTCTGTTTAATGATGCAATTGGAATTTGATGAGTTGGAAAAGTGACTGTGTGTGTGTGTGTGTGTGTGTGTGTGTGCGGACGCAATCAATGCGTTGCCACTTTTTGTGGCATGTGGCATGTGGCAGCGCTGCCTGCCACAGGTAAATTGCAACCAATAATAATGAATAATTGAAAATCCAATCAAACACCAAATGAAAACGGAGGCGCACAGACAGGCAGGCAACACACACACACACACACAGACATGCAGACGTAAGGACATGCAAGGACATTTGTGGCTGAACGTGTGTGCGGCTGTTGATTTTGCCAGCTTTATCGAAGGACATTAGCAAACGGCCGTTGGATTCGGTGAAAATGCAATCAAAAGTGTGAGCCAAACCAGCTGCCAAACAGTCAACAGACAACAGCAACAACAACAGCAACAGCAGCAACATGTGTAACAACAACAGCAACAGCAACAGCAACAAAAGCAAAGCGACCTTCATACACAGATGACACCCCAGGGACATGGCCAAAGTCAATGAATGGTAATAGGTGTCGACATGGCGCTAGGGCGTGGCACACACACATGCATATTGCTAGTGTGTGTGTGTGTGTGTTTGTGTTTGTGTTGTTGTTGCGGCTTTATTGGTGTTGTTCTTGCTGATTGCCACTTTCGGCCAAAGGATCGAATGTGCGTTCGTTCGTTGGTACGCGCCTCATGTTGCATGCCCCCCAGCTTAGTGTTGTACACAGGCTTAGAGCTTAGCACAGGTAGCCCAGCCAGCGCCACATGCATTAATTGCCAGTTAAATTGACTTTGACTTGCCTCGTCCCAAGCGCTTGCCACTTGGCCCTTGTCAATTGCATTGATTGCGCTTGCAAAAGCTTGCAACATGCTTATTTCAATGCTGCCACTGCCACTGCTTACAAAGGCAATCAAGCTTGCAAGGCGCTGGAATTAGCAGCACTAAGGACAAAGAGTGAGGCAGCTGGCCAAAGGACAAAGACAAAGCTCAATTGCCAAATGAAACTTGCAACGAGGCAGCGGCAAGAGCGAGAGTGAAAGTAAAAATTAGGAAAACTGAATTATAACTTTGTTCTACTTTTATCAATAATAGCAAAAAATTAACAAAAGCTGTAAATTACTGTTGAGTTTGATTCTAAGTCAGGCAACTAACAGCGCCACCCCGTTGACCTCCCCATAAGGGTCATCAGTTAAATATAAATAATTGTATATGTATAAAGTATATTGTTGTAAAACCTATTAAATGACATTGTTTAGTTAGTATATATATGACCCGTGTTTGAATTATATAAATAATCAAAAAAATTGAGAAGAAAAGAAAAAATTAAAACTCATTAATAATCAATATTTTCGAGCTTTACCTTTTTTTTGATCAATAATAATTATTATAGTCCAAGTTTTATGAAATTACTCAAAAATAATAATAATCTTTAAAGAATATCTTAACATTTTGAATATAATCATTTAAATAAAATACCTTATAATGATTACGCTCCCTGGAAATATCATTAGAAATACTTCTCAGCTGCTTTTGACAATAATTAGCTCAGTGCTTCAATTTTTTGCCATTAGCTTAAACTTAGCTGCTAGTTCTGTCAATAAAAAATACCCAGGATCGAGCTTCTATTGCTCAATTAAAATCTTGTGCGTTTTTTGAGTTTTAAGATTATGGAAATACTTGAGCTATAGCTCATCTGTTTTATTTTCTCGTATATCAGTGGCAAGTTCGCTACGTCTCTTTTCGATTTTCAAATAAAGTTAACTACTAACCTCTTTATATCGAAATTTCAATTGCCTAATTGCCGCAGCTTGTGCGTCTTTTAAGTTTAATATAGAAACATGCGATTAAATTGGTGCAGAAGTTAGAGCCACAGACCACACACGTCAGCAATTGCCGCATTTGCTTAATAAGTTAATAAAATATTTATTAATATAAGAAACGAGCTATTTTTTATATTAAACTTAAATTTGCTTGCAGCGTTCAACATAAAAAAAAAGTTGATTTGGCATATTTTTGAGCATAATTTCGATAGAAATGGAAAGTCGCAGCTCTACTAAAATTAATAAGTTGGCTTTTTAATTGAGTCTTAGTTAAATTGCATTAACTTAGCAGCTGGCTAACTACATCGAATATATAGAAACTCAGTCTACAAGCCGCAGCTGTTGCCCTGACTAAGTCAAAATAAATATAGAAACTGTGTAAATGAATTTACTTTAATTAATTCTATTGTAGTATTTAATATAAAGAATTACAGCAATTTACTTTAATTATTTCTACTATTTAATATAAAAAGCTACAGCTAAAGCGCATGAATTTATTTTGGATTTATTATAAATTCGATTTATACAACAAATAAATAGTGCATTTTTTTTTTAAATAGTAACAGATAAATTGCATTTAATTAGCTACAAATTATATAGAATTTCAGCCCATGAGCTTCAGTGGCTCTGGATAAGTCCAAGATTAGTAGTAGTAAATTAATTTACTTTATGCACTTAATTAATTCTAATATTTAAAATAAGAAATTATAGCTAAAGCGCTTGAATTTATTTTATTTAGCGCCAATATTTGACAAAATTGCACTGCAAATTGAAAATCGATTATCAAATAATTAGTGCACCTGTCCACTTGTTTTTAAAGAGTGTTAGATAAATTAATTATCTATAACTATATAAATTATATAGAATTTCAGCCTATAGGGCTCAGTGGCTCTGGCTAAGTCCAAGTAGTAAATTAATTTATTTGATGCGCATAATTAATTCTAGTATTTAATAATAAAAGGTGAATTTATTTTATTTGGCGCGAATATTTAGGAAAATTTCATTACAAATTGAAAATTCGATTTATACAAAAATTAAGTGTAGTTTTTTTAATAAGTATTAAATTGGCATAAAATTAGCTATGAGCTAACTAAATAAATTATATGGAATTTCAGTCTGTAGGCCTCAGTGGCTCTGGCTAAGTCAAAGCTTAGTAGTTAGTTCATTTATTTGATGCGCATAATTAATTCTAAGATTTAATATAAGAAATTACAGCGCATGAATTTAATTAAATATATAATTTTATTGATAATAATGCTGTATTAAATTTATTTTGAACTACATCCCTTAGCTTTGTTTAGTTTTTGCACAAAATTGCGCAGCTCTCTAGCGTTTCATATTGCTCTTTATTAAAAACAAACAAATGCTGATTATTGGCAATGCCAGCAGGCAGTTCTCATTGCTTTACCTGTAAGCGCTGTCAAAATATATATTTCAGCACCCAGCCACCCATTCTGTTGCTAGTGAGGCAGCTCATCAAAGCTGCAACCCTCAAATGGCAGCCGCAAAACGCAAAACGCATTGCAAATTGCCGCCTGCGGGCGTGGCAAGACAAAAAGGCGCTTGTGCGTCTTTTTGCAATGGCAAATATTGAAAATACACAAACGCACACACACACACATATTAATATTTGATATAATTACACGCAAATATGCCGCTAACGTTGAAAATGTTCAGTAAATTGAGTTCGAGTTTGAGCGGCATATGTCGCGCTCTCTCTCTCTCACTCTCTCTCTGACTGTCTCTAGTACGTCGAATGTTGTTCAATTAACGTTCTGGCTGCGGCTGTGTTTTTGTTTTTGTTTGTCTCTGTCGCTGGCAAATCGAGCCGCAAATTTAAACGCGCGCAGCTGCTGCGTGTTGCAAGCCACGTTTACGTGGCATCAACATGTTGCACAAATATAAACATAAATCAATTAACGGCGGCGGCGACGACGACGAGCGCTCAACGCCCTGCGGCGGCTCAATAGCAAATCGAGCGAAAAATGCGCTGCCTACTTTCAGGCGCGCGCTGCAAATTCAACCAAAAGCTGCTGCAGCTGTTTGCATGTGTGTGTGTGTGTGTCTAAAATATTTATCAACATTTATTAACACACACACACACACACACACTTGTATATGTGTGTGCTTTGCTTAACTAACAATTAAATGGAATAATTTGTTTGCAGCTGCTTTGTCATTTATTCAGTTGCTGCCATTGTGCCGCATATTTTATGTGGTCTGATCCAATGCTGGCCAAGTCATTATACCCAAAACACACACACACACACACACACACACACACATACACACATGAGCAGCCCGTTTTATAAACTTGCAGTCGAAGCGAAACCGAAAAACTTGTTTCATAAATTTTCTATTCAAAATGTAATTAAACCCTTTCGCTCGCTGCTGCTCATCTAATTACAACAAAAAGGCTCAAGCATAGACTGAGCCAAGGGGGCAGCAACAACGCAATATACTCGATAATTGCACACACACACACAGAGCTTTGAAATGGCTGCAAAGCTTGAGCTGTAACTGTAGCTGGGAGCTGGAGCTATTTCCATAAATATCTTCAAAGTCATTAAATTTCACACATGTTGGAGGCACAAACGCTGAATTGTTTTAATTTTAAAATTATTGTCATTAATTGATTTTTGATACAGCTGGCAAAACGACTTGCCATAAATTTGCATATGTATGTGTGTGTGTGTGTGTGTGTGTAAGGGTTGGCGTCTTTTTGTAACAGTTGTGTTAAGTGCGTTAAAAGCAACAACAAATAATTAGAGACTCCTCCAGCAAGCACAGAAAAAAAGACAAGCACGCATTCAAATTGGGCGCAAGCAACTTTTACATACACTTTGACTAGCGCAGCAGCAGCAGCAAAATATAATTAAATATATGCGTAAAAAATGAAAAAATAAATAATTGTTATATAAATACAAATTAATAAATATACACAAAATAAATTATAAATTAATAATAAATAATTAATAAATATATGCGTAGTTAGCAGCAGTAACTACACTACAAATTTGATTGCTCTAGCTCTTACCGTTGCTGAGATCTTGTTGCTCATACAGTCGAAATACAGCGAAAATGACGCAGCAGCTGCAAAAAAAAAATTTAAATAAATAAATGCGTAAAAAATGTAAAATAAATAGTTGTAATATAAATACAAATTAATAAATATATACAAAATAAATTACAAATTAATAGTAAATAATTAATAAATATATGCGTAGTTAGCAGCAGTAACTACACAAAAAATTTGGTTGCGCTAGCTCTTAGCATCGCTGAGATCTTGTTGCTCATACAGTCGAAATACAACGAAAATTGTAGAAGTATTTATACTTTTTGTATAACTGCCACGCCCTATTACTTACACAACTTGCTGCTACCCTCTATCATTTCATACAATATCAAAGTGTATCAATACAAGCACAAATTTATATAAATAAAATAGCAAAGGTAGTAAACTCTCAACAAAAAAAAGGGGTAGGCCATATCCTTTTATATGAAGAATTTTCGGAGTTGGGGGTTGCTCCTCGACTGGTTGCTGCACTTTACGGTTTTGCGTGATTATTGAGACCATTATTTTTGTTTAATTACGTTACGGGCGTTAATGCGCCACAGCAACTGTTAAAAATTCCATCTAGGGAATTAATTTCACTTTTTCATTTGCTTGTCTGCCCAGAAATATTTAACATTAACACATGTGTCCAAAGTTTTAGTCCCATAACTTCAAATTGAGAAAAGAAAGACGGGGCGGCAGGGACTAGTTCTGGCGCTACTTGACTTAGTAGGTCTTAGTAATGTTTTAACTCATTTTGACAGTAAGCTCAATCAAGCTGCGAGTCGTGGTAGGATATAGTGAGATATTAAATAGGTAACGAAGTAGCTTAGCTAGGGAGCTTACCGAAAAGTCGAATCATAATACGCTGGAGAAATGTTCTAAGTATCGGACAGATTTGCGATATTCCAAGCACATTATTAAGGAAATATTTATTTATTTATTTTAATTGCAACTTGGAATTAATTCTCTATAACAATTATGTAGCCAGAGCAACTGAGGCCTTCAGGCTGATTAAATGAAATATAAGAGACGCAACTCTTGCTGCAAAAGCCGATTTTTTAAGCATATATAATATGCATATATTATCATAATGCTATAGTGAACTTTATATGAATGAATTAGCTTAAATATTGAACACAATGTAATTGAATTGTTTGAATTGATACATCTAGAGTATTATCTGCTTGTTTAGCAGCAAAGCTGAGTTGATTTGCCCAATTATTTGACTGTATGAGCAACAAGATCTCAGCGATGCTAAGAGCTAGCGCAATCAAATTTGTAGTGTAGCTAACTACGCATATAATTATTAATTATTTATTATGAATTTATAAATATTGCTATATAAAAGTCTTTGCTTTATAAATTTGCATGTTTTTTATTATTTTAAATAATTTGTTTACATACACTTATTATTAAATAATTGTATGTAATTTTATATTATATTTCAGCTTATTTCTTTATATTTTATTTTTTATATAATTTTATAATATGTAACAGTTTATTTCTTTATAGCTTGCCATAAGCAAATGCATTAAATTGCTGAATTGACTGAAAATAGCTAAATATATAAGTTCAGTTACGAACGCAGCGTTTAACAGCAACTAGTCTATAGGCTATATATGTTTAAGTTGCTCTGAAGTTGCTTTAATATATATATATTTTTAAGCTCAAGCATTTGTCTCAATAATTATATCAATATTGAAACAAACTTAACGTTATAGCTGAAAGTGTAACAGCTAACTTTCTATAGCTTTATAGCTGAACATACTAAGCATAGTAAAGTGAGCAGCGTAGCAGTCGCAGCTACGCCAAGCTAATCCTAAAAAGTAGGCAACATTATTTGCTGCTGCTGCTGCTGCTGGTGGTGACTGCATCTTGGCATTTGAACGACAAATTTGTGGCACGTTTGCGACACGTTTGCCATGTCGATTTTTCTTAAGCCAAAGCGCTTGTCGTTTGCCCAGGCTCATATATATTTTATAACCATAGACGCCGCTCCGCTCCGCTCGCTGTGGGGTGCAGCCGCATGGCGCATACCTGTGAACTGTACTGGAAGCTGGAGCTAGGAGTTGGGGGTGTGTGTTGACTCATACGCAAATTTTTACTCATATGCCGGCAGGGCATCTCTTTGTTGTTGCTGCTGCTGCTGCTGCTGCTGCTGTTGTTGTTAATGGCTTGATGGGTTTAAAGTCGGAGGGTGCGTCAATATGTAACGCAGATACTAAACATACTATGCTCGCTATGTTGTGTGCCCATCAACTCGTATATTTTGCATATGGACGCACGCCTGAGCGCGCATTCGATTGTAAGCCCTGAACCACCCAAAGCAGCCAGCCAACCACCCACCCATACCCACCTTAGTGCCCCAGCTCAGCATACAAAGCTGCGCTATAGTATCTTATATAGCTTTAATATCTTTAGTGCTGGTACGTGCCATTGATCCTTAATGTCTGTGGTGTGAGCATGTTACGTATGTGTGTGTGTGTGTGTGTGTTTGTGTGAGCGTGTGACCTTTGACATGCGACAAACATAACTTGTGCCGACAAAAAGCAGCAACATTTTCAATGAACTTTTCCAAACGCATCAAAATTTTATAACAAAATTATGGATTTGGCAAGCAGCAAATAAAATAAAAAATGCCAACTGCCAAAGTTTAAAGCTTGGCAACTTTAATAAAAATGCAGAAAAATATTAAAAGAATTTTATACACTATGCCAAATAATTTTCTAAGCAATACTAGTTAAATTTCTATAATATTAAATTAATTTGTACACATTTTAATAAAAAGTGTTTTGCTTTTAAATTAAATTAAATAGCAGCAAATAAAATAGCTTATAATATGCACAAAAATAAGCTATGCCTAAAAATAAATAAAAAATAAGACAAATATTTTAATTAATGTGCTTAATTTATTTGTTGAATTTTTTTAAGCATTTCTACTTGACTTTGCTTATAGAAAAATATGAAAAAAAAATAAGCGTAAATATTCCATGAAAATAATATGAATAAATATAAGCTAAAATATTTTGTAATAAAGTCAAAATTATTTAATTAATTTAAACTTTCATCCTTTAGAAATAACTTCATTTACTTGTTGAACATTTTTTACTATGTTAACTTAAATACTAGAAAAATATGCAAAATATTTTTTAAAATAAGTTTTTTAACACAATATATGAACTACATTTTATATGTGCATATGTGAAAAAAATTGTTTAAGATCATCAATTTGCATCATCCCATTTAGCAATTTATTTAATTTATTTGTTGAATTATACTAAAAATTTCTAGTTGACTTTGCTAATAGAAATATATGAAAAAAATAATCCTAAATAGTATATTGTGCAATTAATTTTTTAACACAAAATGTAATAAAATTATAACTGTACATATGTTAAAAAAAATATTATTAAAAATAAGCATAATATGATGAAAAACAAATTTATTTTTATTTAATTTGTACTAAGCATTTCTAAATGATTTTGCTTATAGAAAAATATAAAAAAAATACTGCAAAATATTTTGTAAATTTTATTTTTTAGCACTATATACATAAACTAAATAATATTTGCACCAGATGCGAAAAAAAGTTATTTAAAATGATCAAAATATGTTTAAAAGCAAATTCTACCCTAAGCATTTAACTATAAATATTTTAATAAACAAAAAACAAATTCTACTCTTAGCAATTGACTATAAATATTTTAATAATTTCTGTAGTAATATGTTTAAATATTTTATAAAATGTTGTGCATAATATTCAGCTACAGTCAAAGCTAAAAATATTGCCTAAAAACAAAAACAGAAACGTGAGCTAACGTCGAATAAAAATTCGAGAGCGTCTCAGCGCCCACTCACACCCCTTGGTTCGAGCAATTGTTGTGCCTAGTTTGGCAGCTTTGTTGCTTTACCGTTGCCAGCCCAGCCACCCACTAGCTACTTTTTTTTTTTGGGTACTTTTTGGTTTAATGCATAAATTTCATTTTCTGCTCTGTGCTTATTGTTCACATTTTTTTTGCATTTTGTATTTTTTGTGCTTTATGCTTATTTATTTACGAACTCACATACACACACTGTCTATGTGTGTGTGCGTTATTAATCTTCGTGGGAGTTATTGCTATTTTCTTGTTGTTCTTGAAATTATTTGTAATTTTTTTACACACACACACAGACACAGACACACACAGCTACAATGATTTGCGTTCATTTGTGTATGAAATTAAAATCACACCCATGAGATGCATTGCGACCTGGGCAATAGGCCAGGCCATGCCAATTGGCTGCCACAAATCTGCACTTGGCAGCTGATGAATACCTACACACACACACACACACACACACAGTTGCACACTTAAATGTCTCTGCTGTTGCTGTTGCTGCTTTTTTACTTTTGTTAAAAATGGTCACCCCCGTGGGCAATGGCAATGGAATTTCGCGTCGAAACTGTAAATTGAGTTGTTGCCCTTTTCGACGAACGAAGCTGTCCAAACTTTTCGCCCAGCCCCCACATCTAATTCATTCATGAAAAACCGTTGAGCTCAGCCCACCACAAAATACTTCAACTCCCCTCCGCCCCCCTACGCCACTGTCTAACGCTCTTCTTAACATATCTACTGCTTAGCATACAATTGCCACATTAACTTGCCCGCCATACCCCCCACCATCCAAAAAAAAAGAAGATAAATCGCCTAGCTAGGCTGCAAAATGTTTGGCTGTTGTTGCTTTAGTTGTTGCAACTATTTCGCACTAAAGCCCGCAGCAAAATCGAGACAAGTTTAGAGGAAATGCTTTTTTGCAAAGTGCATTTGAGGCCTCAAGCCACAGCAGCAGCAACAACAACAACAACAACAACAACAGCTGAAAGCAACTTAAGCTGCACTGAATATTGCATACACTTTCTAATAATTTGAGCCTCAAGCTAAATTTCAATTAGCTAAAAACTGCAAAAAAAAAAAAACTTTAAATATTTGGAATTTTCATACTGCTAACTAAAAATATTATTTAGCTGCTTTTAATATATTTCATATATTGCAAATATTATTTATAGCTACAATTTTGCATTTTATGGCTTTTTAATTTAATTTGCATTTTAAGCTGCAATTAAATATTTAAATTTAAATTACGCTTAAATTAAGCTTTAAGCTGCTATTATATTATTACTAAATATATACATATTTAATATTTTATACTCATAACCTTTTACGCTTAAGTTAAACTTTAAGCTGCTTTTATATTTGTATATTTGTTATATATTTTATTAATTTAATTTAAGCTTATTGCAGCAAGCAGTAATTTTTATTGTTAATATATAATAATATTCAAAGTTTCGTAGCTTTAAATATGTAAATAAAAACTGTTTGAATAACTAACTAAGCACTGAAGTGTGTCTAAGCGCTTTGACTAATTTGCATGCAATTAATATATAAATAAATTTGTTTTCAAATTAATAAACTACAGCAGCTGCTCTCAGCTGAATGTTAAATATATAAAAAGAATACATTTGTATTGAACTATTATAAATATATATATATTTAAATTTAAAAGCATATAAATAATAATAATTTAATAAGCTACGCAGAATCTTTCATGCAGCTAAGCTAATTATTATATTAAAAGAATTCATATAAATTGAACTAAAATGGAAGTAAATTTCTTTAATATAAAAAAAAATGATTTAAATTTAATAGTAAACATAATAAACTCTAATTTTGCTAACTAAATGCATAGCATGTATTTATGTGAATTTAACTATTATGTTATTATTTTCAGCTCATATAAAAGAAGTGCTTTAAATTTAATTTAATTTTTCTAACTAAATATATAATAAGAATTTATTTGAATTGAATTCTTATGCTTTAGCTTAAGCGCATATAAAAAAATGTTTTTAAATTAAAAGTATACAAAATATAGCTAAATATATAGCAAGAATTTATGTGAATTTAATTATTGATATTTTAAGCTCATAGAAAATAATTGCTTTAAATTTAATTTAAACTAAATATAAATAAACAACTAAATATATAATAAGAATTTATGTGAATTGAATTATTATGCAATTATCTAGCTTATAAAAAAGCGATTTAAATTTAATTAAATTTTTCTCACTAAATATATAAAAAGAATTTATTTGAATTTAACTATTATGGAATTAGCTTTAATAAATTTAATTTAACTAACTAAATACATAGAAAGAATTTATGCGAATTGAACTAAACTGCAAATAATTTTGTTTTCCAATTTAAATTAAGCAAAATATAGAAAAGTAGTCTTTGCCTTAAGCAGTTGCTAACTAAGCCAATTTCAAATTAGTTTAAATTTTTTTTTAATTTGTTGCATTGTCGCTGACAAAGTGTTGCAACTCTTTTGAGCTTTGCTCAACGCAGTTACAATAACAAAGACATGGCAGCAGTAGAAGCATTTTTAATGTGTTTGCGCTTTAGCCAAAAGTTGGCGTTGGGCCCATTTTTCTTGGGCTTGTTAAGGCTTGTGGGTTGGCCTGGGCTGGGGGGGGAAAGATTCGCAACACTTTGCCAAAAGGTTCAGACAGCGAACAACAGGCAAGTGCAAGAGCAGCAGAGCAACAAGAAGATGTTGCTGCTGCTACTTTTGTTGTTGCTGTTGTTGTTGTTGTTGTTGTTGTTTATGATACGTCAGTTGGTTGCAGTTGTTTGAAGAAGTTGTAAGAAATAGGCTCGTTGGCAAAACGAGAGGCAGACAACAGACAAATGAGCACCCAGCCAATGGCCAAAAATGAAGCACACTGAAAAAAAAAAAAATGCACATAGTCAACTCATATGGCATTGAAACTGTGTGCAACATGCAAATGCCGCAAAGTTGCAGCCAAGTCGCCCCACTAAGCCCAGCAAGCGAGCGCGAGCTTGATGAATTGAATGCGCTGCCTCAGTCGCTGCCTCAGTCACTGTCGCTGTCGCTGCCTTGGACAGCTCATTTTTTTTTTAGGCTGCAGCCAGCGAGACAATTCATTTATTAAACTGCACTTAACATCAACACCACATCATCATTAATATTGCCCACAGTTAACGTTTGGCTTTGGTTAAGGAATTTTTCCACCTCGCAGCCATTTGACAGTGTGTTGGCCAAGTTAAGCTGTCATTTGTAATGGCCAATTGAGAGTTGCCGTTTCTTTTGCCTTTTCCAAATTAATTTCTACGAATTTGAAAACTGTAAATAAGCCAAGAGCTTCAAGGCCCACAGTTAGAAATAAAAGTTTACTTGCATCTAGTTAATTGAGCAAATTTTATACAAGAAATTAGGCATTAATTTCATTTTTTTAATATACAGTTGTATTTTGTTGAGCATGTGGAATTTTGTGCCAACGATTTTTGTAACGTTTTAATATTTTTCACTTCATGCTTAGAAAGCTTTGCACAATTTTAAGTAGCGACTCATATGTTTAAATTAATTTTTTATTTTATTTTTATTTATTTTATATTTTATTTATTATTTTATTTTTTTTTTATGATTAGTTTCAAGTTCTAGTAATAAAGCACACTGGCATCTGTTCCAAGATTGAGGTGAACGAGACTAAAAAAATATTGCATACGGGATTTGTATAAAATACTTGGTAACACCAGTATAACATTCTATAACAAATTATTAAAAAAAACTTTTAATTAACATAAAGTACAAGTGCTTTATTTAAAACTTTTTACAGCAAATTATGTTTCAAGAAAAAATTAATAAGACATTTGTAAAAATTTAAAATATAAACTGTGTAAATTTCAATGAATAAAATTTTTCACAGCTCTGTTGCTGCTATTCGATAGATTTCAAACTAAATCTGAGGGATTTGTATAAAAATTGGTATAGAATTATTTTTAAAAATATTAATTAAATTAAATTAAGCGCTGCTACAACTGCTGCAACAAATTATTTTGAAAACAATATAAAAAGTATTTTTTAAGATTTAAATGAATGCTCTTTTAATCAATAAAAACTCTCAGAGCTCTATCTCTTCCAGATTTGTAGAAAAATTGGAATAGGATATTTTTAAAAATTTTAATTAAATCAAATCAAGCGCTTCCTCAACTTTTTTAAGCAAATTGTTTCGAAAAAAATATAATAAGCATTTGTAAAATTTAAATAAATGCTCTTTCAATTAATAAATTTTCTCAGAGCTCTATCGCTGCTATTTGATAGATTTCAAACCAAAAATTGGAATAAAATATTTTAAAAATATTTAATTAAATCAATTAAAACGCAAGTTCAACTTTTTACAAGCAATTTGTTTTGAAAAAAATATAATAAATATTTTTTAATATTCGTTTAGTCTTTCAATCAATAAAAACTCTCAGAAATGTATCCTCGCTTTTTGTTAGATTTCAAACTTTCAAACTGCCCAACCCTCTATATATTTATTTATTAAGCTTTTCAGCTAGAGCTAATTTATTTTCATATGAAATTTGTATGTTTAACTTTTATTTTGCAGCGCAGCAAATCAACAGCAATTTGTTCAGCTAATCAGTGATATGGATCAATGATTGGATTTAAGGCTCAAACATGAAATTATATATATATATATATATATATGTATGGAGCTGAAGCTGTGGAGTCCTGAGCGCTGATTCCCGCGCGATTTCAAATGTCAAGAACTCATGTTCAACTGTCAAACTGAACCGACAAACCGTTAATTAGCAAATCAAAGATATGCCATGAGCAAGAAGCAGCAGGAGAAGAGTTCAGAGTCTGACAGCGCAGAAAATCCGACAGTTGCTCGCTTGTGGTGCGAGCTGCGCACATTCGAAAAAGATCAATGAGAATTGTGAAAAGAAGCTGCAGAAATACAGCAGACGGAGCAATTAAAAGCGCAAGAGCAAAAAAAAACCAAAAAGCAAAACCAAAACGTTTAAAGCGCCCAAAGCACGTCAAGATGTCAGTCAGCGAAAGAGAGTGAAGAGTGAAGAGTAGAGAGAGGGGCGCAAAGCGTTGAGCAGTTTTAGATGCAGATGATGCGTCTGCAGTTCCAGAGTCCCAGAGCCCAGAGCTCAATTCAGTTGTTGTCAATCATAAGATTGCAGCTAGAGAAGAACGTAGAGAAGAGCGAGCGCTCTTCGCTCTTCTAAGCGCTTCTAACGCAGCAGCAATCGCAGCTGTCGGATTTGCATTACCCGCCGTCGACTTGCCGCGAAATTATGTGAAATTGATCAATTTCAACGCGCTGCCAGAGCCTCTCGCTCTAACACAGTCTCTCGCTCTCGCTCTCGCTCTCACTCGCACTGCTCAACTGGCAACTTCTCTCTATGTTGCCTTGCACATTTAATGTAAAATGCCAATCAAAAATTGCATTGCAAACATGTTGAGAATTTAATTAGAAATCTTGCCGGCGCTTCAAGCCTGGGAAAACAAACTGACCTGAGACCATAAACTTATCTCTAGCCTGCAAAAAAAGAAAAGCAAATTAAACGCATATAGATTATATCTCTCTATATAGCATACATAACTCATAACCGAACATGTTTATTAGCCCTTAAAGCAGTAGCTCGCTCTCTATTCGCTGGAAAGTGTTAACAACTGTGAGAAAATGTCAAAGTGTATAAAAAAACTATCAAATTATGCTGAACCAAGCGTTTGTTGTTAAATGTTTTTAATTGCGTTTTCAGTTTTTTTTTTTATAGCACTTCCCCCTATCAAAAAAAAAATAACTTGTGCACCAAATTAGAAATTCAAGTCCATGCCGCAAGTCGCTGCAACATCAAAGACACACAATTGACAAAATACAACTGAAGCGTTACTGTTGATAATAAATTAATTCGATTGCAATTCGTTTGCCTTCAAAATAAAAGGAGGTACTTTTAATTTTTATTTATTTTTCGTTGAAAATGCATAAAAATAAATTGGCTTATGCTTTACTTTAACTAAATAATAAATAGCTAAATGAAATTCAATTCTAAATAGCACATTTTTTTTTTAAATTTGTTTTTTAATTTTAAATCTTGTAGGCACAACAAAGTTTTCAAAATAACGATGCAAAAATTGTATCAAATATATTTTAAAATAATAATTTTAACAAAAATATGTATAAATAAATTTTAAAAAAATTATATCAGTTATTTTTTATCTTATGGAAAAATTTTTATATTCGTTTTTATTAAAGCAACGAAAAATATTTTAGCTGCTATATTTGAAAATAAACAAAATTTGTTAAAAAGAAATTAATTACAAAATTAAATGTTAGCCACAATACAACAATAAATCTTATATTAATTTTTTTTTTTTTTGAAGCAACAAAAAATATTCTTTTAAAATAAAAACAATAATAAAGCAAATTGTATAAATTTTCAACGCTGAACTTTTCATTTTAATTTATTTTTTCAATGCATAATAAAGAAAGCAAATTATATATTAACTTTTATATTTTTAATGTGAAAATGAATAAAAAAAAATAAAATTTTAAACATAATACAACAATTACTATTTTTAATGTTTTATTTAAAAATATTCTAGCTGCTATATTTAAAAATTTGTTAAAATGAAATGAATTACAAAATTAAGTCTTAGCCTCGGTACAACAATAATAATATTTAAATTTTATATTCGCTCTTATAAAGACAACTAAAAAATATTCTAACTGCTATATTTTAAATAATAAACAAAACTTGCTACCAAGAAATGTTTAAAAAATTAAATTTTAGCCACAATACAACAATAATAAAATTGAAAAATTTTATAAATATTATAAAGCAAATAGTATAAAGATTTAACGCTGAACTTTTTATTTTTTTTTTTTTTTTCAAAGAATAAAAAATAATATAAACTTTTATATTTTTAATGTTATTTTTTTAAAATTTCTATTTATAAAAAGCTGCTTATTGGCATTTAAATATTTGATTTTATGTATTCAAGAAATAACTCAAAACGATTTAGATTTAACTTTTTGAATATTTTTTATTGATATTATTTTTTGGCCTGTGACTTTGTGCTGCTGTCTCAAGCGTTTTGTTAGCCACATTAATAAGCTTGGCTTTTGACCTTGACAAATTCATTCATAGCTTTAATTTTGCTTGCCAAGCTGAAGATACAACTTGTAGATGTAGCGCGAATATGTTTGGGGCTGCATCAATGAGCCACATGCGGCTAATTTAGTTATGAGACAAATTTACACAAACACACACACACACACACACACACATAAATTTATTTATAACACATTTTTAATATGCTTCATTTCTTTGAATTTCATAATTACACGGCTTTGACCGCTCAACGACTTTGTCTTTGTTGCTGTCCGTCCGTCCGTCTTTTAGTAGTAGTAGTAGTAGTATTATTATATCTTTGTGTGGCTTATTACCCACATGTTGGACAGTTAAATATAGTTAACTGTTTTGCTTTTTTAAGTTTTTTTGTCGCCATTCTGTAGTTTTCTTGAATGAAGTTGGCAACTGGTTTTGGGTTTTTTTTTTTTTTTGGTTGTGGCCTGACTTAATTAATTATAAGTTGTATAATTCACAAGTTCAACAGAAGCTCAAACTCATGAATGGTACACACACATTTCCGGTACAGTTGGCTACAAAACTAAGCGCACACACACACAACTGCACTTAATAAAAGTAAATACTTATATATCATGTATATATATATATAAAGAAAGGGCGTTGTGGGCATTGTCAATCAATGGACTGCAGCCTGACTTGGTTGGTTGGTTGGTTGGTTGGCCTGGCCCCGGCCTGGCTTTGGGTCCAAGCAAAAATGGCAGCTGACTGACAGACAGATCGAAAATGCAGCCAACAGCCAAGCGAAACTGAAAATTGTGCCGCGAACTGGTCGAGAGAGCGCAGCCAGTGACTGACTGACAGTGTGGCATGCCACGGCCAGCTTGCCACAGCAGCAGCAGCAGCCACAACTAGCAGCCAGCCAAATCGATCGAACTGCCTTCATTAAAGCAGCAGCAGCAGCAGCTCAGTCTATCTCGCTCTAGCGCTCAATCGGCGACTTTAATAACTCCTTTCCTGCCGCCGATTTGCAGCAGCAGCAGCAGCAGCAGCCACGAGATATAAATCGAGATCACGGCTGCTGCTGCTGCTGCGATCGAGCGGCCAAAAGCCGCTGCGCTAATTTCCATGTTGGCCACAATTTGACTTCTGTTCGCTTTTTATTTTGCAAATTTGCGCGCCGTGATTGCCAAGCTCCCAAGCTTTTGCTCTTGCTCTCGCTATGCAGACAGATCGGACAGACAGACAGACATTGACTGCCTGGCACGCAATTTGCGGCAACAACAACAGCAGCAGCAGCAGCAGCCCAAAGATCGAGCCAAGACACATCTGCAACAAATTGGAAGCCAATAATCAAATGTCAGTCACTGGTTCTCAGTCTCAGTCTGACAGTCGCTACTCCTCCTCCTCCTCCTGCTCCTGAGCCCCACAGTCTGCCTCATTATTCAAAGCTGCGCTGCCTCTCTCACTCTCTTTACTTGCTGCTGAATTCTTGCGCCTGGCCTGTCCGATCTGCATGTCTATTAATTTAAAACTTTTCGATTTTGATTTCATTGCTTCGTTTTTTTTTTTTGGCATTCACGCTTTGCTGCTGCTGCTGCTTGCGGCATGTGGCAGCAACTTAATTATGCCTTTGAGCTCATCAATAGCTAAGCGTAGACATTTTCAAGAATTTTAATAATTTCTACAAAATGTAGTTAAATTAGCAACTGTCAAACTGTATTTAGTTTTTTAAGCTTGCGCTTTGTTATATTAAATTATTATTAGTATTTATTTGTGCGCATATTTTTGCTTAAATAAATATTTAAAATTTATATACAGTATTTTGCACATTAAAGTGCATTTATTTTGCATTTTATATATAAATTAAAATATTTATAATATAAAGCAAGCAAATTAAATATTAACTTTTATATTTTTAAAAGATTCAACGTAGAGCTTTTGATTTCTACTTATTCAAAGAATAATAAAAAAAAGGCAAAAATAAATATTAGCTTTTATATTTTTTATGTAATTTTGCTACATTTTCTATTTTATATATTGATATATTTTCTTTTATGTGAATTTTTATATATATTTTATAGCGCACGCTTAATGTTTAAAAAAGCATTAAAACAATGCTCAACTGCGTTAAAAATTAAAGTAGTTTTAGTTATAAAAAAAATATGAAATTTTTTACTTTAAGTTGTGTTTTACAGTAAGAACTCTATATAAGCAATTTTTATAAAAACAACTTTCTGCTGTGGACACATATTTATTTAAATATTTTTATGCAAGCTACTTTATTATCAAAGTAAAATGGCTAATTATCAATTTAATTAAATAAATAAATCTAAAAATAATATTGATTATTAGCAATAAATAAGTTAGCAACTATTAAAACTGTTTATTAATATATAAGAAACAGCAGCTGATTTAGCTTAGAATTTAGACTGCTTTATGCAATAGAAGCAACAATTGTTAAAGTTGCTCAACAATATTTTAAATATAGCTGCTTTATATATTTATAAATAAATGTATTTAAGACTGTATTACTAAAATATTTATTTTAACTGTTTTTAACTATTAATAATTAACACTAAGCCAGACCTAATTTGGTTTGCTTATCAAATTTAAAAGCAATAAAATAATTTTTAATACTTTTAAATATTTTTTGTAATCTTCTCGTAATTGTCGACTGTTCATAGTTCACAATAAATAAATAAAATTAAAAAAGAATTGCTAAATAATGTTTAAAAAATGTTAAGCAGCTGCAGAATTTATTTGTCGATTTATGCAATGAAATTTAGTACTTAACTTATTTATTTACTGTTGCTAACTTTTGTTACCAAACAAATTTACGTGCTACGAACGTGCTGCAAAATTCTGAAACAATAACAATAAGCAATGTTGTATGTTGATTGTTAGCTTGGCATATAATTAACAATAAAATATTTCAAACACATTTTGACACAATTTTAATAGTCCATAAAAATTGAGTGGCTGGCACATGCAGATTGTTGTTATTGTTGCTGTTTAATGTGCGCATTGTTCGAGTTACTGTGGCTTGTTATTGTTGTTAACAAATCGATAAACAGCTCAATTAGCATTTGTGGGCTGGCTGGCTGGCTGGCGACTTTACACATAAATCAAAGCATAAGAAATAAGTTCAATAATAAATTTATATGCAAAACGAGCTGTCAAACTTTTTATAAATTGACAACAGCGTCAAACGCCTTTCACTTGCCTCAATAAAGTTCCATAAATTTGTTTATAAGCGCTTAAGCGTTTTTAATTTGAAAACTTTGCTTTGCCAACAGTTGGCTCCGGCTCCTTGATCTTCAACTGCTCGCCAGCTGGCGATTTGGTTTGCATGCAGGCCTTGTAGCTCTCCAGGCTTAGACTCTGCAGTCCCTTGAGCGAGTCCACTGCTGTCGTTGCCGTATTCAAGCTGGCCAGGAATTCCTCAATGCTGGAGAAGCGCATGCCATTGCGTCGTGAGTTCTCGGCTAGCTCAAACTCATCGTCATCACCGGAGCTGCTGCTGTCGCTCGATGGAGACGCTGCTTTTGATTTGGCGCCTTCATAGCCGCGACTTAGTTCATTATCCATGGTGTAAATGGCCACAGAAATGGCAATAAAATTTATTTACATAGACAAATATATATTTAAGAAACTGTTGTTGTTCAACAGGCTTGCGATTGTTTAATACATTTAATACAACGACTGCTTATAACAAAAAAAAAAATAACAGAGCAGCAAAAAAATTTTCAAATACGTAAATAAGAAATTTATAAATATTTTCAAACAAAACGTTTAACAAATGCGATATATGCATAAAAAAAATAGTACAATAATTAATATGAATAAAAATCTAAATATATTTTTGCAGAAAATAATTCTTAGTATTTTCTTTTTATTTCAAAACTTAAGAATTTTTAGTTTAATTTTTTTGTCTAGGCAGAGCATTTTATTTAAGATAAATCTGCGAAATAAAAACGCTAAGCAAATAAAAAATATACGATAACTAATATAAAAATGCATAAATATTAAATTAAAAATTGTTTTAGTATTTTATTTTCTTTCAGAATTTATGAAAATTCAACTTTATATTTTTCTTAGCATAGCATTTTAAATAAGAAAAAATACAGTTTTGTAAATATTTAAAATCAAAACAAACATCAAATGAGCAAATTAATTACTATTACAAAAATTCAAAAAATATTAATATGCATTTTAATTTATATACCAAAGGCAGTAAATAATTTTAATTATTTTATTTTATACCAAAACTTTTGAAATTTCAAGTTTATATTTTTCTTTTAATTAAAATTGAATAAATTTTTATAAATATTGGAAATAAAAATGATAAGCAAATAAAATAAAATAAAATAAATGCATAAATATTAAATTCAAATTTATTTTGGGCAACAAAGACAGCAATTAAATTTAAGTATTTTATTTTATACCAAAACTTCTAAGATTTCAACTTTATATATTTCTTGGCATAAATTAAATTAAAAATAAATACATGAAAATATTGAAAAAATATACGATAATTAACATTAAAAATTTCAATAAATATTAATTTGCATTTTAAGTATTTTATTTTAAGCCAAAACTTGTGATTTTTCAATTTTATATGCAGTGTTGGTTCATAATTTTGTTTTAACTTATTAATTATTATAGTTAATGAGAATTTATCAAACGTTTCGCCTTTATTTATTTTTAAAATATTTAAAATTTTATGCTTTCAATTATCGCGGGCACGTTTTTCTGATTATAAAAAAGTCTTTAAGTGTCTGCCTCACTTTACACATTGTCGATCGATCGTCTGCGGAATGGCGTGTGGAGCAAAACCAGCGAGCGAACGAAAGAGAAGTGAAGTGAAGCGCGGCGAGAAGGAGTCAAGTGGCAGTTAAAAGTTATTTCAATAATTCAATCACGTGTTATCGAATAATTGAATAAGTCATCGTGTCGAGCAAGACACAAATTTAATTTCAATACGCAGAACGTTCAACATTTAACAACATTTAACGAACGGGTGACAGCCTCAAAGACGTTTTGCCGATTGAAGCGAAAAGAGAGTTAAATAAGCGAAAAAGCATTGACCGAGCAGAGCGGGTAGTTGGGGGTGGTGGGGGGGGTGGGGTGAGCCAACGTGAGTGATTGTCGCAAAAGCTCAAAGGCAAAAACGACAGCACTTCGAATTGTACTGATTTTTATTTATTTTATGTTTGAACCGAAACGTTTATGGAATGCCAAATGAAATTGCGACTACGCCCCAAAACTAATAGGCTGAACTGCCCCACAGCAGCACCCGCCCAACCCCCCGCCCAATCCACTCAACTCACTTTGCCAATTGCTGTGGGAAAAAGTTGCGTCTTCGATTTATTTAAAGTTTAGTATTATTTTTGTCATAGCTCAAATTGAAATGGTAACAGGCGTGGCCAAATTTGCATTTCAACAAGTGTAGGTGTGTGTGTGTGTTGGCCAAATGGAATTTTAAGCTTCAAGTTTAAATGCCTGCATACCTTGAACTTTAAATTTTGTTTTGCTGGCTGACATTGAGTTGCTGCAAATTGTAGCAAATCTATAAATATTATAAATATTAAAACAAATTAAAATTAAAATAAAAAACAAATGAAAAACCAATGCTTTTGATTGGTTAACAATATTTAAATAAACTTAAATATGCTTTGCAAAAAATCAAAAAAAAAATGTACAAATTATTTAAAATTTTTATGCAGCTGCATTAAGTTTTTGTTAAGTTAAAACTGCAAGCTTAAGCTTTTTATATAATTACAAATTATTTTGAATATTTAAACATTTGAATTGCATGTTTTGTGTGATTTTAATATAATTTTTTTGCAATCTAGAATATAAACCAGCAGTCTAGCACAACTACACTAAATCTACAACGCTAGAAGACAAGATCGAACATACATAAGTTCCAATTCTCTCCATTTGTTGTGGAGAAATACTGCCACAAAGAGATTAGTCAGTTCAAGAACTGTTACAAGTTCTACATGGATCGCAAATTAGAGGCGAAGAAGACGGTTAACCAGGGCATTGTAACGCCGGGCAACAATCTAAACTACAAACAGCTAAATAAATACCTGCGACGCTTTCCCAATCCAGTGTAGTGCGGCTTAGTACATAATATATTTGTTGCATTCTTTAATAAAATATTTGCCTAAGGATTTCTCTTGAAATGAATATGCTGAGCCGAACAAGTTTGTAGATTCGGCGGCACATCAAGTTCGAAATTGATCATAGTCCAGCTATGCAACCAATTGTGTCAAGCAAAATTCCAACTGATGAATCGTTAATTACATTTTATATATTTGTGTGTGCAGGTAAATAATACTAACCAGAAGCCATAAATATTGCTTAATTTAATACTTTGCAGCTTAGCGGCTTAAAGCTAAAATCAAAATTATTTTCAAAAAATTGCTGAAATTTTTGGCAATACATCAATTGAAGAAATCATGGACTTTACAATTTAAACAAAATTATTTTAACATATTTTGAAGCACGTTGTTGTTATTATTAATTGGCTAGAAGCTCAATGCCATGCAGTCGCCTACCAAGCACGCAAACAAAAAGCGGCGCAAGCTTTATTTAAAATTTACTATTAAAAATGTTAGCAGTTCTATTTTATTTAATGTAACTTGCACAGCATTAATGCCAACATTATAAAGAATGCATTAAAAAAGAGCTCAAGTTTTAATTTTTAAATTAATTGAATATGTAAGCATATATATTTTATTTAATGCAACTTGCTTAGCATTCAAGCGCTAAATGCTAAGCATATATAAATAAATATATAAAAAAAATATAAATAAAATAAATATAATAATAAATATAAATATAACTGTTGTTTAAGGGGGAACCCCTAATTAGAATTTTTTTTTCTGGGAAAAAATTAACTTAGACCAACCAAATTTTTTTTGTGCTTAGAAACAAAAAAAAAATTTTGTTTTTGAAAAATATTAGGTTGTATTGCATGCGCGCACACTCATGCAGAGTGCATTACATTACATTAGAAATTAGTATATATTCTTCATGAAACTAAAAAATTGAAAAATTTTCAAAAATTGGGAAAGTTGTGTAGCCAAAAAAGTGGTTTTTAAACACAAAAAAAAAAATTTCGTGAAATTTTTTAGGTACATATAGAAGGTTAATTAATTTCCTGCAAAATTCATTTCAAGTTGTTTAGTTTTTTTTTTTTAATCGTGTACGCAAATTCAGTTAAAATGTAAAAAATGAAAGCGAAGAAAATGCGCTGCAAAGTTTTTGTTTCCATAATATCTTCTGAAATATGCGGAATTCGACATTAAAACTTTTTTTAGGCGGTCTTAAATAATGAGGAACAATAATTCGATTTTTTCAACTTTTAGGTCTCCTCCCTTAAATGAATTTCAAAGCAAGCTAAGCGTAGCACTTCAAAATTTATAATAATAAGCAATCGACTTTGCCTGCGTGTCCACACGTAAACTGGGTCGATAACTGACCTACAAAACGTCTTGGCATGCAGCTGAAGCAACAATCGAAGCATCAGCAACGTTCAATAGATATTTTATTTTTATTTTTTGTTGTTTTTGTTGACATGTTGACAATGCCAAATGCTATTGAACTTTGTTGCGTTTGCTTTTTGGCGTTTTTTTTTTTTTGTCATTCACACGCTGCTGCTCCGTGGGAGAAAAATGCGTTAGCCTTGGAGTCCTTTGCAGTTTTGGGCGCTGATTGGTGCGAGTTAAAAAGTTAAACAAATCAATACGCGAACGATGCAAATGGCAAAAGGCATCTGAGCAATGCTGCCGAGTAATTGGCAGAGAGTTGAGCGCGGCTGATGCGAACGCGCTCTGATGTTGATGATGATCACACACACACACATACAAACAAACATATGTTTGAGTATTTGTGATTGCAATCGTTGCCGCCAAAGTGCAGCTAAACATCTGGAGCAGCCGCCGCCCAACTGTCCCCATGTTGGCCAAGTGTGTAGAAAGGTGATCAGTCAGTGATCTTTTGCCGACTCGCGCTGCAGTTTGGGCCCACTTTGATCTGTCACCGCCAAGCCAATCGAATCACGGCTGGCGCGCGCAGCAGCAGATAAAATTATTGAAATTACATTGGCAAGACGCCGCAAGTTGTCGATCTTGCAACATTGCGCAGCTCGCAGCTGCTGCTCAACAGAATTGCCAACACTTTGAGCCCAAGCCCAAGCCCAAGCCAAATAATTATCGCTTTTAGTTTCAACTTGGCCTGTCAATGTAATTCCAAAAATGTCGTCAGTGTCGCGTTGCACTTGCGTAGTAGCTCATCAGCAGACCCAAAGACTCTCCCCAGTTACTGTGATTTTCATTCGATTTGAGTCTCGTTCTCTCTCTCTCTCTCTCTTGCTGTTGTTTTTAAAATGTAATCATCATTAAAATATTTATGGCGCGCGCTCTCGCTCTAACCCAACTGCTCAACTGGACGGCTTGTAATGACCATACATAGCAATTGGTTCTCACGTTCGAAAACCCAACACGGCTGCCAATTTGGCGTCATCGTTGTCACAGTTGGCCACAGCCTGCAGTTCAACTCTTCCCAAAGCGCAGACGCGCGAGTTGGAGTTAGTTGGCTCAAAGCTCAAGTTGTCATTGTCATGGTCACTTAACAAAAAAAAAAAAAAAAGACAACACTGTAGCTTTAATTTGCGTTGTAATGCTGCGCAAGACTTTAATATAGAACTCATATAACATATGCATACAAATTCGATTTAGCTTCGAACTTTAGCTTAAAAAGTTGCAAAGAGCAGCAAAATCATTTGCTTAGTTTTTAGCTACAAGTTAATTTTATAAATAATTTTATTAATATTTTTTTGTTGCATACGAAAAATTCAAAGAAGTTCGCAGTGTTGGAAAATGTTACAAATATTTGCTTTAATATATTTATAACTCATAACAAATGCATACAAATTCGATTTAGCTTCGAACTTTAATTAAAAAGTTGCTAAGAGCAACAAAATCATTTGCTTACTCTTTAGCTAATTTTATAAATAATTTTATTAATATTTTTTTGTTGCATAAGAAAACCTAAAAGTGGCCCGCAGTGTTGGAAAGTGTTACAAATATTTGCCGCTTCGTTGCTTTCTATTAAATCTAGCTACTAAATCTAGTCATCATCTAGTCTAGTCAAAAATATTAAATCTAGTCATCAACTAAATCTAAGCTAAAGCTTATGAAAATTCATTCCTACTGCTTATCGTATAGCATAAACAGCTCTAAAAATAAAAGTTTATATTTTGTAATATTTGAGATATTCTAAAATGAATTCAAACCAAGAAGTTCAGTCAAGCTTTAAGCAATTATTGCGTTTATTGAAACGCCGCGGCCAGCGCCTGCTGCTGCATCATAAGATTTGCTTAGCTATACCATTGGTGCTCATACTTTATAAATATTTGCCCAAGGATTTCCTGATGAATATGCTGAAGACCGAGCAGTTGTCGTTCTGGCAGCGCTTCAAGTCGAAATTGTTGGGCAGCAAGCAAAACAATTGGTGGTAAAGCCAAGAAGTTGCCAATTGATGAATCGTTAATTACGCTTTATATATTTGTGAGTGCAGGTAAATATGGCTAACACTTTTTCAAAACATTAAAATTGAATTTAATTTGCAGCAACAATAGACAATTGAAGCGAGCAAGCAGCTCACGTAAGAACTTGAACATCTAGGCAACAATATTTGAAGTTTAATACAATTTATGATTTAGCTTAAGACTGCACTTAACTTGATTACGATAAGCGCTTTCTAAGCAGCTGCAATGAGTGTGAGAAGCGCATAGAGGAGCTCGCGCATAAAATACTAATAACAGTTTTTTCTTTTTCTTTTGCAGACTCTGCTAAATGTTGTTGAGCAGCTTGTTGCACATAAAAGTTTATGTTATTTAGTTTTGTTAAATCAATAAAAATATGTTAAAAATTGTTTAGTTACATAAAAAAAAAATTGTGCATATAATATATACAAGCTATAAAATAAAATGTTATGCTTCAGTCTTAGCTGCTGTAGTTTCGTTTATGCAGTTTCGGAACTGAAACTTAACGTCATTCCATAATGATAAGTCCGTAACAGTCTTGACCACAACACACTCCACTTGACCCTGCAGCGACCACCGCAACGAACTGCTGAACTGCTGGACTGACTGACTGACTGACTGGCAAGTGAGAAGCGTTACGCCCACAGCGACGACTGGACTGTCAAACCGATGGAGACGACGACGGCTTCGATTTGTCTGCTCGGCGAGGCGTTGCCGCAAGTTCAAGTCTCGCTGACTGACTTGACTTTGAGTTTGTCATATGTGAACGCAGCTCTGCTGCTGCTTTGGCTGCTTCTTCTTCTTCTTCTCTGCAGCTGTTGTCGTTTATCAATTATGACAAATCTTTGCGCATGCGTGGCCGCAGCTATTTATAAACTGCTGCCCTCCCTTCCGCATAAGCTCCCCCCCCCCCTTGGCTAACCCCTTTGCTACAGTTTAGTAGCTACTCCTTTGGCCACAACACACATTCGTGTCTCATTTTAATTTGTAATTATTTCTTTGAGCGTTTTCTTTCTCTTTCGCACTCTCGCACGCTTTATCATGTTAATTATTATCTTGTATAATTTCAAACGCTGCCATAGTTATTTTTTCTTTTTGCAAGTCTTTTTTCGAACTTCATTTGCGCTTCGGTTCGGTGACAAATAAATTAAGTAGCTGCCCGTACAATGGGCAAAAAGTACGCATAAGCTGCTTGACAGCTTTGGCCATTATTACAACAACAACTTTAACAACTATCTGCAATTAAGCAAAGTTGTCATTGTCATCGTCGTCGTCGTCTGCGACGCGTCGCGACGTTTCACTGTAGTTGCCATTGTTGTTGTTCTGGTTTCTGTTGTTTTTGTACTTCGTAATGCTTGAAACAACGCCCCTTTTAGATTTATTAAATGTTCGGTGATTGGAAGCAGTCAACGTAAAAAAACCCAACGGCAACCAAAGCTTTAGCAATTACTTATGTACATATGTCTGTCTCTTTAAATATATAATGGCGTTTAATCTGTAACTGTATGTGTATGCATACTTTTGTGTCTGACTGTAACCAGCTTATAAATCAATTGACGCCTGAATTTTGTTTATAAACTTCAAACCGATTTGACTTGCAGATCAGCAAAATCTTTTTCCACTCTAGGAGCTTTTTCAATTTTACGCAAATTAATTTTAAAGTTTAATCTTGAAACTTATTTTAAAACTTCTGATCTATTCCAGTTTCAGTGTATAAGAGAATTTTGTATAGGAGACCTTTCAATTTGAATGGACTACAGACGCTTTTTCAATAACTCAAAGTATTTTAGGCAAATTAATATAAAAGTTACATAAGTTAAGAACTTCCGATCTATTCCAATTTCAGTGTAAAAGAAAAAAAAGTTTTCTTATTCCACTTTGAATATTTTCAAAGAGCTGTGTTCTCGTTCAATATTTTCTAACCGTATAGAAAGGTTAGACTTATGGATAGATACACATATTTCAATCCAATTCATATCTAAATAAAAATATATAAACTTCATGGGATCAGAGCTGCTTTCTTCCAAATGTTAAAGCTAACGAATAAAGAGAAACATACATAATCATTGTCGAGCAGCATAAGCTATAGTCAACACAAAAAATTTAAGTTTATATATCGATATATTTTACAAAAGCTAAAAACGTGAAATAATAATGGACGACAAAAAAGAAGATTCAACCATGGTCACAGATTTTGAACTACGGCTTAATATCAACAGCAATGAAAGTGTGACCGGCACCTCCCCACGGGACTTTCAGCTAAGCACGAGGCGCGCACAAACTATCGCCGCCAGGACAACACGTTGGACTCAGACTGATGGCGCACTGGCGGTTGCAATGATGATGGCTGTCTTAACAAAACTTTCAGACAGCCTAAGAGACAATGGTCCAATGCCAGACCTACCGGAATTGACCTTTAAGGAAAGATTGCATACATGGAGAAGCTGGGCCGAGAGCATGCTGCTGCGTCATTGGATTGATATAGGAATAGTATTGCTGCTAATACTCATTCTATTTTTTCCAAGAGAGCGTTTGATAAAAGCGCTTATAATACTACTGAAGGAGCCCGAGGAGGAGTTGTGGTGGCATCGTTTTAGATGGACTGCAAAACTATTGTAGGCAAATTGCTGGTAGTTTATTAATAAGGCATTTGGGTATTGAAAAAACCATAGATTGAATATGATAAGAATTCAGAATAGCATTATATATTTTTAACAATAAAACCTATGGGGAGAGAAAATAAACTGAAGAGAAAATCAAAATTGTTTTCAACAAGCAAAAAAAAGTAGAGCAGCTCGAATTGTAAGTTAAATGTTCAAGTGATTAAATTTGTTCGGTAAAGACTTTTTTATCCAAAAAGAATACAGCTGGCTAAACAGCCAACAATGAAGATTAACTTCAACGCTCAAGAGAGTGAGAGAGCTAGAGAGAGACAGAGAGAGATATCAGAAGAGGAGAGAGTGGAGGTAGAGAGAGGGAAGAGGTAGAGGTAGAGGTAGAGGTAGAGGTAGAGGTAGAGGTAGAGGTAGAGGTAGAGGTAGAGGTAGAGGTAGAGGTAGAGGTAGAGGTAGAGGTAGAGGTAGAGGTAGAGGTAGAGGTAGAGGTAGAGGTAGAGGGAGAGGTAGAGGTAGAGGTAGAGGTAGAGGTAGAAGTAGAAGTAGAGGTAGAGGTAGAGGTAGAGGTAGAGGTAGAGAGATAGAGAGATAAGAGAGAGAGAGAGAGAGAGAGATTGGAGGTTTTTTCATAATAATTAATTAAATTCCTACCACGAAAAGTTGTCTTTTAAATCAAAAAGTGTGTTAAATGTCCAAGTCTTTAAATTTGTTCGGTAAATACTCTTTTATCCAAAAAGAATACCACTATGGCTAAGCAGCCAAGAGCAACAATGAAGATTAACTTGGACGCTCAAGAGAGTGAGATAGGTAGAGAGTTTGCAGTTGTTGCTGTGTGGGCAGCCAAGAAGACTGCGCACTCAATCAGCGGTCGTCCTGCCAACTTGAAGCCAAATCAGCGGCTACTGTGTAACAAGAAGAGAGAAAGAGCTGAAGAGAGAGAGAGAGAGAGAGACAGAGATAGAGCTGCTGTTGAGAGGCTTCAAAGGTGCATCAGTCGTCGTCGTTTATTAATTTGGCATGTGACAAATTATGCGTTGGCCAGCAATTAGAAATGAAATCAACAGACAGGCGAACGGGACAGACGGACGGGCGGACTTTGAGGCTTCGCTCGTCTCGTTCATATTTAACGCTGATTTAACAAAATTTTATGAGCTGCAAGCCACAACAGCAACAACAAGAACAACACATACTATATACAAGAAGCTGCTTCGATCTGTGGCGGCGGCAACGGCGGCGACGGCGGCGGCGGTGGTGAGAACGAGTTGCTTCAACAGACGACAAGTGGCACTTTGGCGCATTAAGAAAATCTGTACAAGTGTCACTTTGGCAGCGAGCTGGACGGGCAGAGTCGAAGTAGAATTATAACGCCAACGTGTTGGGCCAGGCCAAAGTCAAAGTCAAAGCCAACTGCAATTTCATTGCACAACGAGGATTATAAATTTGAAAACTGCCTCGACCATGGCCGTGGCATGTTTAATCACTTTTCATTTAAGCAACAGCGCACACACACACACACAAGCATGTGAAATTTTGTCCAGTCATCGGCATTATTTAATGAGTTGCCAACAGGTTGGACAACGTTACAGCCCGAACAGCCCCCAGCCCACACTCCTGTGTCCTGCTGCAGTTTGTTTTTGGCCATGGCAATATTGCTGAGTCAGTGCCGCAAACAGAAGCCAAACCAAGCAGCAACAGCAGCAGCAGTCGGTGCATCACAGTTCGCAGTTGCAGTTGCAGTTGCAAGTTGCCGTTGCCGGCAGCCTACGCCCGTTCGAGCTTCCTTGCTGCCTGCCACGAAGTGTCATGTAAATGCAACTTGTTGGGCGCTGCACTTGACATTGCCTCCCCCCAGCCCCTCGACGCTGACCCACAGCTTGCAACTTGCTACTTGCCGCAGCGTGTAATGTCAATTTGACAGACAAACTGTCGACCGTTTGAAGCGTATGCAGCTACTGTCTACTGTTTCGTTCACCGATTATGATTTGTTTGATTGTGTGCGCGCTACAGTGCGCAGAGTGCGGCATATAGACATTGATAGCATCGATTGTAATAGCGCAATTTAATGTCTTGGCTTAATTTTCATTTATTAGAGAATTTATAACTTTTAAAACTACCTAAGCTTACTTTGTTTTTGCTTCGCACTGCTATAATATTTAAAAATATTAACTACTTGAAACAAATAACGTTTGCTTACAAATAATTTTAATGTGACCTGTCTGTATATAAATATATAAAAAAATTGTACGCTTAGTGAATTTTTTGCACGCATTTTTTTGAAACATTTGCTGTTTATTTTTTTGTTCAAAATATTTTTTCATAGCATTTTTCAATAATAAAGTTTGATGTAATTTTGTATTGCTAATTTGCAATGTATAATTTTTTATAATTTATTTTAAGCTGCCTGTAGTACTATGGTATTTATTTTTTTGTTAAAAATTATTTTCTTAGCATTTTTTCAAATGAATAAATTTTTTATTGCATTTGCTCACTGGCTAAGTATTAAAAAAAATTAAATATTAAGTTTAAGTATAAATTAAAGTATAATATAAAATTAAAAAAATATTTAAAAATTAATAATATATAAATTAAATATTATATTAAAGTAGAAAAATAGGTTTTTTTTTTATAAACAGCTAGAACTGCCAACCTTAGTTTTTGTATAATAATTAAACTTGTAGCTAAATAAATAATATTTTTATTACTTATTTTATTACTATTCTTATTCTTTAAGAAAAAAGACACATATGCCTTACTGATTGCTGTGCAGGGTATATCGGTTGGTATAGCTTGGCTACCAGGGCTAACTCGTGTGCCTCTTGGCCGGCTGCCACTGCTACTTCAACTTGAGGCGCAGACAAAGTGCTACTTCACATGCTTAGAGGCACGCAGATTACACACACACACACACACACACACACACAATCAAATGTTGGCATCCACAGCATTCAATAAAGAATTTTTGCGATTTTTATCTTAAACAGCTGCCCTCACTTCGCTCTTCGTCGCTTATGCAAACGCAACGCATATGAATACTCATTGTCTCGCCCCCGTCCCCCGCCCCCCCGCACACCGCTTCGCGCTGCCGCCGCTCAGCACTGATCAGACTCAGTTGCCCCTTTGCTTAATACTCATAATTGATTAAAAAGAAAATTTCCATGGCATTTATGCGTACCATGCCACTCAAATGCAGAATGTCGAGTTGTTGACAGCCCGAGCAGCGAGTTGCGCGGCTGGGGGGGTGCAGCGGGGCTGAAGCTGAAGTTCATTCTTTGGAAGTAGTTGTCGAAATGTTTTTATTTGTTATCGATTAATCGCTTGAATCAACAGCCCGGGAGCAGCAGCAGCAGCAGCAGCAGCAGCAGTTATGAGACTGAGTTGGCGTACGGTGGCAACTTGTCTGCCTGTGTATCTTGCAGATACAAACACAACACGAGTGTATCTTTTGCATTTGCCTCTAACAAACAGCAGCAGCAGCAGCCGCAGCAGCGTTGGAAATGTTGCTGTGTAATTGTTTTGAAGTTTGACTCAAAGATTGGTAGCACAGCAAGGCAAACTGGCTGTCAGCCAAGATTCCCGACTCCCGACTCCCGACTCCCGACTCCGTACCTGCAACTTGGCAACTCCCGAGTTTAGTTTCCCAGCGAGTCTTAAGAGTTAACCCCAGAGATTTGCGCGCCTGTCAAATTGTGATTGATCGATTGTTTGCACACGTTTTTATGAGCTTTCTTCTCCAAGAGGCATTTATTGAGTATTTTATTAATTTCAACTGATCGATGGCCCAAACAAATGCCAACTGCTGCTGCTGGCGCTAGTATTTAATTATTAACAAGCATATATAGACTGATATACATATTTGCCAAACTGAAAGCGTGTCCAAAGCGAGACAAGTCAGCGTGAATGACAGAACAAGGCCACAGCAATAAAACAATAAGTCAATATAAAAAGCAACAAATATTTATGAATTATAGCAAAAGCTACTTTGATATGATAAATAAATTAAATGACATGAAATATTTTTGCATTTGGTTTTAATGCGAGTTTTATGATTTAAATTCATTTTTTAAAAATATTATAAAATATTTTAACATATTAATGAATTAAGAAAAATTAAAAAATAATAATTTGATTAAATTACATACTTAAATAAAATAGTAAGTACATATTGAAATAAATAATTGTAGAAAATATTTTTGCATTTAATTAAAATGCAAAATTATTGCATGTAAAATGTAAAAATAAATATTTATGCACTAATTTAATTTAAATAAATTTTTAGCATATAAAAATAAAAACTATTTTAAATTACGTACTTAAATAATAGTAACGTCTAGTAGCAAATAAATATTTTTGCATTTACTTATTAAGCAAAATTATTGCAAATAAAATGTAAAAACAAATATTTATGCTTTTAATTCATATTTAAAAATATTAAAAAATTTCTTAACATATTCATGAACCAAGAAAATTAAAATAAAAATTTAATTAAATTACATACTGAAATAAATAATAGTAACGTAAAGAAATATTTTTGCATAAAAAATGCACTAATTTAATTTTTAAAACTATTATAAAATTTGTAAGCATATAAAAATATAGGCTTTATTATTTTAAATACTTAAATAAATAATAGTAACGACTAGTTATTATGAAGAAATAAATATAACACTAATTTAGTTTTTAAAAATATTGCAATATTTTGTAACATATTAATGAACTAAAAAATATTAAAATAAAAATTTAATTACAATACATATTTTAAAAAAATAATAGTAACGTCTAGTAGCAAGGAAATATTTTTGCATTTAGTTATTAAGCAAAATTATAGCAAGTAAAATGTTTAATTAAATATTTATGCACTAAATGATTTTTTTTAAATATTATAATATTTTATTAGTCTATTAAAAATTATAATAAATAAATCAAGTTTCTATATAATATGCTAAGATGCTAAAATCATTTTTAAAGCTTTATTTTTAAACAATATCAAGGAAATTGCTGTGCAGCTGTTAAAAAATTTACTAAAAATATGTAAATATATTATTTTAATAATTTTTGTTTTGCTGATCTAGTAATCATGCAAAGCTAGGGAACTTCAAATTCCATTTATATTCATTGTCAAACGGGCATCGTTAGAGTCAACATCAAAAATAAAAGTTTATTTTTCGATATTTTATATTTTACAAAATAAACGTGCAACGCTAGTTATAACAATGGAGTTACCAACTGAACGCAAACAAGCGAGTGCTGATGCCGATTTGGAGCAAGAGCTTGAAATTGAAATTGATATCGATGATGATGCCGAAAATGGCGAAAATGGCGACTCCTCGGGGGAGTTGAGCACCAGGCGCCCCGAAGCTACCGCCACACGTTGCACTCAGACAGATGCAATACTAACAGTGGCGCTAATGATGGACTATCTATTTAAATTTGCAGAGTATCTAAGAAAAATGCAGCCAGAGCTGGAACCAAGGGCGCTGATCTATAAGGAGAAACTACAGTCGAGCCGCAGCCGTGCCGAGCGCTTGCTGAGGCGCTATTGGGTTAATGTGTTACTTGCGGCGCTTGTAGCGTTAGCATTATATTGGCCTAAGGATCGTCTAACCAAACTGCTGCTGACACTGCTAAAGGAACCTGAGCAGGAGATGTGGTGGCAAGGCTTTAAATGGAATGCAAAACTTTGCGACTGGTGGCATAAGCTAAAGTTTTGGAATTAATAGCAATGAGCCAAGCTAACATGGATTGGATGGATTATGCTGGGAATTTTAATAACACATGACTTTTGACAACAAATGCAACAAATTAAAGAGCAATTCAAAATTCACTAAAACACAACAAACTAAAAATGTTTAGCAGCTGCTTTTTGGCAATGATTCCATAATAATGGTAACAATAAAATTTTTGAAATTCATAAAACTTGTTATTTTAATAATTAATATTGCTAAACTTTTCGCTCAGTGCATTGCGCACAACATAATTCTAGTTATGACAAAGCTTAGTCTGCTTTGCTACTATTCTGCTTAAATCTAAATCACAATAAAAAAACATAATTCTGTTTACTGCCTGCAGTTCTACATAATTTTTATTTTTTCGATTTGAGTTAGTGTCTTCTCTGAACTGATTGATTTTGATTGTGTAGCGTTTCTACGAAGCTACGGGGGCTACCAGTTAACAAAGTGACCCACTTGTCTCACGTGTTGATCAGCAGATTGAGATAAACTACTGCAGCACATTTGATAAATCATTGAGTGAAAGAGTGGGAGATGGAAATTTGTACAGAAACGCGGAAAAAACGTATTAAATATAAATTTCCTGGTAATAAAACAGAGAGCGAGAGAGAGAGCAAGAGAGCGAGAGACTGCCAAATAAAGAAATAAATCTTTACAGCCATACAAACAAAACTGAGAGCGATATAGAGAGCGTCAGTTTAGTAGTGTGACTAACTGCTTTAAACATCGACAAGTCAAGTTGTTGTTGTTGTTGTTTTGCCTGCTGCTTGGGCTTTATTGTTATTTTTGTGTATTTCTTATATCAGCGTGTAAATCTCGCTCACACACACACACACACACAGAGACAGCGACACTGTCGCCAGTTCGAAGTGCTCAACAGCTGAAAAATACTGAGCCTGAGTTGAGCTCAACTGAGCCGCAGCAGCTCAACTCAAGTCGACAGCAGTTTTTATTGGAAATCTGTACGTAGTCGTAGTCATCATCAGCAACTTCATCATCATCAGCAGCAGCAGCCACATCCACATGATCAGCTTTAGCTGCTTCGTTCTCCTGCGCTGTTTTTTTTTATTTTGTTTTATTTTTTAATTTCTGTATTTTGTTTTTGTTTCAGATGCATATCTCTGAACGCGTTGGCAATAAAAATATATATGAGCTGTTGATGACTGCATATAAAAATAATTCGAAGCAGGCATAAGAACTAAAAAAAAATACAGTACAAAGAATAACAACGGCAACGAGAAACCATAATAAATAAATAAATATCAAGCGAGACACGTGTATGTGTGTGTGTGTGTGTGCTTGCAACTTGATGCACTGCAACATGCGGCAAGCGAATGCTTAAGAAAAACAACGAAAGCTTCAAAACTAATTTGATAAAGATCAAATTAGTGTTACATATTTTTTTGAATACAATTTTGGGTTGCTGCAGTTTTAAAAACATAATTCGCTTGTTGTTTTATTTTTATAACTTGATGCCAAAAGAATGCTTTAAATTAAAAAAAAAAAAAACAAAAATACGATTATATAATAAAAAAACAACGTAAAAAACAAAAAAAAACTCAAAAATAAAAAAAATTTGTAAATTAAAAAAATTTCTGCTAAATATTTTAAGACGAAAAATATATTTTAATGTAATAAAAAATACTACTAGATAAAATATTTTAAGGTAGAATAATTTATTTATTTATTCTTAAGCAGCAGCCTAATCATTTAAATAAAATTTAATTTTATACATTTTATTTATAATTATTTGAGCTATATTTGATTGTTTTATAGCTAAAGTGTATATAAAGTTGGCAGCTTTTAAAAAATATGCAGCTATTTAAATTTAAATCAAAAGATTAACGAGGCAAAAATATTAAAATAAAATTTAATCAAATATTTAAAAATCAAACAAGCAATTAATTAGCAAGACAAGCAAACTTTACTGTATGACTAAAGTGTATAAAAAAGTTGGCTGCATTCAGCTATAGCTAGCTTTCAAAAATATGCAGAAATTTTCTGCAGCTCAATAGAATTTGAAATGCAGTCTCGACCAACTATTGACATAGAATAGTATGCCATGCATTTAATTGCAACAATTTTTCAATTGTTAACAAAACAGACTAAATAGACAATGGCAACAAATCACAACAAAAGCCAAAAGGCGTTTGTGAATGCGAATTGCGAATGTGAGTGAATGTGGCTGAAGCCGCAAGCAGTGAGCCATACAGTTAGTCAGGTGAGTGACTGCCACACACACACACACACACATAGAGAGAGAGAGAGATTTCCTGAAATCAAATCTAGCAAATCAGACCGAAAACCAAAAACCGATGCTCAAACTGATGATAGTCTCGACTAAAAACTAAATGCGAAGGCATACATTTTAAATGCCGCTGCAAAGTGGTTCGTGACTTGAGTGATGGCTGGGGTGGGGAGTGGGTGGCGCTGGGTTGGGTCGCATAGGCGCCGAAGCGTGCCATCAATACGACAAACGCAAAAGAGTTAGAGACGATGACGATGACGACGACGACAGCGGCATTGAACAGTAACCAAAGCTCTTTACACATAGATACACACGCATGTGTCTCTGTGTGTGTCTCTGTGTGTGTGTAAATGGGTCGGCCTTGCTCAGGCCTGGCTGCTTGGGGTGGTGTACAATTACCTTAACGCATCGACAATTATACGAATGGTTGGCCGCCCCCCATATACAATAGGCAATGCCGTCTTTGCATGGGCGTTGGTTGGGCGCTCCAGCGGGGGTGTTGGGCTGCTTTAGGAGCCCAAGCCAAGAGCCAGCCCATCAGGTGCGATATGCGATACTTAAACGGGTGAAGAGAGACACACACACAAAACGTTGCGACTGGGCGACCAAGAAGATTGTCAGTCAGCCAGTCACTCAGTCATTCAAACGTTGCCAACAGTTCTACGCTTTGCTCAACAGCAACAAAATAAAACAAGCTGAGGCAGCGTAAAATAACATGCAAGCAAATATAAGTCTAAATAAAAAGCACCAAAAAAAAAAACACTTCAAATGGCATATGTATGTGTGTGTGTGTGCTTGTAATTTGGTTGGGCAATGACAACATTGCGTATGATAATAATGACAATGGGCTCAACGCAGCTGCTTATTGCCCTGCAGTATTAATTATTATGCCTGTGCACAGTGGAATGAATACGCGTTTAATTAACAAAAATGGAAAGCCAAAAAATATTTTCACTAAGCATTTTTAGTAAACAATTTCCAAGCGCAATAAAAAATTATATTAAAAAAAATCAATTAAAAATTTCGATTCAAACTCTTTCAAACTTATTAATAAAAAAATCTATTCAACTCTTGCAAACGTTTTCAAAAAAATCAAATAAAAAATTCTATTAAATTCTCTTTCAAATAAATAATACAAATTCTATATAATTCTCTTACAAATTTATTAAAATAAATTACAATTTAGACACTGTAACTGTTGAGTGCGCATTTTAAATAAATTAATAATAATAATCAATAATGACTTTTGGTATGTAAGTACAATGGGTACAATATTACAATTTATTATGAATTTCAATTTTATTACAAAAACAGCTAAGCCATAATAATATTATAAATATTTATTTAACAATTAATTAGTTTAAACTTACCATTTTGATGAAAGCCAAGTCGAAGCGCTATACAAGTTTAGTCTGAAATTGTACAATAATTAAATTTTAATGAATACAAAATGTATTAGTACAACTAGTGGCTAGCTTAATCTTACTAAAATAATTAACAACAAAATATAAGAAATTAGTTTTATTATAAAGCACGTATTTATTTCAAATCAAACGCTTCAGAGTAAAAAACTGTTTTGGAATATAAAAGAAAAATTAAAGCGAAGCCTTTGCGTATTAAAAATAAATGTCTCAGTAGCCTAAATTTTATATTAACTTACGCTTAAATTGTATTTTATATTACAACTTGCATATAATGCTTTATAAATTAATTATATTAAATTACGCTTAAATTAAATTTCATATTGCAACTTGCGTACAAATCTTTAACATGCCATCAATAATTCTATTTGCTAGTCCATATTTGTTTTCCGTTATTTGCGCTTCGTTGTAGTTGGCAGGCAAAGTCAAAGCAGATGAAGAAAAAGTGCGCTGCTTATCTGATTTGCTTATGCGCTTTTGTTTTACCGTTAGCGCTGAGCGCGTTTACACTTCAGCAAAAGCAGCTAAAGCGTGCGCTGCGCTTGAAATGTGCGCAGATGAGTGACAAAGAAATTTTTTGCAGTGCACGCATTGAATTGAGCGTGAGTTGCTATTGGCTATGCAGCTGATTGGTTATGAATTTATTTTCAAACGTGCTGCAAGTAAAATAATACTAATTAAATATAAAATACTTGCGCTTTGATTAATAAATTTAAACTACAGTATATAACAAAAATCTGCTGCAGGCAATAAGTAATCATATTCATATGAATATGAATCTATAGCTAGCTGTTTAATAAGCGAAACACACACACATGTGTCTACAGATTGGATTAAATTGTATTGAGCAAGCGAAAGGGGAGCAGCGTGGCAGGGTGGCTCGAAAGGATGCAGGCTCTATTTACTTTTTAATTGGCAAAATTAATGCAATGCAATGAAATGAAGCTCAACGAGGCAGAGAGGAGGGGGGAGCAGTCAAAATTGAAACTGAAACTGAGAACGGCACTTGGAAAGCAGCAGCAGCCCAGCCCAGCACTGTAAGCTGTTGATATTGCTCTTCGGTTTTGTTATTTTTTACTCTCGTTGTTTTTTGTATAATTCTTAGAAATTCAATTTTCAACTTAACAGCGCCGCCAGTCGATGCTCAGCCCCAATAAGCATACAAAGCTCCCTTCGAGGGGAGGGGGAGGGGCGCGGGGTATATGCCACTGTCTTCTACAAGTGATTAAGTGAAAACAACAACAACAACAAAGAGCAGGCCAAGCAACCCCAGCCACATGCAAAAAAGCAGCGAAAAAATAAAAAAAAAAACAAGAACTGAAGTGAGCTTGTGTCGGCTTCAACGTTTTTGATCCATTCGCATAATAATGATGATCATGACGATTATGAAGAGACAAACGTTGGCATTGGCATTGTGCTGCTGCTGCTGCTGCTGCTCCACTGGAGCAGTCCATCAGTCGTCCCAAGTCAGTCACACACATTGAAATAATTATTATCTGCATTTTGAGATCAACACGCCAAGCGAAACCGAAACACACACACAGCACTGAGTACTTGCGAACGAATTGGCAGTCCGACTGAACTGCCTCCTCTCTCGCTCTCTCTCTTTCCCACTCAGCTGCATTTTGAAGGCCATAAAAAATCAACGCATATTGCACACACTGTCAAAGTCAAGAACGAACGTTGCGTAGTCCGCACGAAGTAGCTACAGCTCATTAGCGCAGGCTTCAAAACCCTCACACCACAGCACAAACACCCAAGAAAAAAGAAGAAAAAACCCCAAACCCACCAGCAGTGATAATCCTTTAACAAAAGCCTGACGACTCTTTGCCGCTTGCGAAATTTCGCGCATTTCAGTCAAAGGCGAAGAAAGCAGCGTAGCAACAACAACAATAAAAAAAAAGAGTGCAAAAAAAAGAAAACGTTGGAAGGTAAGCTAATTCCCCCAGGAATCGACGTCGTCGTCATCGTCGTGTAATGCGACGTGTTTGCCTCAATTCAAGCAGATGAAAACGGTTTATTTTGCTCGATTAAGTCGCTCGCTTTGTGAAATGCGATGCAAACAGCAAAAGCGAAGAGCAGAAGAAGAAGAAGCAGAAGAAGAAGACGCAAGCAAAAATCAAAAGAAATTGAGTTCGACGTTAGTGTGTGTGTGGGGGTGCGAGAGAGCTTAAGGTTTGTCGCACAGGAAGAGCAAGAGCGACACAGGAAGCAATAAAAATCCGCAAAAGTATTCAACAATGCAGCAAGGATAAGCCATTAAAGCCACTTCAAGTATTACAACAGCTTAAGCTATCTCCAAAATATAGTTGCAGCTGCATTTGAAAAATCATCAACTTTCACCGATAAGCATCAGCCATTCACTCAATGCAGCCAAACCCATCGAACCAGGTAGAGCTCTGCACCCAGCCACTGTCTGTGGACAGTAGCTAGTGCCTCCTATTGTTTTTATGTGCCTCATAAAATCGGCACGGCAAAGCGATTTCAATTACCTTTGAAGCAACTTGTCGATTGTCATCTCAGCTCAACTCTTTGCCCACCAGACAGTAGCTGCGAACCATAAAAATTCTCGATGTTTTATGCACAGAATAAATATTCGTTTGCCCAAATCTCTATGACTTTATTAGTTGTCGTAGTCGAGGAAAGACATAAACTCTGCATGAGAGAAAGTTGCCCTAAAGATTTGTGGTCGATTCAGAGATCCTTGCTATCTTATCGCATCAGTTGATAAAGCAGTAAAATGCAATATAGCAGCTAAATTTTAATAACAGGAATTTATGTGCATTTTTTATAGATTTTAAAAATTATTGACTAAGCATTAAAAATGTAATTAAACTAACGTTTGAAGAAGAGAATCCATTCAAAAGTGAATCCTAAATAGAACTAGCGCTACTGCATTTTTTGTATTGTTTCAAATTTAAGTTTAAATCAAAAGCTAAGCAAAAGAATTGTTTTACTTTTTTGATAAATATAAAATTGTTGGCTGCTATACAATATATACAAATACATACAAAATACAAATATAAAAGAAATAAGTAATTGTGTAGAGTAAATATTCTAAAAAATGTGCGGAAGTAACCATTTCTTAAAATATATTCAGCTATTAGATCGAAACTAAAATATAAGTATTGATATATGTATTTTCATTTGCCCATACATATAAAAAAAAATGTCAATAAATACTCTAAGCAATCTTTACTGCCATAGCCACAAAATTATCTGCTCTATAATTTTGTTATTAAAAAAAAATAATAGGTTAAAATCTTTAAAAATTTAATAAGTGTAATAAGTATAGCTAATATATACTATTCATAATTGTTTGACAATCAAAATAATATTTAAAAAAATGTCCTAGTTAACATAACTAAATATTCTGAACAATCTTTTGCTGCCATGAAATTATCTGCTATCTAATTTTATTATTATTAAGCGCTTGAACAAATCAAAATATCTCTCTTAATACTTTGGGCTAAAATCTTTAAAGATTTCTATAGCAGCAGCTGAATATAAAAGGAATAGGTATAGTTAATATAATATTAAAAATGTTATATATTTAAAAAAATGTAGTTGCCATAACTAAATATGCTGAACAATCTTTGCTGCCCTAGAATTTTGTGATTACTAAGTTAGCGCTTAGAAAAAATTAAAATATTTATTTTAATACTTTAGGCTAAAAATCTTTAAAAATTTCTATAGCAGCAGCTGAATATAAAAGGAATAGGTATAGCTAATATATTTTTCATTATTGTTCGACGGTCAAAATTATACAAGAATGTGCTAGTTGCCATAACTAAATATGCTGAACAATCTTTGCTGCCATAGCCATGAAATTAGCTGGCCTATAATTTTGTGTTTAATAAGTTAGCGCTTAAAAAAAATTAAAATAAATAGTTAAAGATTTCTATAGCAGCAGCTGAATATAAGAGGCATGAGTATAGATCATTTTTATTTATAATTAAAAAATATTATATTTAAAAAAAAAATGCGGTTTAAAATAAATTAAAATATCGCTTTTAATACTTAAGGCTAAAATCCTTAAAGATAAGAGCAATGAGGAATAACAATAATTGTTTGATGTTCAATATAATATTTAAAAAAAATGCATGCAGCTTAAAAATAAATATTTTTGCTTAAAGTTTTGTGTTCAATAAATTTGTAAATATTAGCGCTGCTGGAATATATTAAATTTGAAATATGTAGCTGACTTCGAACTGCATTGATTTGTGGGTCTGGCAAGCGCATTAAGAATGCAATTGCGCCCACACACACACACAGAGAAGGAGGCAGAGGGGGCAGGCGACTGGAACTGGGACTAACGCCCCAACGAGGCGACAATATTTATAACTCTGTGGCGCGTCTCAATTCATTTGGGACTGCTGCTGCTGCTCCAACTGCGAACTGCGTTTCGGTTTCGGTCTGGCTCTTGTGGCTTGCCTGAGTGTCTGCCACCTACGTAAGCGTATAATTCGTTTAGCGTCAGAGCCCAAAGAGCAACAGCAACGCGCAACGCACAACGCACAACACACCGAACTTAATCAGTCAGTTTTGCCACTTGCAACACACAAGCGGCGAGTGCGTGAGCGTTGCAAGCAGCGCAGTCGCGTCGCTGCCTGTCATGGTCGATATTGCGTTGACACCAAATTTGCATTAAAATGCAATTCAGCGACTGCTGCTGCTGCTGCTGCTGCATCTTTAGTGTCTATTGAGCAGTGCATTAGTCATGTCTGTGTGTGTGTGTGTGTGTGTGCCACAGACACAAAACAAAATAAAACGTTGCACTTATCAATTAAATAGCAAAACGCAAATAGCACGAAAAGCACTCAAACCCACTTTGATCTTTGCCTGAAACGAAGTTTACGATCAGCAGCAGCAAGTTCTTTCACTTTTACTTTCTTTTCTTTTCTGGCCGCCGCTGCTGCTGCTGCTGCTGCATTCCAATTAAAAATAGTTTTGACACGTCGCGACAATTTTCAGACCCCACCCTATTTTGCCTGCTGCTGCTGCCTGCTGGTAATAAATTAATTACAAAATTGCCAACGTGCCACAGCAGCGCGCAAAATTTTTATGGCCATGGCTAAAAATCAAATGCGAGCGCGCCTTGGGGGCATGTGGGCGTCCACTAGTTGGCCCCCCCACATCCTTGCCCCGTGTGTGCCAAGTGCTAAGTACTCAGCGCACTGACTTTTGTCTGCGCTGGCAGCTTTGCATCTTTGTGGCATCAACTTGGCCTCGCTGCCGGCTTCAGCGCGTCGTCGTGGGCGTCGCTTTGACAACAACAGCAAAATTGAATTCCGCACGCAAAATAAAATTAAATAAAGGGCACACACACACACACACACACACTCCTTGGTGATAGTTTCCTTTCTCTCAGCTGCCTGCCTGCTCTTGATCCCAAGCGCTAGCCTAAGCGAGTTCAAGTGTTTGCTCGCCTGTTGTTTGTAGACAACTTGGCCAGCAGCAGCAGCAGCAGCAGCAGCATTTAAAGCTTTCAATTGCCTTCACACTTTATTAATGAAACGCTTCACAAATCAGCATATAGCACAGCTATAGCAAATTATTATTAAATCAATAAGTTAATGCCTTGCCAGCAATTCTATAAACAAGCAAACATTGCCCAAATTATTTTTGCATAGCAACATTAACAAAAATTAATGTGCTCATTCATTAGCAAACTTATTCTTTTTCAACATTATAGTTTAGCAATTTTTGTTATTCAAAATTTATTTATCATATTTAATTAATTAAAATTTTTTCACTTTATATATACTTTTTTAATATTTATTTATTATATTCTATCAATTAAAATTTTTTCACTTGATATAATATTTATTTATTTATCATACATATTCAATCAATTAAAATTTTTCACTTTAAGTAAAGCATTTTTTTTATCATATTCAATCTATTAAACAATAAAAATTTTGTTAATTTTAAGTCAAGCATTTTTTATACACTTATGACATTTATCATATTCAATGATTTAAAATTTTTCACTTAATATTTCTGTTCTGTGTATTCTAGCAATTAACATTTTTTTTACTTGACATTTTTTTTTAATATTTATTATACATATTCAATCGATTAAAATTTTTCACTTTAACTAAAGCATATTTTAGCTTAATCATATTTTTATAAATATTTTTTTATCATATTCAATCAATTAACCATTAAAATTTGTTCATTTGTTATTGTTCATTTGTTAGTCCATAATTTTTTTCAATATTTATTTACCATATTCTGTGAATTAAAATTTTTTCACTTGATATTTCTTTTTAATATTTATTTATTTATCATACACATTCAATCAATTAAAATTTGTTCACTTTAAGTAAAGGATTTTTTTTTTAATATTTATAAATACAATCAATAATGTTAAAAACATTTTAAAAATGTATCTATTTTTTTTAATATTTTAGTATTGCTAATAAATAATACTAATATAGGTTTTCAGCTTAAATAAATTTTATTATTTAGCCACTTTACTTTTACAACTTTTTCTAAATGCACATTTTTGTAATATTTATTTTTTATTATATATATATCATATTAAATCAAAGCATGTCAAAAAATATTTCTTTGTTCAACATATTATATTAATGCTAATAAATAATAATATTAGTTTTCAGCTTATGAAAAATATTTTTTATTATTTAGCAGCTTTAAATAACAAATCAGACTTGAAGTTCATGGCGCTGTCAATTTCTAAGGCTTTGTAAAATAAATGCATTGAAAATTTATTAGTCAATAGAATTAATAATAATAGTCAATAATACTATAAGCTATTGATCAATATTCTATCAATCTCTAAGGTTTGCTTTAAACTCAGAGCGCTTAGCAGTTTGAAATATTTAACAAATCAAAGAAATTTCCAAAATTAATTGTGTGCGGAAATAACTTGAAGAACTTCAATTGCATAAATAAATAAGTAGAGTTCAAAATATGCCACTCAAGCTAACAAAAACTGAATATTAGCGACTTGATTATTTTTTTGGCAGCATAAATAATTTGTTTGCATTTAATTGCGCATATTTTTAATTAAGAATAAGCAACATGCTGCCTCAACGAAGTTTTTCACATGAAACCCAAGTAGTCTCGCTCTCTCTCTCTCTGTCTCTCTGTCTCTCTATCTGGCTCTCTTTCGCTGCTGCGTCTGCATATTGTTTCGTTCATGTCAAATTATTGACCCGCGCCAGGCGCTTTGAAATGTTTATGCGTTTTCATGACTGAGATGAGCAATTGATAAGTCCAGCTGGAAATTATGAATATGCAACAAGCAAGCGGCGGAGGCAGCAGCAGCGGCAGCAGTCACCACCCGCTGCTTTTGGGACTGGCCAGTAGCCAAAGCCTAGATAAGACTTTTTGTAACTCAAGCGGCTGCAGCTTTGGTTAATAATGATGATGATGATGATGAGCTGGGAATTTGCAAATTTGCTTGCGCTGGCGCGTGAAGCGTCCAACTGTGTGTTGGTTGCTTGCTTATCAGCAACAAGCGATCAATACAGCAGCAATCAATATGCTCAATAAAGTTTGGGCTAACTATGGAGACTCGAAGTTGGGACTGCTGCTGTTACTGACGCGCTGGGGAGTCAAAGCCAAAGGCAGACGAGAGTTCGATACAAGGCAACGTGATGTACATGGCTGAAACCCAAGAAGTTGCAACTCACAGCTTACAGTTCACAGCTTGCAACATTGTGTGTGTGTGTGTGTGTGTGTGTGTGGAGGGCAGACATCAGTTGGCTCATGTTGTCACTGTTGTTGTCGCTTGATCGCAAATTTGCCTTGGCAAGCTTGACAACTTGCAACGTGGCCAAAGCCAACGAGCTTGCAGCTTGAGCCGGCACCTTAAAATAAACTTACAAACTTTTTGGCATGTCCAGGCCCTGCAAGCGGATTCAACTTCGTTGCTGCTGCTGCTGCTGCTGCTGCTGCAACAAATTGCAGATCACGGTTTCCATGTACTACATGCAAATTCATTGCTACTGGTTGCTCTCCAGCTACAGTTCTCGAGTCTCGGGAGCTACTGTGTATCCATAACCATAAAGCCAAGCCAGCCGGAAGAGCCACCAGCAGCAGCAGCAGCAGCAGCTTAAATAAACAATTCCCTACAAACAAAAACAAAAGCAAAAACAAGTAGCCAAACTCGCGTTTTGCTTACTTCAGTCGCCTCCCCCCCACCCCACATCGAAGTCATTCACAAACTCGTGGCGAACTGCACTACATGCTAATGAAGTGAGCATTATAATCTGCCTTAGATCAAGCAGCTCTGGAATTTCTATAGCTTTTTCCACGTAATGCGATCTATATACGCTTGCACCTTATGAATGGGGATGGAAAACTTTTTGGGCGCAGCAAATTTGCAAATTTTATTGCGCAGCAGAAATTTGAGGCAGCCAAAATATTGAACAAATGTTTGCACAAATTTTCAACTAACAACAAAAATTGACTTTTTATAAATTAAATAAGCAGTAACAAAATTAAATAATTCAACAAAATTAATAAAAATTTATTGAATTCAATTTATTAATGAAAAAATTAAATTAGTGAACTGAAAAAATGAAAAAAAATTTATTAAATTTAATTTATTAATTCAATACATTTTTTATGATGTTGCTGAATTTAAAATTTTTTTTTTATATATAAAAAAATTTGCTCATATAAATTATATATTTTTAAAAGTTATGTTATTAATTTAATTAATTTATTAATTTTTAATGCTAATATTTTTTTTTTGCTAGTAAATAAATAACTTTGTAGAATTTCATTAAATATAAAAAAATTAAAAAAAAACAACAAAATGAATGTAAATACGTATTAAATTAATGATTTAAAAAAAAATAAAAAAAAAAGTTTATTATAGTTAATTTAAATTAATTTAAATTTAAAATGATAATAAAAATATAAAAAAACAAAATACAACAAAATTGAAATAAGAAACAAAAATTGGCTACAAATAATAATAAAATGGCCAGCTAATAATTAATTGCGCGTAACTTTTTGCTAACTTGTACAGTTTGGAAAGCTTAAAAATAAATTTGAAGTTTTTTTAATAATAAAAAAAATAACACAGTAATAAAACAAAAAAGAATATATATATATAATTAAATTTTAATTATGTTGATCACTTGTTAATAAATAAATAAATATTAAATATAAAAAATTAATAAAAAAAATATATATATTAAATTTTCCAAAAATAAGCAACTGTTATTGCTAGAAGAATAAAATTTATAAATGAGCCATTTTTGAAGCAAGTTAATTTTTTTAGTGTTTGCCAATTAAATTAATGTGCCCGACTAAATGAATTGTAGTGTGCGTAATGTTTAGGCACAGACTGTATGCAAAGCAGCTGAACTGTTTGATCAGCTTGTCGTACTATCGAGTATTCGTCGCCTTTTTTGGCTGCACTATACTGTGGCGAGTGGGCTGGGGTGGGGTGGGTGGGGGGGGGGGGGCAAGTGTGCGACAGGAAACAGAGCCTAGCGCACGTGGCTTGACCAATGCAGCTGACAGTGGACAAGACACTTGTTTGTGGCATTCACTATGGAGTCTGTGGGTTAACACACACACACACACACACGCACACATAGACAACATGTAAAGCGAGGAGGCATAAACGAAGCTGCAAACAGCAGCTTGATGTACTAATAGTTGCAACACACACAGACACACACACACACACACATAGAGAGAACATAACAGACACGTTGGCTTTTGTCATTTGTGGCGCCATCGAGTGGGCGTGCACTTGAGACATTTGCAGCTTAACAACTTGAGCTTAAACTTTATACTTGACATTTTCTATATAGTTCCAGATTTATTTACGCCGCCAGCCGTTGAGCAGATATTATATATCCTAAGTTCTATATGTTTTACTGATTAACAATTGGAGCAAACAGCGCTGACAACTCGAGCGTAAACGATATATATCGAAACGCTATTATTAATCGATAAATATATGTACATTACGCCAACTAAGTCATAAATGGATTTAAAATTAGTTAATTGATATATTAGTATATTTTTTCTTCATTAGTAATTAATTTATTCATTTCTAAAAATATATATATATATCAATACGCTATTCTCAAACGATCGCCAAATTTATTACAATAGCTAAGTAATGAATAACTTAGTTTTAATATTTGATTAAGCAACAATTGATTAAACAATTAATGTTATTTTAACGACTTCTTAACATTAATTACACAATCAATTTATATAAAAAATAAATTCTGCTAAGACTGCTTGACTAAAAGTCCATAAACTAAAATTAATTGAACAATTTGCATATAAAATTTATAGCTTAACAAATAATAATAATTAATTATTGCTCAGTTGATTAAATAAATTGACTTAAATATAAAATAATATTTTAATTTTAGCATTAAGCATTAATACTGCAAATATATAGAAAATAAATTGCTTTTTGATATATAATAAATTAAATTCAAATAAAATAAATTTTTATTTAACTATTGTAAGAAAGTTAACATTAATTAATTAATAGAATTAAAAATTTATACTACAAATAAATAGAAAATGAATTAATTTTTAAGCTTAATTATTATTTTTGGCTTAGCTTTGCCACTGGCTGCACTATAAATTTTATGCGCTGTTCTCACTTGTATTTTAATTTTAGCTGAAGCTCAAGCTTGAGCCAGATCAGCGGCATTTCAAATTTGGTGACTAAGCGGCAAAGGTTTTATATATATGTCAACTAGTCTAAGTGTAAGTTTGAAACGTTTTGTGGGGCTCTCAGGCACATAAATTTCTGGGACTAGCCGTTACAACAGCGTCCAGTGGCCCGGAAATGCGAACTCTAACAAATTTCTGTAACAGAAACAATAACAAAACATTTCCTGTGGGGGGTCAAGTAGCTTCAGCTACGGCAAGCAGGTAGCCAATCTCCAGAGATTGGCCTTAAAAAAAAACAACAACAATAACAACAACAATATTATTTATTTTAACTCGACTTTTTGGCTGCGTTTTTTGTTCGTTTTGTTAGAAAATCAAACAATTAACCTCGAACTTGCGCCTTGTTATTGCTGCTGCTGTTGCTGCTGCTGCTGCTGCTCAGCAGCTTACAACATGTTTGAGACATAAAAATTTCCAATTAATTTTTTTTTTTCGAGTAACTTCCATGAAACGCCAAAAGAGTCAAAAAAAAAAAAAATACAAAATTGTCACAGCCGCCCGTTTACAAATAAATTTTTGTTGCCTTCGGGCTCTTTGGGGTTTTCAATGGAAACGAAACACATAAAACATGGCCAACAAGCCGGCAGCAACAAAATACAATAAAAATACACACACATAGCCATACACACACACACATAGACATGTTAGACAGACAGCGACCGCAATTGGTAGCAATTAAAAATTGCCACGTTTTTTATTTGGCTGCTTGGCTTTTGATCGGAGCTGCGCTTCTCTCTCTCTCTCTTTCGCTCTTTAATTCGCTTAAGATGCTGCTATTGATATTGTTAGATAAGTTTGCAAACATTATAAAGCCAAATCAGACAGTTATATCTAGAAAAATCTACTGGCAATATGGCCATAATAGATTTGATCCAATCGAATCAGCCATAAAATATTTACTTGGAGCCATGATACCTTCTTATGCTAAATGTCATTGATTGCTAAAATATAATAAATAAATACACTGCTGCATAATTTGATTTCGACTATTAGTAATAAAAGCAATCAGAAGTTATTTACTATTAAGTTCATTCAGATTTTTTTTAAACTATTTTAAATATGTCAAAAGCAATGAAATTAACACAAGACTATTTGGAGGCTCTTTTCTCAACAGTGAAAATTTTTATTTAATAATAGCGCATAATATTAAATTTAAAGCAAAAGCAGAAGTATCTTTTATTAGCTTCAAATTGTTTTAATATTTTAAAAGCAAAACAAATTAAAAATTCTAATTTTTTTAAATAAAAAAAAATAATAATGATAAGCAATGCGTGTTAAATAATAATTAATAATATAAATAATTAACAAACTACTTACGGGCATGTAAACTGCAACTAAGTACAGTTTTGTATACCAATTAAATTTAATGAATTTAAGAGCACTGCACTTAATTAATAAAATGCAATTCCAAATATATATTAAATATTATAATACAAAAAATAAAGCTCAATGCTATTTAAAAAAGTTTTTAAAGCAAACTACTTATTTAATTTAACTTTATCAATATTAAATTGATAAGGTGCTAAAATTCAAGTTCAATCAAATAAATAAATATTGAGTAAAGCTACAAAAAACAGAAGCTTACATTTTTAAATTATATAAATAATAAAAATAAATTTGAATAAGTAAATTACTAAGCAAATTCTTTATATAAATTGCTAGTTTTGATATTCCGTCTTTAGTTGATGAATTAAATATCAATAACGTAAATAATTAAAAAATAAATAGATAATAATATTTAATATTATTAATAAATAAATAATTAATAAAAATAGTAAAATTAAAATTCAATTGCAAATAAATGAACAACCATAAAAACATAAGCTAAAAGTAAATAATAATAAATAAATTATTAACAAATTCTTTATACAAATTACTTAGCTCTAATTTTGATATTTCCGCTTAAGTTGATAAATTAAATATAAATAACGTAAATAATTAAGTTAAAATTCAGTTGCAAATAAATATTCAGTAAGTCCATAAGCTTACATTTTTAAATTGTATAAATAATGAAAGTAAATTTGATTAAATAAATTACTGAAAATTTTTTTATGTAAATTGCTTGTTTAGCTGTAACTTTGATATGCCCTCTACAGTTGGATTAATTAAATTAAATTTCAATTGTAAATAAATGAACAGTAAAGCCATAAAAAACATAAGCTTACATTTTTAAATTATATAAATAATAAAAGTAAATTTGAGCGTTAAATGAATAAATAAATTACTAAGAAAATTATTTATATAAATTTCAAGCTCTAATATTGATATTCCCCCAAGCTGCTCTGAAATAAATTTATAACTAAAGCTATAAGCGCTCGTCGCTCTCCAAAGCAAACCTCATAATTTAAATCGAAATGTCGAATGACCTGTGTTTGGCTTAGATTTCGATACGCCTTGGTACTTGCTACTTGCAACATGCCACCGAGCCATGCCACAGCGGGGTTGAGTTTACGCTCCATATGCCACGTGCGTAGACTCAAGTCATTTAAAAATTGAAGACAGGCCAGAGCCTGGTACTGGTCCTGGGACTGGGTATTGGGGGGGGGATTGTAAAATAAAAACCAAGTCAAATTCCTTGTATAAAATTCATTGAAAAATTTTATGCAACATAAATTTTGCGTGCAGGATTTGCCACTGACGGGCCGAAAAGGACTCAATCACATGCAAGTGGACAGACAGCGAGAGAAGTGGAGGGGGTGGTGTTGGGGGTTGGGCTGCGTGTGTCATTTCGAATTTTAAAGGCAGCGAAATTGTCGCTGTGCCTGAGCCTGAAAACCGCCCTCAGACCGCTTAAGAAAAAGGACCAAACTGTATAAATTTCTTTTTTTTATAGCCTTTTGATTTGCCATTTCTGGTAGCAAATGATCAGAAATTGAATGAAATTGTTATTTTCAAGTGGAACATGTCCTTTTTGTATTTTTTATGGGCCGCTGTTGTTGCGGGTTGTTAGTCTTAATAAGGGACATGATTGCATTGTGGCCATGCAGCTTAGTCCCAGACACAGGCACAGACACAGACACATCAAGACGCACACACACACGCATGTGAAATTTGCTGCTGCTGCTTGCAAATTGAAAAATTTCCAAGCCATAAAATTTTTATCATGCACAATGCCAAATGTGCCAAAGGATTTTCCACACAGGTTGCCAACAAAAAACACAATTAAAATATTTGCCTAAATTAATACACATAAACAATTGTCTGTGTGTGTGTGTGTGTGTGTGTGTGTGTGTGTGTGTGTGTGTGTGTGCGTCAGTGGTTGGCCACAAAATTAATTATGAATTTATGTGCCAATATTTATTAGCCATAAATGCAAGCAGGCGGCCTGGCCAACCCCTGAGAGCCAAACTCGCTGATGCGTTGCTAATGAACTAATGACAAGCACAACAGCTAGACATAAGTATATAGAGCTAGAACTATAGTTATGGCAGAGCTCTCAAAGTGTCTGTCTCTAAGCAATGAGCAAGAAATCGCTGAAGGATAAGCCAGGGGGGGGTGCATAAAACTTATGAACTTTACTACAAGCTAATCTCAATTATTTTAATCATATTCGTTTAATTTCAATTACGTAAGTATTTATTTAAACTGCAAAGTGTGCTTTAAATAACACTATTATATATTCAATATAGAAATATTCAAATACAATTAATTTTGGGACTGCAATAATTTTGCTGAAGCGAGAAATGTTCAATCAAATTAGCGTTTCATATAATTTATCCAATAAGGTAAATTAATTTTTGTTCAATAATTATAAGCATACTAAATTAATTGTTGAGACTAAGCAATAATGTTAACCTTAGCAAAATTGAAAGATCATTACATCTGCTTAAAGATATAAGCAATACTAAATATAAAGAAATTTATATAAGCTTTGATTTGATTTATTTTCATTATGAAAATTGCTATATTATTTATTTTAATTTTATGTTAATCAATTTTTAATATTAAGTAAATATTCAGTAAAAAAAATTATTAAAATAATAAAATGTTAAAAAATTTATATAAGCTTTGATTTGATTTCTCTTCATTATGAACATTGCTATATTATTTATTTTTGTTTTATGTTTATCAATTTTTAATAACCAAACTACTTATTGAATTTAACTTTTTCATATTAAACTGATAAAGTTCTAAAATTCAAGTTCAATCATAAGTAAATATTGAGTAAAAACCAAAGTTAAAGTTGTAAATCATTTTTAATAAAATGTAAATAAATTTATTTAAGCTTTGATTTGATTTTATCTTCATTATGTATATTGCCATATTATTTATTTTAATTTTATGTTAATACATTTCTAATATTATATTTTGTTTTGAATATTTACTTCTTTAATTTCGTAGAGTTGATTTTTCTATTTTTTCTATTTAATTAACTAATCACTTTTTATTTCACTTTTACTTAATCTTTTATTCTATTAATTAAAATTTCAGAATTCGTTTTTATTAAGGTTTATTCTTTTGCTACTTTATTTTTATTATAAAATGTCTTTAAAATATTTTTTATTGTGCCTAAAATTATTTTTTATATATTGTATTATAATGTTTTCTTTGTTTAATTGTTTTATTATTCAGTTAAAAATTATACATTATTTAATTTTATATTATCCAATTTTATATTTCAATAAACATATTTAAATTCAGTATTTGTATAAATAAATAAAAAATTATATATATAAACGTAGTATAAATGGCATAACTTAAAAAATATAAAAAGCAGCATTTTTTAATATTTAAATATATTTAAAAATATTTTTATATGTTGTATATCAATTGGAGATTGTGTTTTGTTTAATTTTTGTTTTTTTTTTCTTTATATATTAATATATTTTTTATTTAATTTTATATTAATTAATTTTTATATTTCGCACATACAGAAATTGCAATATTTACTATAATAATTATTCAATTAAATTAAATTTATAAAAATTTATTTTTTAATGATAAATTGTAGGCTTTTAATAATTGATGAGAATTCAGTTTTTTTTTTTAATATTTAAGTATTTTTTATTGTGCATAATATTATTATTTATATGTTGTATATCAATTGGAGAGCGAGAGCTATAGAGAGAGACTGAGAGAGAAGCAGCGTTGAAATAATAAAGCCCACTGCTTAGAGCTGTGAACTGTTGCAGGGGCAGCAGCCCACGCCTTGTGGCAGCCACAGCAGCAGCACGAACAGTCTCAAGATCATTTGGCTGTTAAAATTAATGCTTACAAAATGCAAACGTTGCAAACGAACATGGCCAAGCGCAGAGCTGGACACGAAAATGCAAAATCTAAACACTTGATTGTTGTCAATACAAACAAGCAACGCAGCCCTGGGCACAGCCTTTGAGCATTGCAACATGCCACAAGGCGCTAAGCAGCAGCCAGCGATGATGCTGCTGATGATGATGATGCTGATGATGATGATGATGATCATGTGGCAAAAGCGTTGGAGGCAACTACAATTATTGCATTTTGCTGTTAAACAATGCTCAAGAGGGTGGCAAGCGGGGGCGGGGGCTGCATGCAAAGCGAGTTCATGCAACAAATTTGTCGCTGTCGCTGTTGCTGTTGCTGCTGCCACAGAGCGAGGTGTGAACACAGGCAGCGGCTAAATTTAGAATGTGGCAGAGCCAAAAGGTAAATAAATCAAAATTTGGATGGACCACACAACAAAGGCAACGATCAAAACAACAACAACAAGGGGCATGCAACCTGCTGAGCATTTTGACTGGCTTGACTACTGCGCCAGGTCAACAGACCGACGCTCGCTCGCTTGTAATTTGATGCGAGCTGCAAGCTGCGAGCTCGTAACTCATTTGTAGGCTACTTGCAACACATTGTTGCCACAAAATGTGTGCTCATCGATATCAAATCGATTTGGTAACAGATTTCCAACTAATTTGTAATACGCTGTGGTTAACAAAAAACAGGTAAAGGAACTCATTAGCAACGAGAGTGCGAGCGAGAGAGCAAGCGTAAGGGTAAAAGTGAAAGTGCCGCCCTTTAGTAAAAGAAAGCAGCAAGCAGAAGAAACCCTCGCACTGCCTTGACTTTGCTTTTGACTTATTACCAGCGATTTGTCAACATCGGACATGGCTTCTAACCTATCTAGCTATCTATAAGAAATTCTATGAAAATGATCGTTACACAATTCCTCTAATAAGTTGCTGAACATCAGTTGTGAACAACACAAAACAAAACAAACTCGTACGTGAGCTCTGACCTCCCCACCCCCGCCCCCTCACAACTCACACAACTCTCCACGCTTTCTTTTCAAAGCTTGAGCTGGAGAACGAGCGCAGCACGTTTGAATATAAATTGCTTGGAAATTCATTGATAATGGCATTTTGTGTGAAACTCATTTGTCATTAATTGTTCAGCAGCAGCAACAACAGCACAAATTGATCTTGATCAGCGCTTAAAGCTGCCATCAAAAAATTATTGTAAACTTAGCTTTGAATTCTTCTGCTTTTATAATTCTAATTTTTAATGCATTTGTTATTAGCATTCTACTTTATTGTTACTTAATCTGAAATTCTTCATACATTCCAATTGTTAATTCATTTGTTCTTTGTTGAATTTCAATAAATATTTTGCTGCAATTGTTCTTAAATTGTAATTTTATATGCTTTATTGTAAACTTAACTTAAATTCCTCATACATTTTAATTTTAATTATATTAAGTTCTTTGTTGAATTCAATAAAAATATTTGCTGCTATTACTTTTATTTTATTTTAATGTGCTTTAGTAATTATTTTGTTAGGTTAATAAAAAATTGTTTTAAAAATGTAATTATTTTTGCATTATATTTATCAATTCATTTATTAAAACGCTTAAGTTCTTTGTTCTCATATTCTAATTCTAAAAAATATTTTGCTGCTATTCTTTTATTTTATTTAAATTTGTTTTAGAATTTATTTCGCTAAGTATTTGTTTTTAAATTCTAATATTATATGCTTTATTGTAAACTTAACTGAAATTCGTCATACATTAATACATTTATTAAAAACATTAAGTTCTTTGTTGAGTTCAAAAAAAATATTTTGCTGGCATTACTTTTATTTTATTTTAATATTTATTTTGTTAAGTTGGTAATTTAATTTTTGTAAGTTATTTAATGTATACTCTATTTATGACTTTAATATTTTATGCAGGTATTACTTTTATTTTACTTGTTTCAATATTAATAAATTATTAATATTTTTTAGGTTATTTAATGCACACTTTATTTTTAATTAATTTTAAATTATTCAAATAATACTGTCCTTTTTAATTCATTTTTTTATATTTTAATATTTAATTTAAAAATATATTAAATTCTTTTTTAATTAAATATGAATTTTAATATTATTTTTATAAATTTAAAAATACTTTGCGTGCATTAATTTGTTTGTGTTTTTATTGTTGTGAGTTTTTATTTTATTTTTATAAGTTGCAATTTCCAATTATGAGCTTAACTAATTAATTTATTTTGTACTGCAATTCCTATGCTAAGATTTATTTATTTATTTGCTATACCAAATATATTTTGTATATTACTTTTTAGTATTTTATGTAATTTATGTATTTTTCTATTAATTAAAGAATTGTAAACTTTGCTTTTATTAAAAAACTTAAAGCTTAGTTAATATATTGTAGCCTGCTGATTAGTTTTCTTATAAAGAATTAATTGGCAGCGCAGCTAATATTAAATATTTATTTAAACTTTGCTCAATTTAGTTATTTTTATAATGTGCATTGTAGTTCATTCTTTTTGACTTGTCCAGCGCTTTTCACTGCATGTCTTACTCATTTTATTGCCTTTTGGGGCTAAATAAACAAATTAGTTGCCGCGTTCTGTTTGATTTCTTTTGAACGGGCCCCGAATATTTACCACAGCCTCAATAAATTCTGCAGCGCGGCGCTGCAGCGTGCGGCGTTCATTGAAACGTTGTTTAGACAACAATTTTCATTGTTGACTTTACTTGTTATGTTAATGAGAGAGAGACCCAGCAACAACAATCAGTCTGGCCGCCCCACCAGACTATGGATATAGCTGGCTACGATCATATTGCCCGTCGAGTTGAGCGGGGGTGTGGGCATGGGTGTAGGATGGTGGGGCAGGGGCAGAGAGTCGCTTCGCTTGTTAGAGCATTGTGCTTGACGCGTGGCGACAATGCGCCTGTTGACATTCTGTTTGACATTATTGACACACGAGTCAACGCAACAGCAACAGCAACAATAACGACTGAGCCAACGATGATTCGATGGTTCAGATAGGGCGCAGGCAAACCCTACAACAACAACAACAAAAAAAAAGGGGCTCATAGCACTTAGCTTTTGATTAGCAGCGACTGCCAATTAGCTCAACGCAACAATTTTTATAATTTCGTATAAGCTGCAAAGGCGGCTTATTAAAATATTCAATAAGTTTATGACAACAAGCAGAAAGAGACAGAGAGCAAGACAGAGAGAGAGCGGGCAAAATAGCAGACAAAATAAAGTAAAGTTATAAACGATGCGCTGCCCTGTATATAGCTTATAATAATATTTATTTTAATATTTTAAATATTTTTTGCAGCAATATTTAATGCAAAATAATAATATTTATTTTAATATTTGAAATCATTTTTTGCAACATAAAAATATTTATGTATATAATTTTTCGCAGTAATATTTTATGCCAATTAAATATATTTATATAAATATATAAATATTACTATAATAATATTTATATAAATATTTTAATAAAATTTTTGGAGCAATATTTTTTGGCAACAAAATAACATTTATTTTAATTATTTTAAATAATTAATTTTCATAAGCTTTGTATAAATAAATAATATTTATTTTAATATTTTAAATAATTTTTTGCAGCAATATTTTATGCCAACATAATAAAATTTATTTTAATATTTTAATAAAAATTTTGCAGCAATATTTTTATATTAAATTGTCATAATTCTTTTATTATGTGCGCATTTAAATTATTAAAGCAAACAAACATTTATTTATTTTTATATTTTAAATAAAAAATGTATAAGGCATTAATGTTCTTTTATTTTAATATTAAAGCAAGTGGTAAAATAAAAAGTTATAAATGGAGTAGTTTGTTTTCAATGTGCAAAGTAATTATTTAATATTAATTTTATTTAATGCATATGCCAATATTTAAATATTTAATTTAGTTAATATACATTTGCTAACTTTGTTGCTGTTATCAAAATTTATTTAATTAGATTTATTGCCATCAATTAAAATATATGTATTTCAATATTTATTATTAAATTTTATATTAAGCCATTTATTTATTTAGTATGGCAGTGAGCTGATTTTTATGTATTGTTAATAATAAAAATTTTAATAATAATTTTTATTTGTATTTTATTTTTGCATTTAAGCTAATTAATTTAGTAACTAAAATGCAGAAAATTATGAGCTTAGTATTTATTTTATATTGCACTAATTTTTATTTTAATAACATATATAATTTTTAAACAACAGCTTAACTCAATTTTAAATAAGTTTTAGGCTTAGGCGAGAGTCCATCAGGCCTGCCTAATTTTATTAACAAGATCATGCCACATATTTATATGCTTATATGCTTATATATCTTTTTTATATATATATATATATATATAAAAGGCGGCTTAAATTTGTGGAGTTTCTTTGGAGCTTATCTGCAATTTAGTGATCGTAACAATTTTGACAAATCACACAAGCAAAAATATTCACAATACAACGAAGAATGAAGAGGGGATGGAGAGGAGAGGGGAGTGTGGAAGCGCTGGTTTATATGAGGTTGAAGCATATGTATGTCTGTATGGATACCTGTCTGGCCTCATTGTCGGTGCGCTTTGAGCTTTATTTTGATTTCAATCTAAAACACACAAATCGTTCACAGAGAGTCGAGAGCTCGGTCCTGTGGCCAAAGAGAAGCAGAGGACCCAGCCCTTAAAGCATTGAGTGACATTTTTATGATGCTGACGCGCGTTGCTCAACACGAGTCGCAACCAGCAACAACAACAACAACAACAACAATAACAACAACAATGAGCGTGTTTTGCATGCATAAATAGTTGAGAGAATGCAACACGTGTGGGGAAAAAAAAAAGCAAAGTCAAGGTGCTTGCAGCTAATTGAGTTGACAACTATTTATAAGCCACAAGCTAATGATAAAAAATAAAAAAACAAAAAAACTCTTGTAGCCAATTTTTGTGTTGTCTGCCCGGCCTGGGCAATTGATTTGTCACAATTGCGAATGCAGCGATGCAGATTTGCCATAGTCAAATCAATCAAAGCCCCAGCATAGGAGACGACGCCGCTTTGGCTATTGCAACGGTCTCTTTTGGTCTCTTGGTCTTGCCCAGCGCGTTAAGCTCGAGGCAAATCAAATTACAAAGCAACAACAAAAGGAGCTACAAAGTCGGACAGCGTCAAAGCAAATAGCTGGAGCGGCTGAGGGGCGTGCGGGCGTACGGGGGAACTCGTCGATCATGTCACGTACGTGGAATTGGGTTGCGCTGTAGCTTCGCCTGGCAAGGTGCCGTTGAAGCTGTAGACGAACGTTTACTAGAACGAATTTCGTTAATTTTTATTGTGATTTCCTAGAACCGAACGCAGTCGCAGTCGCAGTCGCAGTCCCAGGTAAATCACGAAAAAGTGTCGGCGGACACGCGCCGCAAAAAAAAAAAGTGTATACAAAAATAAAATAAAGCGACCCAACGAACGTTCCAATCGAATCGAAATGCAAATTATGCAACGCGACCTAAGCCAAAGTTCTCTCTGAGCTCTCTTTGGGCTTACTAAGACCGTTACGGTCTTGCCGCTTCCCCCGCCCGCTCCGCTCTCTTGCCATTTTGGCCTGCTTTGCAGTTAATTTTTAACGACGCAAGATTTGTGCATTCAGGCGCTGCAAATTGTTTATTGTAGACTCCATGGACCCAAAAAAAAAAAAATGCATATATATCTTGTATCTTTCCCTTGCTGCATAAAATTTGCTTTGGTCAGTACACAAGTTTTGGTATCTCTGCAGTTTACAGTTACACGCCTTACATATGTCTATGTTCTTGGTATTTGTCAAATCAAATTGTAAATGCAAAACTCTTAGGTAAAAATTTATTATGAATTTCGAGTTCAGCTAAAAAAATGTTTGTTCAATTCTAAAGAAATTATTTGCAATTAAAAAAAAAAATGCTTTATGTTTAAGAATAAAACTTAAAATATGCAAAATATGCAATGTTATATTTTTTTTTAAATGAACCACATAAAAATATTATATAAATAAAAGATTAAATTAAATTAAAAATTAATTTATTTTAAAAATTTTTAAAAGCGCATAGCAAATTTAAATATATGAAATTAAATTTAGTAAACAATACAGCAAAAAAATTTAAAAATTTAAGAGATTAAATTAAATTAGAAAAAATGTTAAATGGGCAAGCAAATTTAAATATATGGAATTTATTAAACTAAACAGCAAATAAATTTAAATGATTAAATGAAATTAAAAATTAATTTATTTAAAAAATTTAAAAATGCGCATAGCAAAGTAATATATATGGAATTACATTTATTAAACTAATAGATTAAATTAAATTCAAATTTAATTATTTTAAAAATTTTAAAAAGGACAAAGCAAATTTCGAAAATCGGATCTTAAATTACTATATAAATAATAAAACTAAATAGCAAAAAAAATGTCCCATATTTTTAAAGAATAAATTATATTAAAAATTTAATTGCTCAAAAAAATTTAGGAAACGCATAGCAAACATATGCAAAATTATTAGAATATTTCGGTGCTTTAAAAACTTATGCTAAACAAATAAACAACCAAAAATTGTTTGATTTAAAAGTAATTTTAATTTAAAGAGTTACAAAATTTTAGCTGCTGCACTAATTTGTGAATAATAAAAAATGTAAGCGAGTTGTTAAAAATTTTAGTGCTACTCACGAAAATTAAAAATAAAATAGAGACATGTATTGGTGTTATTCGATATCGAAAGCAAGAACATAACATGTTCCTAAATATAAATTCCTTGCGCCCAGGGTCAATGTTCAACTAAAGTCAATTTAAGCTAATAAAAAAAATTATAAAAATAAAGAAGCGAGAAACTGCAATATCTTGTGTATTTATGTGTGTTGTTTCGTATTTAAGCCTGTGCGCACAATTTGTCGAAATTAATTGAGTTATCGGCTAATAAGCCATTGGGCCCAAAAGCAAAAGACACGTTGGCATCATTAATAATGCTCAAAGCGTTTTGCCACCCCAAAAATAGCAGCAGCAAGAGCGGAGCAGCAATGAGCAGCAACTGGGGGAGTCCCAGTGTGGCGTGTAGCGCGATCGAGGTGCAGGCATCGAACAGATCAATTATCGGTCTGGGCCTGCACGCTTTGGCTCGCTGCCCGCTGCAGTTGCTGCCATTGGGGCGCATAATCAAAAAAAAAAAAGAAGAAGAAGAAGCACAGTGTGCAGTATAATTTTCGTTTTCGGATAAATCACGCAAGGCAAGCTCCAAGGCAAGCAGCAGCAGCAATAATCTATCACCTGTCAGCACCTGTCATTCAAGCGTACCAGTTGCGATTGGCAGGGCCAACATACATGGATATTTTGGCTGCCGCTGCGTGTGGAACGAACGTCTGTTGAGGCAGTTGAGGCTGCCGCCGCCGCCTCAAGTGTCAGTTTGACATCATTAATCATGCGATTAGTTAAGTGGGTGTTCGCTCATATATTTTGCTCTCACACAGGCATTCTACACGTTCTTCTATGTAAAATCAGTTCCGAGCTGTTTAATTTGACGTTTGAACGCATGATTGCATTTTCAATTTGCTGCTCTCTCGCTCGCACTTTCTTGCTTTACTACTTCCGCCTGAGCCTGTCAAAATAATCACACGTACAATTAGCATGACGACATGCTCATCAATTTGCTTTGGCCCGCAGACAGACAGCCAGCCAGACAGACGGACAAGACAGGTAACAAGCCCAGCAGCTCAGCCAATTGATTGGCTGGGGGGGCGGCTAAATGATTTGGGCCCCAAAGTATTAGCCCAACATGCATTTCTTTCATAAGTTTGACAACGTTGTTTGTTGATTTAATTAATTTATACAATTTAAGCGCAATTTGAATGCTTGATTGACTATTAAAAATTATAACAAATTTTTTAACATTAGAAAAGCGCAGCAAATTTAAATGTAGCTTCAAAAAAATATTAAATAAATTGCAGCATTAAAAATAAAATCTTTGACAAAAGTTAATAACTATAAGTATATAGTAAAAAATTATTTAATGAACTGAAGACTAAATTTATGCTAAAATATAAATTTTAATTCTTGATTAACTGTTAACTAATACAAAATATTTAAATGTAGCTTTGAAAAAATATTAAATAAATTGCAGTTAAAAAATATATATATTAGACAAGAGCTAAAAGCAATTTTAATGCTTGATTGGCACTGTTAACTATTAGAATATAAAACAAAATATTGAAATGTAGCTTCAAAAAAATATTAAATAAATTGCAGAATTGAAGAAAAAATGTTAGACAAGAGTTGTAAGCTTTAAGTGTATAGAATTAATTATTTAATGCACTAAACACACAATTTATGCTAGAACAAATATTTTTTTAAGTTATTTGTATTGCAGTTTATTTATATAATGAGTAGAATCTTTTTCTTATAACAAAAAGTAATTTAATTTAATGCCAATAAAATAGAAAAAATAGAATAAGCACTAAATTTAGAAGTAATATAATAATATAATAAAAAATAATAAATAATATTAGAGTTGAAAAGTCTTTGCTAAGAGCTAAACAACAATAATTCGCTAATTTTGTATTGGGTAGCTGCCAAAATTTTATTTGTTTTTCAATAAAAATAATTATTTGTATGTAAAAATTTATGTTGACATGATAACTTAATCAACTTAATAATTTATTTATTAAATGCAAATAATTATTTTATCTAAAGAAAATTGTATTTATAAATTTATGCTGATTGGAGAAAACAAAAATATGTTAAGCGGCAGATCGATTTGATAACATAATTAACTTCATAATTTATATATTAAATGCAAATAATTATTTTATATCAGCCTGAAGGCCTTTGTTGCTCTGGCTATTACAAAAACTCATATATGTTGACACAATTTAATTTAAGTTTAAAGAAATTTATTTTTAAAAATCTAAAAGAGTATAAAAATTTGTGCTAAATGAAGCGAACAAAGATATGTAAGCTGGCGGATCAACATGATAACTTTAAGCACTTAATAATTTATATATTAAATGCATATGGAAATTTTATATATATTTAATTATAGCTAACCATTTTCAGAATAAAGAATATAAATATATAATAACTACAGCATTGCAATTGATTATTATTTAAACATAACTATGCTAACTAACCCTTTTAAAATTATTAAATTGCGCAGCCCTGGCTTTCAAAGTCTACAAATCAATATGTATTACCAAGAAATCTTCAGCAGCTTAAAAGCCAGCGAACAACTAAAATCATTTGTCAGCGTTTTCAACATTCATTCAACCTAGGGACAACTCCTAGGTGGACACACACACACACATAGTCGAGAGTTGCCTACAACATTCAGTGGCAGCTCGCACATCAATTTTGCACAACGTTCATCTAACGTGTGGGACCACCAGCTAAGCCAAGTCGCCCCCAAAACCGAACACCCAACACCTACAATGACACCTCATAGACAAGCCAAGCAACAGAGCACCACCAAGTTGCAGGCTCCCAGATGCAGCTACAGCTACAGCTTCAGCTCCAGCTCCAGCTATGCGGCAGGTATCAAGTGTGTAATTAATGTTTTATTAATACAAGCGACAAGCGATCGCTGCCTGGCATTGGCATTGGGCACAGCAGGAGTTGCATTGAGTTTGACTTGGCTTTGCGCTCAGGTAACGACGACGACGACGACGACGACGACACTACAAAGATGAACAGCAGTCGAATTGCAATCGATGCAGCAGCAGGGACTGCAGTCAGTGTGTCCAGTTTGCAAGATTCATATGCACAAAGCTCATAAAATATGTGTCCAGTGGTTCCACAGAGCCTGCTCCATAGCATTTGCATGTCAAGAGCGAGAGGCGCAAGCTCTCGGCTCAGTTTCGTGCGCTTAAATGAATTACCAGATTAATGGACAGCATAAATCACATTATCGCTTCGGCTTGCGGCAACAGAAAAATAAAAGTAGTATGAAGATGAAACCGCATTTAGCAGCAGAGAGCAAGAGAGAGACCAGGATGAGGCGGTCTTTGTGGGCGGCCGCGGCGATGCGCAGTTAATGATGCCACAGGGGCTTGGGTAGGCTGCTTGAATTTATTGAACCATTGCCTAAAAGTCCAACACCCAAAGCCAGTCAGAGTCAGAGTCAGAGTCAGTGCAGCTTCGACTGCTGATTCATTCAATAAAAAAACAAATGCCAGGCAAGAGAAATTAGAGAGTCAAAAGAACAGTTAAAACAAAAATATATTGCTAAAAATTGTATAGCATTTATAATCAAATTTATTTTAATTTTTTTAATATTTACTTTTTTAATTTTTGTATAAAACTGTTGCTGAAATTTCTTGCCGTGTAGCTACCAGTGATTGCTACAAAGACACTAGTGAACCAAAAAAAAAAAACATTTGCTATAATTTTAATTTTTTTTTATTTGTTTTTTTAATATTTATTTTAATTCACACAAATAAACCCAAAATTAAATTGCTAAACATTTTTTTTTTTTTTTTACATATACATAAATATATTTTCATATCAAACCTAGAACCAAATTTAGAAATTTTGGTACAAATACACAAATAATCCAAGCAAAATATTGCTAAATAAGTTATAGAATTTTTTGCAACGCTTGTTATAATTTTTTTTAATATTTATTTTATATTTTTTGATGAAACCTACTGCGAATTTTCTTGCCGTGTAGCCACCAGTGATCGGTACAAAGACAAATCACACCTTCTGCATTTGTTGAACAAAATAAATCTCGTAATGAGTTACGATAAGACGACGATTTCGACAGCTAAACAAATCACCTGCAATTGATCTTGTGGTACGCAAATCGCAACGGGGTTTGAGAGGTGCCAAGACAAGCGCAAGAGAGAGAGAGAGAGAGAGAGAGAGAGAGAGAGTGAGAGAGAGAGAGAGGAGGGGGTAGAGCCTTGTGTGCATAATGCGCTTTAAGAGGAATGCCTGCGATTTCGAATACTGGAGCAGACTAAACAGACAAACCTGAAACTGAACTGTAGCGAGTTGTTGTTGTTGGCCTGTTGGTGTGGACAATCAACTACCAAACATGACATTTATTGACTGCTTTGGTTGAAAGTATAAATTACAAATGAGTGGACCTGCAAACGGATGAGCGTGTCGCAGTGAGATATGTAGGCGTGCCAGGGGGGAGGGGATGCGGTACAACAGGATACGCTCTCTCTCTCTCTCTCTCTCTCTCTCTCTTTCTGAGGTAGCCAAAAGTCAATGTCAAAGTCAAAGTCAAAGTCAAAGTCAAAGCTGAGACCAACCACAGCGGAGACCACTTGGATTACCTGTGCGTGCCATTTCTTAGTAGAGAATATAGTGGCTTGTGATAATGATCATGACAGCCTATATACTCGCTCGAACTGCTGCCAAATGACATTTGTCTCACACACACACACGCACACACAGACAGACGACCGCTCGCTGTGTTTTTATGCCTTGGCAAAATCAAAACCAGTGGCTAAATTGCAATAATAAGCCACCTTTATAAATCGACCAGAGGAGAATGCAAACAAAAAAAAAAGAAATACGTTGACTTTGCTTATTATTTTCTTTTTGTGCGCGCTATTTGTCTATTGCTAGTTCAGAGCGTTGGTGGGAGCAGGCAAGAGCTGGCAAGAGAAACGAGAAACGCCCTCAGTAGGTGGGCGAGCAGGCAGAGGCCCCAAGGCTCACTACAAAGATCGCAGCACAGGAGCGGAGTTTAGTTTTAAGTAAATTTTTTATTGAGCTATGCTTATGTATTATATAAAGCTTAGTTTAGTTTAATTATTTACAAAGCGCATAATTTGGAAAACTGACAAAAGCTCATAAGCACATTTTTTTGAGCAGCGCATGGCTGACAAAAGCTGCATGCTAGCGCATACCCAGCAACAAGGCGCAGCAGTAATAAGATTAGAAGTAAAATGGCCAACTGACCGAAAGAGCAGCAGCGCGAGAGAGCGCGAGCCAAAGAGAGCGACACCCAAAAAAAAGGAAACAAAAACAAAAGAAAACTCGCAAAAATTTTTTTGCGCAGCAGATTTTATGTTAAGCGCGCGCACACACACACACGCACACAAGTGCAATTTACGCACACGCACTTGACCTACGGCAACGCACTTTAGCATTATATTTGCGCATAAATAATTAACAAGCACACGCATGCAGCATTTTTAATAATCAATTGCGCACACATAAACAATTTGCACCAAAAAAATAAAAACAAAAATCAATTTTTGAACCACGCTAACAATTTGCACCAAAAAAACAATAAATTCAAATTTTGACCCACGGTCAGCTTTTGCTTATTCTACTGCGCCGCCGCAGCATATTAACAATATAAAATGCACAATTATTAACACAATATTATTATTGCATTATTTTTTATAAACAATTGCACTAACACTTAACAACTTGCACAAAACACAGGACACGCGTTCAAATCAACGAACGATTAGCGTAAGTGTTATTTAAATTTATTTAAATTAGTGCAATTGCTTATAATAAGTGCAAGTGTTAGTAAAGTTATAAATTAATGAAATGCTTTGATTTCAAGCTTATGGCGCATTGTTGGCCTTTTTTTGCAGTTGCTATGTCCTGTATTTGTCAATTTACCGTTGATTCTGCGCGCGTGTGTGTGTCAATTGCGTGTTATTTTGGTTGCGTAAAATTTTTTTATTTATGCAAATTGTCAAATTTAAATTAGTGCAAGCGCTTAAATATTAAGTGCAAGTGTTTATAAAATTAATTATAATTAATGAAATGCTTTGATATGAAGCTTATGCGCATTTTTTTTAACGTGTTGAGTATTTTATTTGGTATATATTTTTCATGTGAGTTTATAATATTAGTGCAAGTGTTTATAAAGTTGGTGCAAGCGTTTATATAGTTTTATATTAATAATTTATTACTACTGCTATTGCTATTAATACACTACTATAATTGCTACTACTATTAATACACTACTACTTTTAGTATTCTACAATTATTACTAAAAATTTTAGTATACTCCAATTGCTACTACTTTTAATACACTACTACTTTTAGTATACTACAATGACTACTGCTACTCTGCGTATACTACAATTACTACTACTACTTTTAGTATACTACAATTACTGCTACTACTAATGCAATACTATAATTGCTACTATATTTTTATTAAATTATAGCATGCTACTAACTGCGCGCCCAATTACCTGCAAGCAGTTAAAGCCGCTACTGCCTTTTTTGCTACTAGACATTGGTGCACTATAAATTTTTGACAGTTTGAAAAAATTGCGATTCATTGTGACCCCTATTGTGTGCCATGTGGCTGCCACTGCCACTGCACACTGATCAGCGATCATAACGCTAGGAGCAGCCGTAGGCCAACTACAACGTTGTTGGCTGTAACACGAGCCAAAAGCCAAGACAGGCAGGCCAGGTGGAGTGGGGGGCGGCACGAACAGCGGCGGCTGCAATGTCTGCTGTTGCTGTTGCTGCTGCTTTTGTTGTTGTTCAATAGAATTGTTTGCAAAGAATTATGCTTTATTGATGATGATAATGATGTCCTTGTAGCCCACAGTCGTAGTTCGCGTGTAAGCATGAATAATTCTTGGAATGCAATGGCCACCAAGACAAATACACACACACACACACACATACACACACACAGTTGCAGTTAAGCTTAACGCGCTTTGTCTGCGCACAATGAAAGTCAATAACACGCCCCGCGCCCCCCGCCGCCTCGCTCAAGCTGCTGCTGGCTCGCGACACTTGCTTAATGAGCAGCAGACTCTTTTTTTGTCTTTTGGGGTCAACTTTAGCTGCTGCTGCTGCTGCTGCTGCTGCTGATGATAATAATGTGCCAATGCGGACACTTTACATTTTGATATCATCAATTAATGCAGAGATCAAGGCGCAAGGCACGCGGCGTAGCAGACATAGGGGAAATACGCTGACCGTACCGATCGACGCTTGAATTATGAGCATTGGCATGCGTATGTATGCGTATGTGTGTGTGTGTGTGTTATGTTTGCTCAGCAGTTAGTTTTAATTGAATGTGACATTTCAATAAATTGATAAGCCCCCTGTGCTGTTGTCTGCTGATCTCTTCTCACCCGATCATTAATGCCAATGAGGAAGATTCATACTTCTCTACAGGCTGCAAACTCCAAGCGTTTTGTTTTTAATTTTCTTCAGTCTCTCACTCTCTTCTTTTTTTTTATCTGTTTGCTGTTGTTGTTGGTGTTAATATGATCAACGGCAGCTCATCAGCATCTTCGTTTCGTTTTCAATTTTTCGCTGCTTCTTCGTCCCCCCACTCTATCTCTCTCTCTCTCTCTCTCGCTTTGCTGCTGTCAATGCTCAACGTTCATCGCATGGCAAAAGAGCGTGTGAATATAAATATGAATATGACTGTGTGTGTGTGTGTGTGTGTATTAGTGCCTGTGTGTGCGTGTGCATTTCAATTGCATTTATGTTAATTGAAAGTGATCATTGTTTATTTTTGTCATCATCTTCTTTTGCTTTTAATTGTTAATCATTTTAATTTCCGTTACAAGACATTTCGAACATTTAAAGTACATTAAATTATAGCATTAAATTAGATGCATGGCGTTAGATATAGAGATAGCCAATCATTTGACATTTAAAACGTTAAAAACTTGCATACAAAAATATTTTTTTATTTTATTAGCTTATATTTTGTATATATTATTTTTATTTAAAGCAATTGTAAATTAATCAACTGTCTAAAATTTCTTTTTTATTTTTATAGCATATTTTAGTTATAATTTAAAGAATATCGATGGTATGCTAAATTTCTTTTTTATTTTATTAGCCAATATTTTTTAAATATTCATTTAATTTAAAGCAATTGCTAATTAATTAAGTGATTAAAATTTCATATTTAGTCATTTTTATTTATTGCATATTTTATATAATTTAATCAATATTTATTACCAACTGCTAATAACAATTTCGCTTTTTAACTTCTTAAAAATGTTGTCATATTCAATAGATCTTTATTTATTTTATTTATATACTATTGACTATTTTAAATAAAGTTTTTGTTAATTTTGTACTATTCAATATAATGCAAAACTTTATAGTTTAATTTTATTTTGTGCGTTATTTTGCTACCCCAACCATCCAGCGCTCAAAATTAAATGGATAATCATAACAGTAAGTCTAAAAATATATTCTTTATTTATTATACAAAAAATATTTAAATAATAATGTATTGAAAATTTCAATTAATTTATGCGATATGAACTGCTAAGAATTTATTTTTGTTGTTGCCAGCGTTAAGCTCAAAATAGTTTTGAGAAATTGAACTAATTAGCAATGAAATGAAAACCTCATTGATCAGTCAATTGATCTATTTATGCTTTAAGATCTGCTGCGAACTGGCGCTAACAGCAAAATACTAATGCACATAATGGTTATAGTTATCTCCGATCATACTATGAGGCGATCAAGGTGGTCCAAGCTGGAAACACCGGGTGCATTTTGTGGTTGCGTCGTCGGCTGCAATTTTTATGATTTTTTTTGTATTTTTACTCTTTTTTTTATATGTTTATTTGTTGTCTATTTTTTCGTGTGCGTGTGTGTGTGCGTGTGTGCGTGTGAGAGAGCCCATCATTAACCCATTAAACTTCCGATTTGCCGACAGCGATAAACGCCCGACAGTTCTGCTTCTTCTTCAAATGCTGGCTGCTGTGTTTTTCTTTCGTTTTTCGTCTGTTTTTAATGACATATCGTAAAGATTTGTTAAAAGCCGGCGCAAAGATCTTTGAAATGCGCTACGCTTCCTGCACACACACACACACACACATACAGAGAGAAAAGTCAAGGGCTAATTTTGTTGATGCGTGAAAATATAACAAAAAGAAAAGAGTTGAAAGCAGTTTGAGTTGTACTTGTGATTTCAATTGCAGTCAGACCTGGGGGCCCACCCAGCTGGTCAGCAAATCACTTAACTATAAATTATGGGGAGCAACAAAAGGTAAAAGAAATAAACCTCAAAATATTGAAACGTGTTCGAATTGTGATTGCCACAAAGCCCACCCGTGTGGCCATTTGATAAAAACGAAGCTTTAAACCGCAAAATGCAAAAAAACTGCGCACAAGCAAATAAAGAAATCCATTTTTTTTCTCTTTGTTATGGCCACGACTTTGATGCGGCATTTAGCGGCATTTTGTTCGCTTTTTTTGATTGAAAATTGCAAATAAATTGTATAAGCGGCAACTACTCGGCTGAAATGTAAATACAGTCTACAGTCTTACAATCTTACTACAGTCTACAGTCCGATTCAATTTCAATTTCAACATCCACTTTCAACTCGCCAAGCCAAACAATTGAGCAATTTGTAAAAGATGACGCATAATTGTGCCACGTTCGCATTTAATGTTGTTGGCCAAAGCCCACAAGGCGGAGTCCACACACACACATAAACACACACATAAACATTTCGGAAGCCGGGCTCAGAAACCGCAGAACATCGTGATTACAGCAGCGAAAATATTTCTTCATTTGCAAATTATATTTACATACATGTCTGTTTAAATTTTTGTATTTTTTTTAACGCTCTCTCTCTCTGCTCTTCAGCTATATGATTTAGTTTCTGTGCTCTGCTTTTGTGCCCATGGGCTCAATTTTTTGTGCTTTAATGGGCTCTCGCTACTGGTCTTGGCGCCATGGACTTTGTGCCAAGATCTCTTTCAGTTTAGTTTTTTTCGTTTTTAGGTCAATTGCTTAAGCAAATTTTTTTTAGTCAAGCAAACTATTGTAGTAGCTAGTTTGCTATTAAATTACGCTAATCGTTTAGTAATTTAATTAATAAAAGCAAGTGCTGTTTTATAAGTTTGGCTTACAATATAAATATTTTTTTATTATTTATATTCTCAACATATAATTTGTGTGATCTATGATAGTGCAGTAATTTAATTAATTAAGGCATTATTTGTCTTATTTGCTTGGCTTTACTCAATTCTTAAATTTCTATAATATATATTTATAATAATTTATAAATAAGCTAAATAATTGGCTACTAAATTACGCTGGTCGTTTTTGTATTGTTCAGTAATTATAATAAAAATGTAAAAATGCTTAAAAGGCAGCAAGAAAATATAGAGTTGCTGATATTTTGATCTAATTTATATTCAAAATATTCAAAAAGCTAAGTTCTTAGCTGTGATTCATTATCTTAAGAAATATATTATAGCTTTTTCTCAATTGTTATTATTCTCTAATACATTTCAAATATATTTAAAAAGCTAAACAGTAAGTCGCTCATAAAAAATGCTTTTGTTTTGAAATCAAATATATATTTCAAGCTTAAATAAAGTAAATAAATTTGCAAATATCCCAAATAAATTTTCTTTAGCTTTTATTTTTTATTAAAATATTTTAACATAACGTCGAAACGCAAAGATAAAGCTTAAATTAACAAACAAATTAGTTAAAACCATAACAAATATTATGCTATTAATAAAATATTTTTGTATTTAAAAAAAAAAAACGTTTAGTGCGTTTAAACATATTTCTAAGAGAAATAAGCTCTAACATAATTTATTTTATTAATTCGCTAGCAGCAAAAAGTAATGTAAGTAATTTAATTATTACTTAAGCTGTAAGCATTATTAGACTTTTATCTACAAAAACTTTAAGTCTAAATGTCAAATTGTATTTGATACGATAAAAATCTAATAATGCCTGGGGCAGCTTAAATAATAATTGAATTACTTATAAGAAAAAAAACTAGATTGTACATAATTTTTAAATTGATCCATGTAGAGCGGCGAGAGCTCTACGCTCTCGACTATCTGTTGTGCCAGATCAACTGATTTACAAAGTTCAACGTTGAGCGCACATTAAAAAAAAAAATAGTAGAGAAGTAACTACTAGAAATATATGCATATGAAGACTCAACAAGAGCGACAGTTGCTATCGCTGGATGGAGGCGCCATTGAGGGCAAGTTTTATGTGATTTTTTACACACAAAAGTTGTTACAATTGTTTAAAGGCGATTGCAATCGCGATCGTTTCGATTTGCGCGCCCCAAAATGTGAAATGAAAATTAAATTAAAAAGTAGAAAAGAGGGAAAAACAGTTGACGTTAATGTTTGACTGTTGACTTGGGCAAAAGGCAATTCACATGCGAAAACAAAAGATGCAAGACAGAGAGAGAGAGAGAGAGAGAGCGAGACAAGTGTGTTAAGGTCTTTTGGCAGTGCTTCAGTAGTTCCCTCATTTGATGAGCAAGCGCCTATTGTGTGTGGGATCTGCAGCCAACTGACTGCCTATATAAACAAATACACACACACACACACACACACATATAAATGTCTATTGCTAGCTCGCTTGCACTTATATAACAGGAGACATGCTCTACTGAACATGAGGTTCGATTAAATGTTAATGTTGGTTAACTTTGGGGTTTTTCTTTTTGCCTCTTTTTATTTGCTTTTATTATTGTCTGTGCAGTTTTCTACACCTGTGTGTGTGTCTATTTAACTACTGAAGTTGTCTACGTTCACACATAAAAATCGCATATACATATCGGTTCACTGCTATATGTTTTTGTTTCTTTTTTGGGGTTTGCTGCTTGGTTGGCGAGCGCGCTCAAACGTAATGAACGACGCTTCTGACTTGGCAGCTACTCATGCTTTCTCTTTCCAACGCCCACACACACACACACATAGACACACACACATGCGCGTTGAGCTCCCAAGTCTCTAAGCTTACTACGCAGGTGTTTTTCGCTCTGAACTCTCAAAGTCAAGTTGGCTGTCGTTTGCCTTTTGCACTTCACTTCACTTGAAATTTTTGTTGCAGCGCTTGGATGCTTCGAGTCTTCTTCTTCTTCTTTTTTGGGGTCGTAAATTTTTCTTGCTGTATAGCTTGGCTGCCTATTAAAGTGCGATTTGTTTAATGATTTTCAACAATTCGCTGTATAAATTTTCCATTTGAAATTACCTACATGACCGAAACTCAGCGACTCAGCTCAGCTCAGCCGACGCTTCAGTTGTGTTTGAGGAGTTTTGGAAATGCGCATGGAAAATTAAGTGCTTTATTATGCAAAAATCAGTCGGTGGTTTTGAAAACAATACAAAACACACACACACAAACACACACGCACACACATAGCTATCTAACCAAAAAGCCAATCTGTAAAGCTCAAGCCTGAGCAACTAGAGACGTCCCCCTTGGTCCGCTGCCTGATACGCTTTTGGCTTTTGTTTGAACTTTGCTGCGCTTTAGTTACCTCGTCCGACTCTCGTTGCCTGGGCTTAGTAATAATATTAGTGGCTTTAATTAATGCTCGACTGGACAGTGTGTTGTCTGTGTGTGTGTGTGTGTTGAGCAATGAAATGAGCTGAGCTGATTTGCATTGGGCAAACTTCCCGCTTTGCGGCGCGGCTTGAGAAATCTTCATCGAGAGCAAAGCTGATGGTCAATTGCTTAAAACAGCAAATGGCGCAACATTTGGCTTGGCCAAAATCAAAGTTGTATAAGTTTTGGTCAAAGCTTTGGCTCTCAGGCTCTTAAATATTTTTAATTCAGTTTATGCAAAGCAAAATCCGTAAATTGAGTTGAGTCTTTATAAAGATATATATTTAATAAAAATTAATATCAAATTTGTTTACAACATTAAATCAAATTTTAGCTACTTTTGAATATCAGTGTAGTTTTATTTTATTTTTTTTGGTATTGTATTCAATACTATTATTAATATTAAAATTATTTAATGTTTAGCAACCTCAAGTATTTTTGCTATAGCATGAAATTGCATTAATGTAATTTTACATAAATTGGAAAACATAAAATAATTAACATCAAACTGCAACCAAATATAATATAATAATAAATATATAATAATATATAATAAACATATATATATTTATTATTAAATTAAATGCATAATATTTTGCAAGTAATTTTATTAAATAATTAAGCTTTAAACTGAAGCGGAATTAATTATTTAAAGCTTCTATGCAAAACTTTGTACTGCTATTGATAGTTTAAAATTTTTAAATATTATTTTGGCATTATTATTGATATAATATAATAAAATTTAATAGGTTTAATAGGTTATACTATAAATTATTGAATAAATATAATTAGCTAGGCTAGATAGAAACAATTGGTGTGACAATATACATTAAATTATTAAATAAATATTTATTGCTGCTGCTACTTATATTTTTATAATGATAAATGAATTGTTTTATAATCAAGTTCTATAATTATTTCAATTGAAGCCAAAATTAAGCAGTTTATTTTAATGATTATCGATAAAATGGCTATAAATTTTAAAATTATATATTAGGCATAGATTTGGCAATGTTTTCAGCTATAAAATTGAGCCAAATTGCCCTCGCACCTGCTGCTGAGCTGTTGCCAATTGGCGCTATTTACCACAAATATTACAACGCCTGCGAGCAAACCAAACAACGCCAATCTATAAGGCCCCAGCTCGAACTAAAGCAAACCGAACCGAACCAAGCGGCAACGAGAGCTAATAATTCAAATTGTAACACATGCGACGTCTCTCTGGAGCAGAAAGAGTGAGAGAGAGACAGTGCCTAAGAATTTGAAGCAGCAGCGACTTCTTACACTTCAGCAACCAGTCTCAAGTCTCAGTCCACTGTTCGCAATCCCCAGTACCCAGTCCCCAGTCCCAGCACTTGCCGTCATCATTTTTTGCTACTGATTTATGCCCAAAGGCATAATGACTGGAAGCAATGGAGTATGCATTACATATACTCCCAACAACAATAACAGCAACAACAACAACAACAGCAGCAAGTCCAAAAGGCAATGGAGATTGAGAGCTAGTATGGAGGGTCTCTGGACTCGGTTCGGGCTTCACTTCGAGCTTTGGCTATTGGGGGCCATACATCAAGCAAAACTCGCAAACGCGAACGATTCGCGTGATAGAACAATGTTAAAATTATGAACGTGTAAAATATGGGCAAAAATTTGCGGCCGCTTATAAATATGCATGTGAAAAAAGCTGGTGGGAGGGTGTTTGGGTGGGTTAGCTCAATAAAGAAGCGGTCCCCCCCATCATATGCTCGGTATAAGAAATAATTGATAAAGCGAAGCGAACCATCGACCGAATGCAATTTCTTCCATCTCCCATTCCATTCCTCTCTCTCTCTCTCTCTACAGCAGTTGGCATGCAATAGACAAGCGTTCAAGCTGGGATTCAGTCGGACTCATTTAATCCACGGCATCAATAATGGCTTGAAGGTTTTCTATGGAAAAAATTCTTTAGGTTTTGCAACAATGTAACTGCCAGACAAGAGGAGCGACTATATAAACTAGCAGTGAAGCAAAGACCTAGAAGCTTACGGACGTCGAAATAAAGTATGTAATAATTGTTTTTAAATTGATAGAAATTTATGAAGGAAATTCCAGACTAAGCTGTAAAGTCTTGAAATTTACCAAAAAACTGCAGCAATCAAATAGCAATATTCCATATATTTAGTATAAAATTGCTAATGCGATCGTCTTCATAACTATATAAATTTATAGAAGAAATAATTGAAGTTCGAATGCAAGCTTTGTAATTTTTCAAATGATCTTAATTGCTCATCTTAAAGTAATCGTAAGATCATTATTAGAGATCCTAAGGTTTCCAAATATAATCCAATGTTTTCGGATTCGAAGATCTTTTCTACAAATATCAGAAATAATCAAAGATCCATATTAAATTAAAATTAACTATATATTTATATAGAAATTTTTGACGAATCAAAGAATATAACGAACGCAACAAAGAATTTAGCAAAAGGAAGAATTTAGGAAGAGGAAGAAAGGAAAAAATTTACAAAGAGCTTCCCAAATGATGATAAATATTTCTTGTTCTTTATCTAAAAACTATTTTCTCAGCCGCAAGATCACCTTAAAAGCTACTGCTGCTTATTAGAGCGCATTAATTTTTTGGAAATTTTCTGTTATTTACGTATTATTACGTAGAATCCAATTTAAATTTGTTTATGCTAAGCGCTGTCGCTGTCTTCTGGCCATTTAAGCCCAGTTTAAGTCGAAGTTCAGTTCAGAACGACGCAGAAAGAAAAGCCAAAGCCAAAGGCAAAAAGACACAACAGCCAATGGAAAGCAACTTCCGAAACATGGCCAGAACAATGGGTCATAGATCAAGTTTTAATGACGATGCCACCACAGGCGAAAAAAAACGTTAAAGCCGCCCCGTCGTACAATGAACTTTCAATAGATTGTGGGTAAGCGCTACCAAAAAAAAAGAAGAACTACGAACTACATTATATACAAAAAAAAAAGTATTTTCACCATTTTTTTCAGTTTTGAGTTTTTATTAGCTGCTCTCTGGCTGTTTGTTACCCAATTTTGATATACACATTTCCATTTTGTGTCAAATTCTCAAATCATTGCGACGACGCTTTGCGCTTTGTCTGTGTGCGTTTAAAAATTGTTTTTGTTTTAATAATTTCTTGTTGTTTGCCGCTGTTTTTATGGCTCACGACGACGACGTCGACGGCGCGTCTTTTGATTGGTTCAAACTTGAAGATTGTATATATATTTTTTTTAACGAGCTCTGATTTTGTGTTGGCGCTTTGACTGTTTGTTGTTGTTGCTGCTTGGCACGTTTATCGTCAGCGCGATCAGCAGCAGCAGCAGCAGCAGCAGCAGAGTGGGGTAAGCTATATTTTTTTTATAGCTTCTATATAATAATTCACCTATACGTTGACGCGCGGCAATTAGCCTGCCTAGTTTCCATAGATTCATAGAAGAGCCAGAGTGCGTGGTTGTCATGGACGCCGCCTCAAAAAAAAAAAAAAACCGAGTCAACCAACCAAGACAGTGAAGCGACGTGACAACGATGCTCAGTTGCAGATTAGCGCTCTTGGCAAAAGTCTCTCTCGCATATATCAAGCTCAAGATGGCGAAAAATCATAATTCTCATAAGGATGTCGAGCCAGCAGCTGATCTGCTTGCTCAGATAGGCTTGGGCCGCTAATGAAGATCACAGACCAAAGTCACATGGGAAAGTCAAAATGCACTATCATGAGCGATCACTTGAAGCGACGCAGCTGCTCAGCCCTGGCAGGCCTGGCCTATGACTTTATTCGCCTGGCATTTAAATGTTCGAATTCGAATTCGATCGTTACTTTTGATTCGGCGCAACCCTCACGTAACTTCCTAATTACATGACACGACCGCAAGGAACTGACAGTCGCACCTGTAGCTCTCTGACGCTCGCGCCATTTACAAGCGCCCCAGCGATACTTTGGCGGCTACGCTGGCATTTTAATTGAAATTGTTTTTGTTTTTCTTGCTGCTGTTGCGCTTGATTGATTTAGAGCGAGCCGATGAGTGACCCGCAGCACCACCACTACCACCACCACACCTGCCTGCCCGCTGGCTAACTTGACTCTCTCTCTCTCTCTCTCTTGACAGTCGCGTAATGAAATTTCAAGCGGCATGCCGCCGTCCGTCGCATGCAATGCGATCAGCTTACCCAACTATTCACCCTCAACAGTTCGCTCTTGCTCTCTCTTCCCTATTTCATTGACCCTCGACCGTTTTTGTTTCTTGGCCCTGGTTGCGATCTTGTTCGTTGGATCTTTTTGCTGCATTGGCTTAGTTAATTGGTTGTAAAACAATTTTTTCGAATTAACATAAAAATGTTTCATTGGCAGCAAGTACAATTAAAATTTACCACGGCGCGACCAGCAAGCAACATCAATATGCGGGCCCACTCCATTTCCATAAATTAAAAACAACAAACGTGCCATAGATAGCAATAGATATTCGATTCGATTCAATTCGATTCGTTTCGTTTCGATCTGCAGCTACTCTAATAATTAATTACTTTATTAAACATATTTTTTTTGTAATTAAACTAAAGCCAAAGCTTAGTAATTGCTCTACAATTTTTATTTATTTTTAATGCTGTTACTTTTTGTTTAATAAATGCAAAAATTATTAGAATTTGCTTCTGCTTTTAAATATTACGTCAGCTTAAAAAATAATTATATTGCTTGCTTTAATTTATGCTGTCGATATCGATTTCATATTTTTGCATATAATATTTTGTCATGAAAAAGTTTTTATATTTTAATACATAAAAAAAAATTTTTATAAAATTTAATAATTATTTATTTAATAGTAATTGATGCAAATGAAATGAAATTAATTTTTTTTTAATTAAATTTTTATTATGTAATCAATTAAAATAAATTTTGGGCCCTGAAAAGTTTTCTTTTTAGTATATTATATTGAAATAATTATTTATTTAATATTTATTAATGCATTAAATTAAATTTAATTGAGTTTTGCTGATTATATTGATTGGAAAAATATTTTAAAAACGCTCAAAAGTTTTTTCTATTTATAATTTATTTAGATGTTTCATAAATTACTATTATAAATTTTATTTTATGGCTTTATGCTAATGAATTTAATATAATTAATACAAAGAATTTTATTTGCTAATATTTATTAATATAAAAATTATTAAATAGGCAGCAAAATTACTCTTGCAGTGCATAGCATATTTTTTTTTTAAGTGTAGCGCTTTTGTTCGATATTAAAAACGTCATCGTCATCGGCTTTGACACATCGCTAATGTGTTATGTGTGATATGCAATGTAGCGCAACTGACAGCAACAGCTACAAAAACAACAACAACAACAACAACCAAAAATAGTCAACCAGGCGAACAATTGAATTGTTTTGGTTGCTGGAGTTGGAACTGAAGCAGCAACACCCGCAATCCGCATCCGCCCGGTCAGACCCGCAAGACCATTCAACCATGCAACTGTCCACAGCGAGCACAAAGAGTGCGAGAGACCCAAACAAATGCAAATTGAAATGAAATGCTAATGAAAATAAGCATGTGTGTGTGTGTGTGTGTGTGTTTGTGTGTGAATTGTAAGTATATTGGAGTGCAGGCTGCGCACAAGCCGCGCGCAAATAAAGACAATGAAGGCGAACTTTTATTGGTTCCATTCGATGATCAGCAGCAGCAGCAGCAGCTGAGGGCCAACTGCTGACGTCCGGTGCGGTGCGGTGCGGATCGGTTCGGGCGTCAGTTTGCGGCGTACTTAGTGACACCATTAACGCCGCCGCTACCGCCGCCGCTGCCACCGCCATTCACATCCGGCGTGTGCGCAGACGCAATACACGGGGCTCTGAGTCTCTCTGAAGTCAGTTTGATTGATTCTGTTTCAATGTAGCGCCTTTCTCTGTTGCTGCCGCTTTGAATTTGTTGTGTTGTGTTTTTTTTCTTCTCTTTTTATTGCGATCGGTGTGAAATTTCACACCGCAATGCTTAAATGATTCCGGCGCGACCCTTTGGGCCACATTGCTCGCCTGGGCTTTTATTATTATTTTACTCTTTGTTTGCGGCTCGCGAGCGAAGCAAGCGAAACACAATTGCAGCCCAAGCTGAGCATTGAGCGTATAAAGTTATATAATAATAATATTAGATTCAAGTATATAGCAAAGTTTATGCAAAGTATATAAAGCTTCAGATTATTTGCAAAGCGATAATAACGAATGTTTTCAGAAATTGAAAGTCAGCTGAACTCAAATTTGCTATTTTTAATTGATAGTTATCCAAATTATCGATAAAAATTTATATTGTAAGCAATTCTTTCTTTATTTATTGAATGACTAAATTTAAATATAGCAAAGCAATAAGAAATTTATATAGCAAGCAATAGTTTAGCATGTTTACAAAAATTCCTATACGAAAATTGAAGGTATATTTGTAATTTTTGATGGATAGTTACCGATATTATCGATAACAATTCATATTGAGATCAGATAATGATTAAATAGGAAAATTTTGTATTGCTTCCATACATAAGCTCTTAATATACTTTTTTTAAATTTATTAATATTTATTTTTATTTATTTAATTTATTTAATCAAATTAAATCAGCTAAAACTATTCATCGATAGCAGTTTGACTTCTATACATTTAATCAATATGAAATAAATAATTTTTTTTTATAAACTATAGTAAAGCAAAATGAAGCTCTTAATATTTTTTTTAAAATTTATCAATAATTAGCTTAGTATATTTAATCGAATTTAATCAGAAAAAACTATTAATCGATATTATCGATAACAATTCATAATGTAAGCAACACTTTTTATTATTGGTGAATGACTAAGATCAGATGCTTCCATTCATTTAATCAATATCAAATACATAATTTTTTTTATAAACTATAGTAAAGCAAATTTTATGAAGCTCTATATATATTTTTTATACTACATTTAATCAAACTTAACTATTAATCGATAGCAGTTTGTCTTTTAGTAGTTGCACAAATAAAGTAAATTGTTATAAACAATTAATTATTTGTTGCTTAATGCTATTTTATTTATAATTTGATGACTCATTCAATTGATAACTAAATATTTACATATTAACAAACAATTTGCTGATGCTGCTGCTGCTGCTGCTACTGCTGGCGCCGCTTGCTGCTGTTGCTGGTAAATTGAGTGGGAGTGGGATTGCTAACGCCACATGACAGGACTGCTGCGTCGATTGCGCACGCCATGGCGAGCCGTGTCCTTGTTGAGAAAGGCCAAAGCCAAATTGCGTTTGGCCGGCGTTAGCGCCGACTGCGAACTGGTGCGCGCGACTGGCGCAATGCTGCCCAAACTGCTGCCGACGACAACGACGGGGCGACGACTGCGTCGCAGCTTTTGCTTGCCGCCGCCGCCGCCGGCGCGCAGACTATGGCGCGATGGACTGACGCTGCGATGGCGCACGGGACGAGCAAGCTGCTCCATGCGTGGACTCAGCTTGGCAGAAATGAGACGCTTGCTGGGCTTGCTGAGCTTGCGCTGGCGTCCAGCCTCCAAGCGCTCCGGATCATCGATGGCCTCATCGCGCTTCAAGTCGCGCACGAAACGCGCCTGCGAGCGTTTGTTCAACAAGCGGCGCAGGCTCTTCTTGCGCTTGGGCTGCAGCTGCTGCTGCTGCTGCTTGTTGTGACGCGGCTGCGTAGCGCCTGCACCGCCTGGAAATTGATATGGATTGCGCCAGAGCTTGGGCGTGCTTAAGCCGCCCGCGCGCAGACGCTTGGGCGTGTTTAAGCCGCCAGCGCGCTGACGCTTGCGGCGCGGCTTGACCAGCCAGGGCTTGTCGTAGTTGCGGCTCGTAACGGAGCTAACAGCGGCCAGCACAGGCGTCAGCATGGGCGTGGGCGTGGGCATGGGCTGCTGCAGTTGCTTGGAGCTGCGCTTCTTCAACAGCGCGCTGGGCTTTTTAGCAGCGCGCAGTTTGCTGCTCTGCAGCTTAAACTGACGCTTGTGCTTTTGCTTTTGCTTTTGCTGCGGCTTGAGCTGCAACTTGTTGGGCTGACGCTTTGCCGGCAGCTTGGACTGACCCGCAGGCAGGCGCTTGTAGCTTGACTTCGCAGGCAGCTGCACGCGCGCGCGCTTTTGCTTTGGCTTAGCAGCAGGCGCTGCATGCTGCTTCACTCGAGACTTCTTCTGGCAGAGCAGCTTGCTCGGCTTGCTGCTTGCCGCCTGCTGCAGCTTAACATTCGACTTGGCCTGCTTTGTTGCTTTCTGTGGCTTTAGCGGCAGCTTAATCTGCAGCTCTGGCAGCGGCTTGGGCTTGCGCAGCTTCGGACGCGCTAGTTTGGGATTTGAAATTTGCACTAGTATCTCATGCGGATTGGCGCGCATTTCCAGCTGCTGCTGATCAATGATAACGCCATTCAAACTCTTGCGCGCATTCTTCTGCGTTGACAAATTGTAGGTAAATGCGCGTATACCCGCTGCTTGTTTTTTATCGACGCCGCCGCCGCCGCCGCCGCTCGCTTTGCTGTTCGGTGCGCCCAGCAGTCGCTGCTGCTTCTGATGCATTAGCTCATCGAACGCTTCCTTGGACTGTGTTATCTGCTTGGTCATATCCACACGCTCTGGCTTCACATAGAACATATGTCCATTGTAGTCGCCCACTTCGCCTTCGCCATGCCGCTCCGATATCACACGCGCCACCACGCGCTTCATCTCGGCGCGATTGAAGTTCAGCTGATTCGCTAGATTCTTGGTCAGCGCCTTGAGCGCGCCACCATTGCCCGCCATTTGGGAGGAGTTCCATATATTGTTGTGCATTGCTCGCTCGCGTTCAATTGTTTTCCTTTTTTTGCTGTTTAGCTAGTTTTAGTTTTTCCTTTTTCCTTTTTTTTTTTTGTGTATACAAACGACAAACTTTAATTTAGCGTATGGTTTCGAATTTGTTTTGATTTTTCTATTATTTATGATTTGGTAAAAAAAAAATTAAGCTGAAAGTGTATTTAGTTCTGTTCCGAAATTATAAGCTCGAGCACATCAAATCGTCGCCTGCTCTGCTGACTCAAGCGACCAATTCCCAATGCCACAAAAGGCGACGCAGCGAGCGCACAGCAAAGTCAAAGCCTACGTAAGGCTCTCAGAGAGAGAGAGAGTAAAGCTCTCAATTGCTTACTCAGAGCCAAGTTTGTTATTTAACTCGAAGCGGAAATTTTCATTTATATTTATAAAAATATTTATTATTTTTAATTCTTAGTACTTATTATATTTAATATTATAAACGAGAAGGTTTATTTGCATTTGCCAATATAAATATTATTCTAAATTTTATATATAAAAAAATTTTAAGCTTTAGCATTTAAAACAATTATTAGCTTAATTTAACTATCTGTTTATTTTTTACTCTCATTTGCTTTTGTTCTGAAATTGAAATTATAAAAAATTATACACAAATTATTTTAAAATGTATTTCTTATTTCTATAACTTTAATTTGAGCAAAGATGAAATATGTTCTATATTCTATATATTATTATATTTAATTTTGCAGGCGTATATATAAACTAATTGCATATGCACGGCTTCAATAATCAATAATACCATTTTTTTATAAATTTGGCACAACTTAAAGTACGCCAAACAGTTTGGCCTTTAATAAAAATATATATAAATTAAAATATATAAAAATAAAAATATATAAAAAATTATAAATATAAATCAAATGATATATAAGTTTAAATAAATAGTTACAATAATATACATAACAATGCACAAATAATTATAGAAAACTCTCTAAAAATAAATTATAATAGTAATCGATAATTAGAAATAATTTTGGATTTATTGGAACAGTCAAAGCAGCTGCAATTTTCGCTCTTAGGTAAGGATAGGTTAAAACAGAATTTGCTTAATCGGGTTGGTTGTTTATAAAAAGCTGCAGTATGGATTGTCTGGATTCTTGCTTATTTACTATAAAATTAATCAAAAATTAATAGCAAGCTTAGCAAATATTTTAGCTGAATTTATTTAAAATCAATGAGCATTGAAATTAAAATCATATAAATTGCCAAATAATTTGCTAAATATTAAACAAAAACGAAGTCTATAGTGAACTGTTAAGCTGCTTGACTTGGTCAACAAGCTAAACGTTAAGACCGCGCGCGTTGCGCTCCGATCAGCTGCAGCAAGTGCAGCTGCAACAGTAGCCACGTGTCTTGTTGTTGTTGTTTGGGCATCAATGGTTATCAATGGGCGCAGGCAATCAGCCGTTGCAAGTGGCCCCAGGAGGTTAAGTCATAAAGGACATTGCAACGATCGACAAACCACTGGAAAAGAGACAGAGAGAGAGAGAGCGAACGAAAACGCATTGAGTGTCAGTAAGAGAAATTATAAATGATTTCATTATGTGAGCGTATGAGGGTCATCAGCAGATCTCTGTGTCTGGGTCATGCACCTGCAACAGCAATGGGCCAGCAGCGGCAGCACCTTGGGCAGGTGAAGAGACAAACAGCAGCGACTAGGGGTGGGAAAAATGATTTACGCAATGAGCGCAACGCACAGCAGCGTCGCCTAACTTGCCACAAATACGTTGCACATTCGAACTGTTGAAACTGTTGTGTGTGTGTGTGTGTGTTGGAGGAACCCTTTGTCAATTTATTCGACTATATAGCGCGGACTCGTTTGGGCCACTTAACCGTAATTAGGGCTTTTCAATATTATTAATGATGATGGTCGCATCGCTCGCTGAAAATGTGGGAAATGCATTGCGAATTGATGACGGCGACCCCAGTGCAGACAAAACAGACAATACAACAACAACAATAACAACAACAACGAACAAAAAAATTATGTTAAATGCAAAAAAATGTAAAATGCAAACACGCAAACCCAAAGCGCAACAATTTTTCGAACTGCAATTTTTAGTTTAACTCTGCGCTCGGCCCGGCTTCGCTCTATTTGACTTTTATTGTTTGTGTTGCTGCTGGTGGTGGTGGTGGTGGGACTGTTGCTCTTTGGTGCTGGTGCTGGTGGTGGTGGTTTGTGGTCAACCATCCAACCATACGTTTTTAGCGTTATCAGTGCAAAATAATCTTTCAATCAGCCCTATACAGCGTCGTCGTCATCGTCAAATGTTGTTGCTGCTGCTGCTCAACGAAGCGTAACAGCAATTGTTGCAGCCGCTGCAGCAACAGCAACAACAGCAACAGTAGCTGCAAATGTTGGCAGGATGAGCAGCTAAGTATGTAGGCTATATACAATATATATTCATACAATAACAATAGCACATTTGACTAGGCAACTTGATAGCTGCCACTGATCGCAGTTGCCAGTTGCAATTTTAAATTCAAATTGCATTTGCCTGCATTTGACAAGCTGGCAAAATTAAGTAAACAGCTTAGTTTAGCTATAAAAAAAAAACACATCTAAATAAATACTAGCAAATTATTAAAATGTCAGTACTTCAAACAAATTTAATTGCATATTTATTACAAAAATTATTTAGCAAAAATGAACAAGCAAATTATTAAAATGTCAGTACTTTAAATAAATTTAGTTGCATATTTATTACAAAAATTATTTTAATAAATACAAGCAAATTATTAAATAAAATAAATTTAGTTGCATATTTATTACAAAATTTATTTAAATAAATACAAGCAAATTATTAAAATGTCAGTACTTAAAATACATTTAGTTGAATATTTATTACAGAAGCAAATTATTAAAATGTCAGTAGATCAAATAAATTTAGTTAATTAATAATTATTTAAATAAATACAAGCAATTTATTAATTTATTACAAAAAATTCAAAATATGCATACACTGCTAAAAATTATAATTAAAACAAATTTATAAAATTAATACGCGCAGCATAAGAGCAAAAAATATTTTAAAAACAAGTTACTTTTGTGCTCAATTATTAAACAAAATATTATATGCAAAAATGTATTCAAATAAATACTAAAAACCTTAATTAAGTTTTTAGTAGAAAATTATCTTAATTAATTCTATAATTAGTATTCATATTTTTTATTTCGAAATATGCAAACATTTTAATGCTATTATTAAATTTAATAGTTATTCTTTATAGTTTTTGTTGCATTAAGTTTACTTATGCTTTTATTTAATTTAATATAAATAAATTTAAATTTATAGTACAAAATATTATTTTTATTTTTATAAAATATTTATAAGCATTTCAATGCTTTATTATATTTTTAAAGTCTATACAACAGCAGATATTTTAGTTTCACAGTGGGAAACAAGCGCGGAAAGTTAAACGCTTTGTTAATACTTTGTTTTTTATTAAGTAATATAATAGAATATAAGAAAGGCTACGACATGCTACGTTCTCAATAGAAAGCAACAATAGTAATTTGTAAAGTGTTTGCATTCAACACATAGCTGAAAGCAAAGTTGCCAATACCAAGGAGTCGGTCCTTGCTTAAGCCAAGTCAGCAGCCAGCTTATGTCAAAAAATGTTTTCATGCATGCAATACAAAAAAAAAAAAAAAAGGGAACAAAAACAACGCTAAATTCCATGGGGAGTCAAAAGTCAGCCCGTCAATGAAAAATATTGAAGAAAAAAAAATTGGTAAAAGCCAAAGCAAAGTTAACAAAACAAGCTAGCAGCGAAAGAATAAGCGCGAGAGCAAAAAAAAAAAAAAGCAGTGGAAAGAAAAATAAAATACAAGCTCATAATTTAACTCGGTAAAGTTTTGCGCCTTTTGTTCGGCTGCGCTTTCACTACAAGTTATTGAAAATCGCGCAAGGGTTGGCGCTGCTGCTGGTCGAAAGGGTTCGAAATCGAAAAAGAAAGCAGCAGGCGAGGCGAGGTGAGTGGGTTGGGTGGCTGAAGTGGCGTCTCATTTGTATGGCAAGGCGGCCATAGACGTGGTGTGGGTGATTTAGTGTTAAATAAAAACTTTTAAATTGCCATTTGATCGTTTGTTTAGCGACAATAATGTCGTTGTTGTCGTCGTTTACGTTGTCATCGCTGCTGCTGGCTGCTCCAGCTGTAGTCCCGGGGTTCTTGCCCTTGTGACAGGTTTATAGGTCGCTGGGCTCACTCCACTACTAACTGTGACAATGACATTGTTTCGCCTGACAGTTGTAGCAAATTTATTGAAAAGGTGTTTCAACGTACATATTTCGACTCGGAGCGTAGACTAAGTTGCCGGCGGGGGTGAGGGGTTTGTTGTTGGGCGCACTTCCTTACAGCAAAATTGTCAAAAAATTTATTGATATGTTGAAATTACTTCTGCCGCTTACGCCGCTCAAAAAAAAAAAAAGAAAAAACACGTGACAGCTCAATTTTTTTCATCGAGTATTTCTCGCCGGTTGCTGTTGTTTATTTTTTTTTATGCTCGTTTTTCTTTCAGCACCCGCGCGTTTTGTAGTAAATTTGACAGCAATTGTTTTGTTTGACAGTTTGTCGTCTCGGCAAAATGATGATGTCAATATGCAAAGCAGTCCAAAGCTATAGTCCTCCCGCTTCAGTTTGGTTCAGAGCGCAATCGACCGCATGGCAGAGCAGCGAGGAATTTGCATTTGATATGCGTGTGTGTGTGTGTGTGTGTTGGTGTTGGGGGTGGAGTTGAGTTATTGAAGCATTGCTTTCAGTTGGCAGCTGGCTGGCAAATTTTTGACATGTGACAGCATAAGCGATGCCAAAGTGAAAGGGTCTTGTCTAGAGTTGCCAACAATGCGCCGCCGACTTCAAAGCGAATGCAGTGCAGCAAGCGATTCTGCTTTGGAAAACATTTCGGAACGAACTTAATCAGAAGCGAAGAAAAAGTCAATGGTGAAATAGAATTCCGCTTAAAGCATTTTCGGAAAATAAAACTAACTGAAACGAGCTTAATCAGAAATGAAGAAAAGTCAATGGTCAAATAGAATTCCCCTGAGCTTTCCGGATAGCTTTCGAAAAATAAAACTTTGTGAAACGAATTTATTCAGAAGTAAATAAAAAGTCAATGGTGACATAGAATTCCTCTTAGCTTTTCAGATAGCTTTCGAAAAATAAAACTATGTGAATCGAACTTAATCAGAAGTGAAGAAAAAGTCAATGGTGAAATAGAATTCCGCTGAAATCATTTTCACGTGGATTCTGCTTTGTATAGCTTTCGAAAAATAAAACTAAATGAAACGAACTTAAGCAGAAATGAAGAAAAGGTCAATGGTGAAATGGAATTCCTCTTAGCTTTCCGGATAGCTTTCGAAAAATAAAACAATGTGAATCGAACTTAGTCCGAAGCGAAGAAAATGTCAATAGTGAAATAAAATTCCGTCTAAAGCATTTTCGCATGGATCGTTATTCCGGATAGAAAATATAAAGCGTGCGAATAATAAAAGTATGTGCAACGAACTTAATCAGTTGTGCTGAAGAAATGACTAGTGGAATAGAATTCCGCTGAGATCATTTCCGCGCTGAAATTCAAAAATATTCCGAGAATTGCGCTGAATTGAAGTGATTTCTGAATTATTTCGCTTAAACATGCGATTAATTAATATTTGTCATACAATTCACAACAGCAATGCCCAACCCAACGCAATTACACACACAATTAGCATCCACATGCAATCCACATTGCCATTGAACTTTGCTTTTGTGGCTAATCAGCTTGCAGATCTCTCTGAGCCTAACGACAATAGCAATAACAGTCGCCATTTTTAATTTTTAATGTAGCTACATACATAAGCTGAGCTTTGATTGTTATCCACACACACAAACACACACACATACTAGCTCAGAATACTGCTCTGGCTGCTCTAGCTATATTTTTTATGAGACTGTTTCGTTTTTCGCTTAATCGCGCTAGACAATCTCTAGCAATGGTAGAAGGAAGCAAAAGAGAGCAAAAATAAATAAATAAACGAACAGCAACAGCAGCAGCAACAACAACAAGCAAATTGCCGAGCGTTCAACTTGAAAATGTGCCAAAAGACAATTGGTCGACGCTAGCGTTAAGGGCATGGCCCAGAGAGAGAGCAAAAAAAAGAAGAGAGTCACAAGTCGAGACTCGAAGACTTTGAGACTTTGTCTTCGACTTTGACTTTGTCTAGTTCTACTTTTCTGTGTGTCTTGCAGTTTTCTTCAATGTTTAGCCAAGCGTGAATATTATTAGAGAGCAGTGAAGAAGCGAAGCCAGCAACAACAACAACAACAACAACAACAGCATTTATTAATAATTACCACACAGAGTTAAGAGCCAAGAGCCAGAGAGTGAAGTGCTTGAGGCGAGAAGCTCTAGAAAATGGGCTCAGAGTACATAGTAGTAGGAAATTTATTTGTTATTTATCTTTTTGGCATTATGCATGAATAACAATAAAAATATAAGTGAATGTTGCTGTTGCTGGCATAAATAGTTAGCCAGAAATGCGGCAGCAAAAAACGTCATAAAAATTATAACAAGCCATTCGCTTGTTGCCGGGTTCTCAGGTGCTTGAATTGTTGGCCCGTCTCTGGGAGTTCAGTCAATAGATTTAGATCACTTTTGGCTAGCAGCTCTCTGCTGGCGCACAAAGAGCCATAAAAATAATGAGCCCAGCACGACGACGACGATGGCGATGGCGACAATCATGAGTGTATATAGTAAAGCAAAGAGAATTAACAACAACAAGAGCAGTTATATTGTATGTTTGTTAGTTAGTAAGTGATGCCGATTAGCTTGCAGCTTGAGAGACACACACACAATCTTATTGACATTGCTGCTTACTTCCCTTATATTGCTATCAGCGCATGTAAATAGAAAGATTCTTGGTAGAATTTGTATTTTGATTGCTGTGCGTTTATTTTTCTATAACAATTACTTGTCAGCAAACTATTCTCGGAAATTAGCCACATGACATTGGCATGAACTGAAGCTGCAGCAGCTCAACCACAATGGGCACCTTAGCCTTATCATTGCACAAGACTATCTTATCGCCCCATACACACAGCCCACATCAAAGTCAGAGCAAGCAACACACGCCTACGCCTGATAAAGTGCAAACAAATGATTTGAAATAAAATAAAAATAAAAAAAAAAACAATACACACGAGCGCGCGCGCTTATCAAAAATAAAACATGTGTAATTGTTTGCTTGTCAATGTGGCTGTCTGTTGATTTTTCGGTTAGAGATCCTCATTGTTTCCAGGCCGTAGAGGAACTATTTAATGTTTGCACAAGATCAACAGGTGCCCAAAAAACAAAATTCCAGCCATTTGAGCAATGCGACGACACAACGTCAGCATCTAAAAACGACAGCGCTTGCGTAATGCTAATAAAAGTGCACTCGAAAGTTAAATACGTAAACAATTAGTGAGATTAGTAGCGTTAAATGCGTTCCACAGCAAGCTACAATTGATATACAGCTGCATATAGATTAATATGTAGGCTAGTTTAATAAATATGAGTGCTGTAAAATGACAATGTATTTTAAATAGAATCCACATACGATCCACAACGCATTTACAGTGGCAGTGTGACGTATTTTTATAATTTAAGCATGTCAATTGTTGCTACATGTAGTGCAAGTTTTCTCAAATACGTTCCACATGGCTTCCACAACCAGCTACTCTTTTTATATGCACTGCTCAATAGCTTAATATATGTATACTGCATGGCTTGCTAAAATAATGAATTTCAAATACAATCCACATACGATCCACTATATTATTTTAATTCAAATGCACGCATTTTACTACATGCAGCTTATATTTGCTACAAATACATTCCACTCGGCATCCACAACAAGCTACTTTACGTAATACTTAAATCATTTATTTCAAATTTAGTTTATCAAACTAAAACACGCTCTACATGAATTCCACATACTTATTTTATTATTATTATTTGTCATTATACAAGACATCAAATTAATTGTAAGGAAGTTTATTTCTCGCAGCTCCGCTGCATTTGAAAGATTTCAATAATTGCGGCTCATTAAAAGTGCTCAGTAATAACGCTTCGAAAAAAAAATTACAGAGAGAGACTTAAGCTAACACTTCCGATTATGAAATTTCGTATGACAAAATGCTGTTGTTGCTGGCAAAAAAAAAAACAAAACAACGGTAATCATAGCATGGAAATATCTATAATGTAATTACGGGCAGATCGAGGTGACTGCGGTAAAAATAAACTAAACATCGTCATAGTCGTCAAGTCAGTCAGTTGCCTCAAAAGTTGTTAAAACGCAAACACAAACAACAACGAAAATCAGGTAAAAATTCAAAACGATTGCAAGTCGAAGAAGCAACAGCAACAGCCAACGACAGCAACAGCAACAGCGACTACGATGGCGACGACTCATTAAAACAATTTTAAAAAATAATACAAAATAATTACAATAAATTATGATTACGCTTGACAGTGACAGTGGCCACGAATGCTGATGGCTGGGAGATGGTGTTGCTTGTATATATCGTGGAAGTGGAAGTTGGGCCAACAGCAACAACTGGGAAAGATACTTGGTCGATTCGGGCAACTTGAAGACTCGTCGTCGTCGTCGACGTCGTCGTCATCGTTGTCATTGTGTGTTGCAGGTGCAAGTGAGACGCGATCGTGGCGGCGTCACCGGCTAGTGACGATGAGCACAAAACAGTAACAGCAACAACAATAACAACAACAACAATAAGTTAAAGACGCAGGCAACGGCAACAGCGACAACGACACCCAAGAATCGCTCAACTGTGGCTAACAAAAACAACAACAGCAACATTAACTGAACTGAACTGAACTGAACACTTCGTTGTTCATTCGTTGCTTTGGCTTCTACAATTTAATTCAATTCAATTTGGCTACGAAGCAACAGTAACAACAACAACTAAATAATTACGCCTGACGCGCAGCGTGTGATCCACATTGACTTGCAACAATTAGAGGCAGAGAACGCCTTTGACATGTACTAAAGGTTTTTAGTTCCCAAATTGTTGTAGCTAACAGAGTTGGTAACAGTAGTGCATATATAAAAAAAATAATTTAATAAATATAAGCAAATAGTAAGACATTGAAAATTATATTTTTATGTTTTAAATAAAAATATTAAAGGTAGCAGCAATACTTAGATACTAAAAATTAAAAACTTAAGCGAAGCGGCTTCATTCATTCATTTTTAATAACAGAATATTATTAAAATAATTTAAATTAAAAGCTCAAGCAATTGCATTAAAACTGAAACGCTCTTTATTAAATAAAACATTAAATTATGCATTAATTAATCAAGACTTTGTCTAAGTCAAAAATTAATTTTTAAAAATACAAATAAATTAATTTAATGCTAACTATTCTTTAATAATTCTTGTTCAAATTGCGCTATCAAAAAAGATTTAAATGATGACTACTGGGGAAAACAAATATTTTTTAAAGTCTAAAAATATTTTAAGCACATTTACTATATAAAATGATTAGCATTGCGTAATCTGCAAAATTTTTTCTTATATTTATAGTAATTTACTTTTATCAGCAAATGCATTAAAAATATTTTTTAAAATCTAAAAAAAATTTTAGACACATATTTTATATAAAATTATTAGCATTGCGTACTTATATATATATATATTAATTTTATTTACATTTATGTCTGCTACATTTTTTCTTATATTTATAGTACTTTTATTTGAGCAGCAAATTCATTAGTTTTGATAATTATATAAAACAAATTTAAAAAATAAAAATATTTTAAGCACATATTTTATATAAAATTATTAGCATTGCGTAATATTTTTTTTATTAGGATTGCGTAATATTTTTTACATTTATGTCTGCTAAATTTTTTATAATAATTTACTTTGAGCAGCCAATGATAATTATATAAATCAAATTTATATATGCAATCAACGCTTATAATTTAGAGCTAATTTAAGCAAATTATGTGTGATATTTTTTAACAAATTGTTGCGTTAAATAAATCTTTGGCTAAAGTATGCCAATAAAATTCCAAATAAATACTACACTGCCCACTGTAACTATTGACACACTCAGCTTGGGCTCTCCATATAATTAGCTCATAAGTATTTTTGCAAGCTGCGATAAAAACCAAACTCTGCTCAGCATTAAAAACAAAAGATAGCATTAATTGCAGCCTAATATGTCTCGAAGAGCGACATAAACAAAGGCCAAGACGCCAGTCGATTTCGTCGATGTCGTCGTGTGTTGTGTGTTGTGTGTTGAGTGGGCGAGTTTTAGTCGGTGATTTATCAAAAGGCCATCAAAATCAAATTGAGGCAATAACGTTGCGTTGAAACATCAATAACAAGAACAATAACAAATGTTTAAGTAGACAACTTGATGGATCATCATGCATTCAAGTTCGAGATTGTTACATTTGATCAGCGAAAGAGACACGAGACGCTGTCGATGGTTTGTCAAATGCAAAGCGCATAAAAATTCTCATTCGGAATCGTTAAAAATGCATCATCATCAATTTTTGATGCATATATTTAATGTAAGTGGCATCGGCAGCTGACCAAAGCGACTCCACACTTCACATTAAATGCAAAGTGCGACATTAAAATTGATTTAGACGGCAAAGTCGGCAAAAGTGCAAGAAGAAATCAAATGCCGCAAGCTGTGGAGCGCATTATGGCTCAATTAGAAGCGTAGCATAGAGAGAGTGAGAGCGGCAACCTTTTGTCGGCACACGCCTCTGATTAGCATCCCTGGTTAGGATGCGAAATTTCACAAGCCAATACCAAAATTCTGTTCCAACCGCAAGATAAGAAGCGCGTACACGCACTTCCTGGAATATATCCTTGTCGGCTAGGGTCGCGACACTTGTTTGTGTTGCAACCGCCTGTTGTTGCAACATTTGATAGCGCATTATTCAATTGATGTTGCTGCTTGAAGCGTCCGTCGAGCGCTACGAACTGCGGCGTAAATTTCCGGCCATTGGCCAAACACAAAATGCCAAGTCAGGTTAACTTTCATAAATTAGTCATTGAACCTAGGCAGACAGACAGACAGACAGACAAATGCTAACAATAAACTAAATGCGAGCATAACACCAAAAACAATGAAAGATATTACTAATTTTTTTTTATAGTGTGAACCTAAAGCTTAAAACTTAAAACAATATGCGCACATGTGTGTGTGTGTGTGCGTGTGTGTGTGTAAGCATCAAAGTCTCGCTTTAATAACTTTTTGCATGCGCTACATCCAAATTGCTGCGGCATATTTGTTTTATTAGAGCAGCAACGAATATGAAGCAATTAGTTTATTTAAAAAAATATTATTTTATTTTTTGCAGCATTTTTTATCAATATTACTTATCTTAAGTAAGCTACAAAAATTTATTTTTAAGCTACTTGGCTAATATTAATTTAATTTACTTAAATTTGACTTCAATTAAATTACAAAAATTATTTTAACTTTTCGTAAAATAAAATGATAAAAAATATAAGAAATATAACTTGAATAGTATATAAAAATAAACTAAATATAAGAAATGTAATGCAGACTTTAGTACTAAATATTTTATTTTAATTCAATTAAATTACAAAAATTATTTTAATATTACTAATTGCATTTGCTTAAGATAAAGTCATCAAAAAATAAAAGAAATATAATTTGGTATTAAATTTTATTAGCGTAAATATAATTAAATTAATTTAAGACAAATTTGTTTAAATATTTAAGCTTAGTTTAAATTGCTTAGTATTGCTATAAAAAAATATAATTGACTCATAAGCAAAAAGTAGAATATATTTAGCATTAATTGCTGCATATATAAAAGAAAATCTAAGAAATAACTCAAGTCTTCAAAGCACTAAATTCTTTATTTTACATTTTTGATTAATCTATTAAAGCCATTTGCATTAGCGTTGCGCCCCATTATTGCTCAACTGCCTGCCAACATTATATATATAAACTGGAAATTATTTAATTTATGCAAAAATAAAAACAAAACCATTTTTTTTTTTTTTTTTTGAATAATGCTTTTAAAGAAATTCAGTTTATAAGCGCAGCACATTTCCCCATGTGTTTCCCATGAGCCACGCTAATTAGCCAAATACAAAAAAACACATAGCACCGAATTATATAGCCAGTCTATCCAAAAAACTAACAATGAGCATAACATTTCGAATTTTTTTGTTTTATATTATTTTTTACGTAGCTTGTTTGTTAATTCATATTAGAGGCATTCGTCCAGAAAACGAAATTCCAAAATGGCGTCTGCCCCCGCTAAGCAAGCAGGTGGAATGCCAGCACCACCACCACCACCACTCACCTAGATAAGACCCACCAAAAAAAAAAAAAAAATAAATAAATAAATAAAACAGAAATGAACCTAAAACTCAAGTCTTGAGCGCGTTTAATGCGTACTCAGTGGCAGTGGCAGTGGCAGCGACGTAGGCGTGAGGCAAGACGGCATTGGCCCTACGCGCTTCGCTGACTGACTGACTGACTGACGTCGCGGCGGCGGCGGCGGCGGCAACTGTACGCCAAATATTCAAATCTACACATGTAGCCACAAAAAAACTTCAACTTAGAGCGCAAAGCCGCGCTTAGGCGCTTCTCTTTACTCTAGTCTCTAGCGCTTTAATATGGGCTGGGGCTGTGATCCATGACCGAGACGTGAGTAGTGGATGGCGCCATTTTTGATAGTCGCATTTATGATTTGCCAAAACTTTCTAAAGACCGTCACAATAGAGTCAAAAGTCAAAGATCTGGCACAATAATTGTAAACTCATTGTTGAAAGCGTTGCCAGACAATTGAAACTCTCTAAAAATTGCATAGAAGTTTGAGTTTGAATTGTTGCAATTTTAGTTAATTTCATAACGCAAATTGAATAGACACAAATATATTTTTACGCTCGATGTAACTGTAATAAAAAGTAAGTTAATGCCATATGAAGAAGCAAATCAGTTAGGAATTAATTTACAAATTAATTTGAATGTCAATAATTAAAATCGAAGAGTTTTGTAGTTTAAAACTCAAGAGTTAAATTCAATAAATTATTTTTTCTGTGCTATAAAAATATTTATAAAGCGTTAATTGCATAACTATTTTTAATATATTTTTTGTTAGTATTTAATTTAAATAAATTTGCTCAATAATTATGCTAAGCAGCATTAAATTATATTTAATATAAAGCATATATAGTCAAAAGCACTAAGAAATAATAAAAATTAAGAAAATAAGAATTACTCTAATTATTTTTCTAAGCTATAAAAAATAGTTTTAAATCATTTGCGAAGTTTCGCAATTAAGACGCTTTAAATTTTATAAATTTTTCTTTAATATAGGCAATAAAATAAATTTTTTTTAAATTAGTCAAAAGCAGAAAGTGAAAAGCACTAACAAAGCATAAAAATTATTTATCAAGAATTACTTAAATATTTGTTGTAAGCCATAAAAATATTTTTAATGGTTTGCAAAATTTCCCAGAATTATTTTTCCCATAGTAATTATAAAAATTTGCAATAAATATTAATTTATGAATTTGCAAGCAGCAACATAAAATCGTTAGCATTAACTATATATATATTTGGTTTATTTGATCTATGACATAAAATATCGTATGGATGGCAATAACTACTTGAGCAGGATGTCTTCAATATAAGACACTTTGATCAGCGCCAGATCGCAAATGGCATAAGCCAAGCTACGTCGTTGATCAGTCTAATGGGCCATTTTCAAGTGTGTGTGTGTGTGTGTGCGCTGCGCATTTTTAGTGTAAGCAATAAAATTTAGTTTTATTAAAGAAAAACGAACCAAATTCAAAAGAATTTTTTTCGCGACTTGTTTCGGTGTCGGCGACAACGACAACATAAATTTAAAACCACCTACACATAAATTTTTGTGTGTGCAAACAGTCGCACGAAGAAAGAGTGAAATAAAAACAAGCAGAAAGAACAAAATAATAATAAACTGCAATAATCACAACAACAACAACAACAACAACAACAACAACAGCAACAAGCAAGTGCAACTGTCAACTATTAAATGACATTTAACATGCCTAGAGAGCTGCGAAAGGCGAGGGAGCGCGTCCAAGAGAATGATCGAGATGCCTGGCTGTGTGTGTAGGGGCGGGGAGGGGGTGTTGGGTTGTCTGTCGTCGGCATTAGTTTCTTAAAATATAATTTGAGTTGCTCAAATCAAGTCATCAGCACACACAGCAGCGATCCAGAGCCTAAGACCAGCAATCTCAACTGATGACAGCGCCAGCGATTGCAACTGCAACAATTTTTATTTGTTTTTTTTTTATCAGACTTTCAATTATAATTTATATGCGATCATATATGTATTTTTAGACAAATGCAGGCTAGAGCAGATTTTAGCTAATTTATTAGTTGCAGTCCAGCATGCACATTTATTTTATTATATATAAATAAACAATTTGCAAGCAATTTCCATAATTTACTAACATTTAGTTGGTTGCAATTAATTTAATAATTAAGAACTGCATATCACATTTAATTTAAATACTTGTATAATTCTTTAATACATTTATTTATTTATTAAAATAATTTTGCTATTACAGTAGCTAATACTTTATTATATAAAAATAAACAATTCATTTTAAAGAGCTATATGTTTGCAAGCATTTTTAATAATTTTCTTGCAATTAATTTAATAAATAAAGCTTGCATATCACAAATAATTTTAAAATTCTTTAATAAATTTATTATTATTTTTTTTTATTACGGTAGCTAATATTTTATTATATGTAAATAAACAATTCATTTTAAATACCATTACCAATTTTCATAATTTTCGAATATTAATTTAGTTGCAATTTATTTAATAATTAAAGACTGCATATCACATTTAATTTAAATATTTGTATAATTCTTTAATAAATTTACTTTATTTTCTATTACTGTAGCTAATATTTTATTATACATAAATAAACAATTTGCAAGCATAACTTCATTATTTTCTGACATTAATTTAGTTAATAAATAAAGCTTGCATATCACATTTAATTTAAATATGTAAAATTCTTGAAAAAGCTATTTTAATTATTGCTAAAATTCTTAAATAAATTAATTTTATTTTGCACGTTCCATTGATGCAATAAATAGATTTTTCTTAAATTGATTAGTTATATAAAAACATTTAAATGTTAACATGCTGCTTTATTAATTTAAAATAATTGAAAATAATTTTCAATTAATAGACTGTTTATAGTAAAACTTAAATTAGTAAATAAATATTATTTTTGAAATTAATTGCGCAATATAAAAAATTAAAACAATTCTGCTTATTATTTTAGCAATATATAAAAATTAATAAATTTTTTTTATAGCTCCAAAAATATATATAATAATATGTATTTGTTTTTAACACAAGAAATAAGCCTTGCCAGCATAAAAATTTTATTTTTATATTTACTTGTACATATTCTTTGCTCACTTAATGCTAATCTAGTAATCATTGAGTTTTGACCTCAGCAGGCTTTTGGTTTATCCAAAAGTCTTGCTGTAGATTTCTAAACATTTTCAGTTCAGTCAACAAATTACAGTCTGCTAGCAAACATTAAATATTTATTGAGTTACTTTCTATACATTTTTTTTTTTTAGCTCGTTCCGTATTTCGTCGTGGCAAAAATCAAAATTTAAGTAAATAATAATTGCTTAAAATACGGGCACAGTCTTAAATTTAGTATATACGTGTAGTCGCGATTGTTTTCGGATTTTTTTTAACGCGTTTTTTTGTTTAGAAAGCTTTTTTTTCGTTTTTGGTTTTGTAATTTTAAAGTTAAGTGCAAAATTTGACATGCTGCCATTGCAAAAGCTAATGCCAGTTAGCTCGTGGATAAGTCGCGCATATAAGGCCACATTACTGGCACCAACTCGTTCCTATAGCAAACACGATGACGGTCGCTCAAAGGTGTTGACGAAAATCTCGGCAGCTGCACAGCTGGCGTCCCAGAGCGTAGAGAGCGAGACGACAATGCTGGAGGCACCGGAACCAGTGCAGCGTATGGTCGAGTTGGAGAACATACGTTCGAAAATTAACGAATTGGATCAACGTAAGATACGGCACAAGGAATATGCAAAGATGATAAAGCAGTTAATTGTGAAGCCGCAAACTTATGCGCCAGAGCTAAAGTTGCCGTTCAAGCAGCCAAACTTTGGGCTAAGTCAATGCCAATCGCTGCGCAAATGTTCGAATGTTGAGGAAGTGCTGCAGCTAACCAAATGCCCACAGCAGTTGGCCAATGAGCTGGTTAAGCTTGCCGAGGAATTGGCCAGCGAGAAGCGACGCAACGAGTTGGTCATAAGCAACTATTGGGAGCTTAAGCAGCAAGTGCATTTGGATGGCGCCAAGGATGCTAAGCAGTTAGTTTCAATCACACACTATAGCGCACTCTCTAACTTTTAACTGTCTTACAGCTAAGCTGACCAACCCAACCACCCAGCCACCCACCCACCGGACTGTTCACATGCTAATCCTAGCCTTTCATTTTTAGTAGCACCTATGGCAATAGATTTTAGGCTTATATTTCGGCCTGCTCAAGAAATAAATTCTAAATAATTTTTAATGCTTAAACTCAAAATTACGCATTTTTGAAAATTTTACTAATAAAAAATATGCAAAGTAGCAACAAATAAACAGCCTAGCCATATGTTTGTGTGTGTGACTTACACACACGCTATCTGCACATTACCTCACCCTCAACCCCCGCTCTATGCGCATTCATCATATGTTTTATATGGAGTGGGTGGTTTGGGTGGTTGTTACAACTTCATCAGCATGCAGCACATTTCGCTTGTTTTTTTTTTCTACACATTCGATGAAAAATTATACGTTTCTCGCTCTTTTGCATAAGTCCGTAGCCATGTGCTGCCAATTCGTTTTAACAGTCGTCGTCGTATATATATATATATAATTTTTTTTTGTTGCTTTTGATTGATTTGAATGTTACGTTCGCTGCTGCTGCTGCACTAAATGTGACCGATGATTGATGGACTAAAGACCAAGTCACTGCTCAGCCAGTCACCAGTCACTCCCTGAACCCTGCACAGCGACCCTTGACACAAGGTGCTGCCACCAAAAAAAAAGAAACACGTATATAAAAATAAATTATTATTAGTAGCAACTAATACAACATACAGCAACAGCAGAAAACAAAAAAAATACAATGAAAACGAAAACGAAGGAAAAGTAATTTCCAGCGCCTGACAGGCGTACGTCAAATTCGACGACATGCGAATTTTTATTAAAACAAAAGCAGCTAACAGCAAAAAAAATATATATATAACAATTCAAGCTGATCGCAGGTTGCAACGCTGCTGTTTGTTATTTTTTAAAGCCCTAAAGTTGCAGCAAATTAATTATTTTGTAGTTATAAAATATGCAGTATTTAAGCAAAGGCTCAAATAGTCTGTAGACTATATTAAATATATATTTTTAAATTTTTGCATCTATAGCAAACCAAACTTTATTATTATTCTAAGTCTGCCTCTCATTGAAGAGTCTTTCACTCATAGATGATAGATGCTCTTTTATAAATATTTATTTTTTTTTCTAACAATTTATTTTAGTGCCAATATGTCAGCCTCCAAAGTCTAAATGAAAAAGTATAATATTTATATTAGTTTACACCATTTTTTTTGCCTAAAATCTAAGCTCTGTTTATTTAAATGCAAATTAATAGCATTGAATAGCGCTGCATTTAATATTTTATTTAATTAAAAAAAATTATATTTAGATTATTAGTTTTATTATTGTTATCGTGTTAGCATTGCTTAATAAATCAATTGCTTTTTTGAATTCATATTTTATACTGCAAGTAACAGCATTTAATATATTTTTAAAAAATTTGAAAAAATCAAAAAAACATCATTTTATATAAAAAAAAATATATTTAATTATTAGTATTAATTTTTTTGTGTCATGAGAGTTCCTTAGCTACGATTTTCCTATTGCGATTGACCGAATTTCAATGCCCTTTGAAATTCATAAGTTATACAATAAGCATTTAATTTATTTTTAATATTTTATTTAATAAAAAAAATGTATATATAGATTATAAATATTGTTATCATGCTATCGTTTATTAGTTTCGATATTCTATATAAATGCAAGGTTCATTGTTTTTTTAGAATTCATATTTATACTACAAGTAACAGCATTTTAATAATATTAAAAAATTTGAAAAATCAAAAACGGTATATTATATTAAAAAAAAATCATATTTGATTATTGGTTATGATTATTTTTATTGTGAAAAAGACTAGTTACGATTTCCGATGTCATCAGTTAGCATTAATTTATTTTTAAAAATGTATAAAGTTAAAATAATATATAATGAAATTTATTATAATTGTAATTCCAGCAGTTTGTTGGTTACAGATATGTCTTCAAATGCGAGGGCTTCCTTTGAAGTTCTCTGGCTTTTATTTATTAATATTTTATATAGCTGACTTTTCTGTTTGTGTGATTCTGTAATTTGTTCGCTAAATTTATTTATTTAGATTTAGATTATTTATTTATATTTAGATTATTTATTTATTTAGATTTAGATCGCTTGAGATTTCGTCTGCAATAATTTAGGCAGCTCAGCTTGACTAACTAAGCGTCGCTAGCTGCTGCATTTAAATTTTTAGTAGGTGTAGCTAGATCCGCTTGTCACTTGGCTGGCCGCTTGGCAGGCAAACACTTGTCGAGAAGTCAGCAGCGCCAACAGGAGCTGCTGAGATCTAAAAAGCATAAGTATATATACATATATACGTATTTAGTTTTAACCACCAGCAAGAGTGACCCACTGAACTTTCTCGCGCTCTCTTGGTTTTGGAGCTGCAAAGACTAAGCATTTATTTTGAATTTTATTTCTTGTATTTATTTTACTGTAGTTGTTGCTGTTTGTTTCACATGTGGGAGCCTCTGGAATACTCACACACTTACAACAACAACTACAACAAATACCGGATGTGGTTGCGTAGAAAGGTAGCTAAAGTCTCAGCTTTCCCAAAGCCCTCAGCTCTGAAAACTGCTGGTGGCCTGTCCAAAAAAAAAAAAATATAAAACAACAAACTGGAGAGCGTGCAACTTTCTGTTTGTTTAGACTTCGCTACTTACACCAAAAAAAATAAATAATAACAATAATACTAAACTTCCGAAAGCGCAATGTGACCGCTATTATTATGAAAATATTTTGAAAACAATTAAATAAGAACAAGTTGCTGTCGCTCTTTGCCCATTGCATTAGATTCGATTTAAAATTGCGTCACATTTCAATTTTCAAACAATTTGTTAGCTTTTGCCATTGCTGCTTTGATTGTTTTTCCATTTTTAGCAGCAGTGGGAACTCAACTCGAGTCTCATTGTATTCCACAAATGTCGCTTAACTAACAATTTAAGACAACAACAAAAGCAAACAGCCAAAGCCAAGCACGCAATGTTAACATTTTTTCCACCCACTAGTCGTCTCAAATTATAGTAAATATAAAAATAAAATCTATGTATATAACACACACACACACACATATATATATATATAAATGTAGGCAACGCCTTTGCCTTTGAAAAGGATTCAATATAGGCATTAATATCCTAGCCGCCTGCCTTGTAAGTTATGCATAAGAAAAACAACGCCAAATGAATTACGATAAGCTGCAGGGCGGCCAGCAGAAATAAATAACAACAACAATAGCAACAATAATAATAACAACAACAACAACAACAATGTGGCGTCAGTTGCTTTGATACATTTTCTTTCTTTTTTTTTGGGCCAAAAGGGTGCAAGTCAGGCAAACCAAATCAGCGCAAGGGGCGAAAAATTGCACCAAAATTAATAAAGAAGCAAAAAAAAAAAAATAAAGCAAGCAACGGAAATGTGAGTAACAAAATCTTGAAAAAAAAGTTTTACCAGCCAATACAATTTAATAGAAATATTTATAGTCGGTCTAGTTGATTTGCAAATGCGCTGCAGCAATTAATTAATTAAGTATTAGCAAAAGTTTAAATTTATTTATATAACTGTAGGCTTAAAATTTAAACTTAAGTAAAACTTAGTAAAAGCATAAGTTTAAATTTATTTATTTATATAACTGTAGGCTTAAAGTTTAAATTAAAGCTAAATATTATGCACATAATTATGTTTTACATATTAAATATTAATCATTGTAGATAATGCTTTAATATTCAAGTCTTAAGCAAATAATAGTTCAAACAACTAATATATAAATTATTTATTATATTTAATTATTATATAATTATATATTATTATATAATATATAAATTATTTAACTTACTTGATTTGTATAGAAATATATTTTTATTTTTAATTAATTTATTAATTTTGCAATAGTTTCTGTTTCTTTAGCTATTCAAAGCAAAAGTTTAAATTGAAAATATAAATATTATTTGAACTACTTAAGCAGCAGCAGCAGCACTCTATTAAATTTTTAAATGTTTAAATATTTTAATTTAAATAAATATTATAAATTATATAAATAATTTTAAAAATATTTATCGCATCTATAAATTATTTATTTTTTAGTCCCTGCATTGTCTCCAAATATTTGCAATGGAAAAATAGCTCATAGATGAAATTTAAAATAAATTTATTGTTTCAATAATACAGAATTAAATTAGTGCTTAGGAGCTGTAGCGTAATAATATTAAGAATATTTAATTTTTATTGCTTATGAATATCATTTATTCGACTGACCTAAAAATGAAATATTAATTGCTTTTTAGCCACTTAAGCGTAATACATTTAAATATTTTGCATTATTTGTATTATTTTTTAATAAACCTTCAATATAACTCTTTTATTAATATAAATTCAATAACATTTTATTTTCTACATATTTTTTACAGATTTTTAATGCTTACAATAATTTACTTTTAATTTCAATATTTCAATTCCAGCACTTGCTGCTTTATTATATTATACTAAATTTAATTGCAACAATTTAAATGCTTACTCATTTGACTTGTAGCGCCTTTGGAGTCAATGGCTAAAAGTAAAAATTATTGAAAGTTTATGAAAATGCAAAAAAAAAAAGTAAAGCAAACTGTAAATAACACAAAGCAAAAGGCAAGTTTTGGTTGCGGCCGCAATTATTTTTTTCTTTTTGTTGCAACAACAAGCAGCAGCAGCAGACGCTGCGCTGGGCCACAAAGGGGGGGGGCTTGGGTGTTAAGACAGTCAAAGGACGACGGCGTCAACATTGCAGCCTTTGATTTTGCGCTGTCTTGAAGCCAACAAAAAAATAAACACAAAACGTAGCGAAAGGATACAAACATATTTTTATTGTTACAACAAGCAGCAGTTGGTTGGGGCTGAGTGGGTGGTGACGGCTGCAGGGCGTCGCATTTTTTGGCTACGTTTCCGTTTCCGTCAAAGTCGCAGCCGCAGTCGAAGAAGTTTGCCGCAATATCGATGCCGAAGTATGAGAGCAAAATTATAATAATTTTTTGCGTGCTGCTGAACAACAACAGCTTGTTGGAAAAAACATTAAACATTGAACTGTGTGCAAGCGAGACAGCAATAGGCAAAGCCAAAGGGTGCAAAAGGCAAATCAAACAAAGACTTTTTTATATAATTTTTTTCTATTACTTTTACTTTGTTCATTACTTGTTGTTGTTGTGCCTTGTGGCTGACCAGGCGTAGTGGGGGGCGTGGCAGACATGATGGGGCTGCTACAATTTACAATTTTTATTACCCAATTTCTGCGAGTCAAATTAAAAATTAATTATATACACGACAGGCAGCAACAAAACGAAAAAAAAAAAAAAAGAGAGAAACAAACACAGCAAAAAAAAAAAAAAACAAAAAAAAAACAATAAGCAATCTTTTTGATTTCTTGACGACGTTTTTTCCATTGTTGTTGTCGTTATTATAGTCGTTCGAAATAATTCAATTAAATGACGCCACACGCAGTGGGGCGGAGTGAAGCGGTATGGATTGGGTTAGAGCATCATCAGTTCATGGACATGGTTGGCAGTGGGGCAGGGGGGAGGGGCTAGGCACAAGTTGAAATGTACGACGCAATTAAAAACTTCCTGATTAAAACGCAAAACAAACAGCAGAGAATCTCATGTCGAATATACATACGTTGATTTTTATATATATGTGTATTCACTTTTAAGGCAAGATCACAAAATTTCAATTAAGATCAGTTCGTCGTCGTATTGCGATGACTAAGCTAAATGTATATATGTATGTATATCGCTGCTCAACTTTATTTGAATTAAATTTATGATGCAATTCAAAAACGTGCCGAAAAGAGCGAAAAACCAAACCAAAAAAAAAAAAAAAAAAAAAACAAACATTAACATTAAACATTCTATCCCGCATGCCTTCTAAGCAGCAGCAACTTAATTGAGAATTAGTGCCAGGGTTGGAACAGGAAATCGAATCAAGCATACACATCGTCTATGTATTTTATATTAAGCGCATTTTAATACAATTGCTCTACTTGGAATGAACTTTGCTTTAGCAATTCGTTCAACAAGTAGCGACGCTTAAATTGAAAGCAGCGAACTAGGAAATTCATAGAGCAGTGGTTGCTCTATAAAGAATATTTGAACTTGAAGCTCGTCGTACAAAGTCTTCGATTCTTCGATAATTGATTCCAAAAAGAAGAAGTGACAGACAGAAATGAAAGTGGAACAATAACTTCGATTCTTCGATAATTGATTGAAGTGATAAAATTCGAAAAAGAATAAGTTGGGTCTAATGGTCTCTTAAATATTATTGCTGAGAGAGATAGATAGAGGTGAAAGTGGAACAATAACCTTGATTCTTCGATAATCGATTAAAGTGGCAAAATTCCAAAAAGAAGAAGTTGGGGTCCTATTTTATTTTCAATATTATTGCTGAAAAAGATAGACAGAGGTGAAAGTGGAACAATAACTACGTTTCTACGATAATCGATTGAAGTAGCAAAATTCCAAAAAGAAGAAGTTGGATCTTCCAATATTATATTTTATCTAAAGTAGACCCCAATTAAAGGTGATACGTTTTCTATACAAAGCTCTAAGGTCTACCTCCAGTAGATGAATAATAGTCAGACAGTTAATTTTGACTTTATGAAATTGAAATTCAAATCGTATGACTCTAAAAGTATTGCAAATAATTTGTTTTCTTTAAACTCTCAACAGCTGCATCTCAATTAGCTTAACTAACAGCCAAGTCTTAAGTATCTATTGCTATCTCACTTGACTTTTGACTAACTCTGTGTTTTTTAAATTAATCATTACCAAGTAATGCAATAATAATAAAATATTATTATTAACAACCAGTTTTCAGTTATTATTATGATTACTGTTTTGTTAGCTGTCAACGCCATTGCCATTGTTATTCTTGTTTCTTCGCCAGAGTTATGTGAACTTCGTATTGTAAGTACAGTTGCTGACAAAAGTTATTTATTGAACATTATACTAAGCTGTGTGTGTCGAAACTTTCGGCAGTGACTGTACTTGGCCGCATCGTTAGCCAGTTTATGACAACAATTAAGTAATTTCTTGTTGTTGCCTTTTTATTAAATATCTTTTTTTTTCATTTGAGAGTTGTCTGACTGACTAACACTTGGCTTAATGAAATAAAACAAATGCCAACAATCTTATATACTCACACACACACACACACACATACTATGTATGTGTAGCTCATATGACTTTTTACATAAATATACTTGTCTTGGTTATTACTCAACCAATGCAAAGAAAGAAAACAAACACGGCCAGCAATAAAACTGCCAAAAATATACGTTAATTACCTTTAAAGGTTTTTCAAATTAAACTCGTTAAAATATTAAGCGTTGTGTGTGTTGAAGCGAGACAACAATAGCCCAGCAAAGCTATAAACAGAGTGCAAAACGTTGCAGCAACAGCCAACAAAAGAGAGAGAGAGCGAGGGAGAGGCAGAGCTAGAGCGAGAGAGCATTCAACGTGTAGGGTATATTTTTTTTTATATATTTTAATATATTTTTGGGGCCATTGCATATATAACGTGTGAAGTTAATTAAAACTGTGTACAAGTTTATTACAAAATGTGATATTTATTCACACACACACACACGCACATGAAAACACACACACACACACTAATGCAACAATAAATATGCAGCACCATCAGCTATGATAATATGAGCATTACTATAATATTCCAATACTATTTTCTAAATATATATTTAGCTTTTTTCACTATTTTGTTTTCGAAATCAACAAAAAAAAAAACTATGAGCTAAATAAAATTAGCAAAAATATTTATATAATTATTTAATCAAAGCTATAAAACATTTTTAAATTTAATATATAAAGCAACTTATGGCAAAGTCAGTTATCTAAGTTATTTGCTCTATAAAACTTTTGAAAAAATAAAATACTTTAGAGTTTCTAAATTATTTAACAAAAATTCCACAAAAACTCAAAATGTAGCTAAAGATAGTTTATGAAAAACAAAAATATATATAATTTATAAATAATTAGTATTATAATACAATTATTTTCATAGTTTAATCACTAGCATCAAAAATTGTGCCAAGCTATTGAGTTTGGCTTTATCTTTTAATGATTTTCAACTTGTGTGCTTAATTTTTATTTTAACTGCTGCTAATTCAGTTGAATTTATGAAATATTTGTGTTGCTTTTATGGCTTATAAGAAGCTATTAAGACTAGTTAAGTGTAGTTAAGTTACTTGCAATGATTCATCGCTTTCATTTCATAGCTCAAAACTAAAGCAGCAAATTTTATTTAGTTTAGTCTCTAATATTTATTGCATATGCCCCAAGTATAAATAATAATGATTTTTAATTAAGTTTGCGGCATTTTGGCCAAGTTAGTTCTTTGTTATTGACATTATGCATGCGCAGCAGTGAGAGAGCCACACATATGAATATTATTAATAAATGAATGTTAACAATAAAAGTTGTTCAAGCCAAGGCCCGAACTCGCACACACATACAAAGGGAAAAGTCGTGCAATGAAAATGAAAAGCAGCTGAAAACTTGTGAAAATTACAACAAGGGCAACTCCTTGTTGGTAACTGTAGCTGTATGTGTGTGTGTCTGTGTGTGTGATTGGGGTTCCGTTCAGTTTTCGGTTTCGGGGTATCAAGTTAAAGCAACAACCGCGAATAGTTGGTAATAATAATAATGAACGTAGCGACTGAAACGTTTTGACTTTGGCTTTAGCCAGTTTGCTGGCGCGTATAAAAAACATATAAAACAACAGAGTTGAGTGTAAGTGTGAGTGAGACAGAGACAGAGAGAGCGAGAGCGAAAAAAAAGTAGATTAATATCTCCCTCGAGTCCTTTTAGTCAAGTTTTATGCTATATATGCATATATAAAATCGAACAAAGTTATACACACACACAAACATATGTGTGTGTGTGTGTGTGTGTGTGTCCCATGAGTGTCTGTGTAGCTTTGCATATGAATTGTATGCGTTTCACATGCCGTTGCCCAGCGTCGCACAGTGGGCAAAACTGCTGCAAATTTCGGTGTGTCAAAAATTCTTTTACAACTAAAATTGAGTCTAGATTTTCAATATTTTCATGCTGCCAACTCCGCTGCTTACTGCCAGCTTTAAGTTTAAATTTTTTATTTATTATTTAGAAGAAAGTATTTGACAATTTTTTGCTTAAATAATAAAATTATTAATGTGTTAAAATTCTATTTATTTTTAAGTTTCCACTAAGCGTGCGCTTTTTAAATTAAATAATTTTTATAATAAGCTTCAAGTGTTGCTTTTAAAAATTATATATCTTATATATATTTTATTTGTTATATTAAATTTATTTTATTTATTAAACTCAAGTAAAATGCAATGAAAAACATAAAAAGGACTTAAGCTAAAAAATATATTGACAAATTTAGAAAAGAAAAAAAAAGAGCAAATAAAAAAAGCTTTGCTTTATGTTAATCAAGACATAGCCCATAAATTATGTTTACTAGTCTACTTTTCTAATATATAATAAAAAAAATATATATGTAATATAATTCTAATATATAATAATACTATAAATAGACAGCTTAATTTTTTTAAATAATCTAAATCAATAAAATAGAACTCAGCGCTGAAGCGCTATACAGATTAACATAAATATTATTATTATAATATTTTGTAGCATATATTTTTATTATTAAAAAAAAAGTGCCAAAGCAATCATATGAATTGACCCATAGTAACTCGCTGCCCTTTCCCGCTAAATTTGGCCTTTTTTTGTGTGTAGTTGTTGCTTTTGTAGTTTTTTGAACACAAAGGTAACGAATGAGTTTTCACATGCAATGCAAAGTTCGCTTTCGTCATATATTGGCGCTATATGCAAACACGATTTCGTATGTAACTATATCGTAAATATATATACATATAACATATATGTACATTAGTAGTTATGTACCTGCCCATTATCGTTAGTATTTGTTGCTCTCTCTCTCTCTCTCTCTCTGCATGGAACGCGCGTTGACTTTTATTCAAATACGTTTTCGTATTCGTTTTAAATGAAAATTAATTTATGCGAATCGATAAGCCAGCCCTACCAGCTGTATTTAACATATATGCACGCTAGATGGCGCCACCCAGCCAACCCCTTCAAGCTGTATCCTGTGCGTGTCCTGTGTCATAGCATTTACCTATTGTTATTGTTGCTGTTGCTGTTTTTTGGTTAGTCACTGGTCAAGTTAATTGAAGTCATTTTTCTAGCGCTCGTTTCGGGCCTAACTCTTGGCCCAAAACCCAATGACTGTTGGCTGTTACCACCAATTGGTCATGTGCATTTTATTATTGAAAGGTGATAACAAGCAACCCCGACCCGACACCAGCGCCAGTCAAAGGGGGTGGTTGGCCCTCTCAGTGTACAAGTGTTAAATGGGGTTAAGTTAACGGTGTGCGTTGCTCATGTTCTTACGGCCTTTCATTTGCCTTTGTAATGAGTTAGTTATGTTAACTACTTAACAGTCCCAAATGCAGTTGGAATTTCATTTTCGAGGCTATAAGCGCTGTTAGTTTATTTCAATTTAGTTTAGAATTTATTCTCAATATATTCATGCACTTTTTTCTTGATTTTAAAATTGTGCTTTATATTATTAATCACTTTTCTTTAATTTAAATATTTATTAAACAGTCAAATTGCAGTTGGAATTTAATTTCAAGGCTTTGAGCGCTGTTAGTTTATTTTAGAATTTATTCTCAATATATTCATGCACTTGATATAAAATTAAAAATTAATTTTAAATGCTGCAATTTATTTTAAAATGTTTAAATAATAATCAAATTAATGCAATTTATTTTAGGCTTTCAGTTCAATAAACTTTTATATATTTTTAAAAGTTTTTAATATTTTTAATAACTTTTATTTGCTTTAAATTTGTGTTTTATGTAATCTGCCACTTTTATTGTTTTTAAAATTGTTTTTAATATTTTTTTAAATTTTATATAGCCAATAAAATGAACACAGCAAGTTAATAAATAGCAAAGTAAATCTAGAAAAATGTTGCTAAATTTATTATATTTATTATTTACTAATTATGTATTTATTTATTATTATTTTATTTAAATTTTGGTTTTTCAAATAAAGATTGCTACTATTTTATTCATATTCATATTTATATTTCTTTTTTAAAGTCTCTTAACTAATTTTAGTAGAATCTTAAGCTACAAATATTTTCAAAAGCTAACATTAAGTTTTATAAAAATCAAGCTATAACTTTTGTTTTACATATTTAGTTGAGCTAATAGTTTATGCTATTTTTTCATGTTTTAATAGTACAAATTTTTTCTGGCTTAACACTTTAGATTCACAATTATCAATGACGCGAATTTCCTATATGTTTAATATAAGTTTTTAAACAAATTAATAGTTTAATGCACTAGTGCAAAATCTACAAATATTGCAAACAAAATTAACCCACTGTGCAAACAAAATTAGCTGAAATTAAGCTTAATCTAGCGCTTAACATAAATATCAAACTGCTTTATGCGCCGTACAATTTTTTTTTAGTGACTGTTGTGCAAATACTTTGAGCTGTTAGTGTTGCCTTATTAATTGCTTTGAGTTAATATAAGGCTAGGTCTAACTCTTATGCTCGACTTGGCTTTGAAGCGGCGCCGCCAACAAAAGATATTTAGTTAAAGATATAACCAAGATCAATCGATCAAAGTGGAAGTGGAATCAATGAGTCAACACTTGAACAGCATCCAGCAAAGCTTTGTGAACAAAGCAAATATATAAACAATTGTTATAAAATTTTATCGCGCGCACGTTGATCAAAACTTAATTCGAGGGCAATCGATAGCCAAAGCAATTGTATGGATCGCATGCCGACACGTGCCTGTCGCCAAAGCTCAGTGCGAGAAAGAGAGAGAGCGAGAGAGAGAGCAACTGAGATTGTAATGAAGCTGAAAAATAAAGTTAAAAATGTGAAATTCTGCGTAAAAAAGATTCACATCGTTGTCGGGGCTCAAACGAAATGCAGCGCACGCATAAGTCATAAGGCAAAAAAAAAAAAAAAAGGGCAAAGAAGGGAGAGGGGAGATGTGAACTTAATAAAAATTATTACACCTTTATGGGTGATCACGTAGCAGATGCAGCCGCCAATAAATTTCACTAGAAGACAAGCAAACACAACAGCCAAAGAGCTGAGATGAGAGAGAGCGCGAATGAGCGAAAGAGAAAGAGTCAAAGCCAAGCCTTAGGCGTGTTTGTGGCTTAATGAAAAATAGTTAGCTATAGCTATAGCATTAATTACTAAGCACTCACTACAAAATAATGTAATAAATATTCAAATTACCGCAGCCATTTTGCATTTCGATTTTCCATTGCCTCGTAGCTGGGCTTGACCCCCGAGCCCGAGCTCTGAGGCTAACAAATAACCAAATGTCAACATTTACACTAATAAAATACGCTTAATGTATATATCAGGCAACTATAGCCACTGAAGCGAGTCCAACTGGCTGCCCTCATATGCTAACTAGTCATATATAGTCTAGCAAGTGTAAGCGAGTTAGCTATAGCTATTGCTATTGGTAAAAACTACGTTTATAGTTGCATTATGCTAATCAAATGACACCCAATGGTGGCATATAGCTTACCAGCTATATATATATATATATATATATCGTATATAGCCGCCCAACTGAGCACCGCTCGTTGACTTTTTGACCAACTGGCCATGAATTTTGTTATTGCTCTAAGGGTTGGCTCTGCGACTTGCGTTTATTTTGACATTTCAAGTTAATAGATCGGTTTTAGTTATAAATTAGCATTTTATATGAACTGTGAGCCGTAGCCCTGTGCGTGTGTGTGTGTGTCGCTGGTCAAGTGTGCTTAACTTTTGTTCATTTTTCATTTTGCTGTCGAGGGTTGCTCGTTCGCTTGGCTTAAGCGTCAACTATTTCAAATAGTTAATAACTAATGCGCTTAAGCCCAAACATGCGCGTCATAAAACGAAAATATAGTAAATGTTGATTAATTACATTAATGTGATAACAAAGTGTAGTTAAGCTTACATTGCTAGTCGAAATTCGATTTCGAAACGTTTATAATTTAGCGTGCTTGGTTTTCATTTAAATAAATGAAAAGCATAAACAAAATTTCTAAAAAAGCGCTAAAATAATTTTCGTATATCAAAAATTCATTAATTTTAATAAACTTAAACATTTATTATAAGGAAAAACCTTAAGCATAGCTCACAAACGATTTTAATTTGGGTTCAAACTAAAACCATGGTGTTCTATAGAGAATAGTCTGTGAATTTTTCGTAGATTTTGCTATAGCAATTATTTAATTTTTGCCTCCTACGTATTAAACAATTTTAAATATATTAATTTGCTTATTCGGATGAACTAACAACGCTTAAGCTTAATGCTTATGCATGTTACTATATTACATTTACTATATTCTTAGTACTTTATTTTTGTAAAATTATATTTATAATTTTAGCTGCGTTTAAAAATGTCAAAACATTTTTATTAAATTTTTAATAATTTACAAATTTAATAAATAAGCTAAAATACTTTTAAAGAGCAATAAATATAAAATAAATAAAACAAATAATAGATAAATAATAATTAAATAAGTAATAAATAAATAAATAATAAGTAAATAGTAAATAAATAACTGAAATCAACAAAATAAATTAAAGTATAGTCTAAAAAAGTTGGGAAATCTAAATTAACTTAGCTTTAGTAGCTAAGATCGTTAGTTCAGTATGTTTCTATATGACATTTTTTAAATTCTATTATTAAAGCAGCAAGCTTAGCTTATTTTTGAAAATTATTTTTTATAATTTTAAATACTTTTAATTCAATTTTCATTTATATTCAATTTTCAATAATTTAAAAATTGAATAAATAAGCAGAAATACTTTATTGCGTAGCCAACTATAGTAATAAATATAATATAAATAAATAAATAATAAATAAATGTAAACTAAAAAAGTTGGTAAATCTAAATTATCTAAGCTCTAGTAGCTAAGCCTAGTACTTAGCCTCACTGCTAAGCAGCTAGATGTCAATTCAAGGGGCAAACAAAGCGTAACGCGAAAATTGTTTTGATCCTTGCACACGCGCTACTACTACTTTCACCCCTTTCACCAGTTTTCACCTACGGAAAATGGCATTAACTGTCGCATTATTTTGCCAACTTTGCTTTCTGCGCTGCCAAATTTTCGCACAAATCGCTGTCTGCCAAACAATGAAGCCTAAACCCCTTTTTTTTGCAATAAAAAGGGTTAGGGGCTACTACTGCTGATCGATCTTTAGACTCTCGCGAATCATATCAATTACCACAAATGCCACTTCAAATGGCGCAATTCACACAATGCGAACAATCAATACAATTTTGGCAAATTTGGGCTAAAGCAAAATGCCAAACACACAGCTGAGCATAATAAAATGAAAAATATATGAAACGAGAAGTCGTGTAACCCAAGCTGCCAAACAAAACAACAAACCCTTGTAAGCAAAAAAAAATCTTTTGATTTGCGATCGGATCGGAGAAGCGACAAAACTGATTTTCGAGTATCTTTGCAGCCGCCGCTTAGGCAATTTGCATAATCATAAGCCTGGAATGTTAAGATCGTAAGGTAGTAAGCTAAGGGTTGGGAATAATGCTTCACTTTTCGTTTCAATAGATTTCCGTTTGCGGCGTCTTCTTCACCTTCACCTTGCCCCCGGTCCAGGTCGAATTATTTGCATATCAATGCAACGGATATTATTTATTTTCATTTCGAAATGAAACGAAAATTTCATGCAAAGCTGCCAGATGTGATTCGCTCTCTCACTCTGTAACGTCTGGGCATTATTTTTTTTCACATAATTATAAATGCAGGCGATCTAACGCAGTTAGTTTTCATAACTCACAAGTCTCAATAACGCACTGACAGGCCGCAGATTGTTGCAATTTGCATATTACGCCTGCCTGCCTGCCTGCCTGGACTATTGATTGATCAAGGCTGCGATCTGAGATTTGGAGCTGCTGCTGCTGTTTCATCAACTCGTTTTCATATGTTAATCCTTGGCCCAAGGACAGCTGAAATTGTTGCCAGTGCTCAATGAGAAAACAAAGCGAAAGGAAGTGATTCGCTTATTAGAATTATGCAGCTGATTTGCAAACAAAAAGCTGTGAACATTTTTAACAATTATAGAAGAGCTAAGAGTTATCCATTGATAAAGCTTGAGAAAGACAAAGCAAGTTTAATACTAGACACAATTTTCATAGCCCAGAATATTTGGCTAGCAGTTATTTCATTAGCTGAGCAGCAATGACTCATTCGATTAAGAAAATCCAGGCCAGTGTAAAAAATAGTTGCTCTTATTTTATTTATTGACAGTCAATATTATAAAAAAAAATATTATAAAATTCTTTTTGCATAATTTATAATTTTAAACTAAATATAAATTTAAGCGATATAAATGAATAATAATATTTCAAAGCTAAACAGCTTTAACTTCAAGTGACTGTTAAGTAGTAAATTTTATTTAAAGACTACACTGGCCGGCATATATATTTTGTCATACTTTAAAATTAAATATACTCATAATTTGAGCTAACTTTATATTGGTATCAATGGAAAGGTCTTCAAAATCCCTACAAAATTTGTCTTAACCCATTAAGACGATTTTTAAAAATTATTAGCATCGTTATTTATTTTGTAGTTTTATTTGTAGTATTTATTTATTAAAGCAAAATTTTTTAAAATTTATATTTAAATTATTTAATAATTTCTAATAACTATGACAATTTGTTTTGGGGCAAGCTCTAAATGAATTTATGCAAAACGAAATTGATAAAGTCAAGTTAGAGTGCAAGTGTTAATGCTTTAAATTGCATAAATTTAAATACTAAAAAATGCTTTAACATAATTTGAACATTTGCAGTCGCAGCTTGACAAATGAATCAAAGACTTGTGAAAATGCAAAAAGTTAAAGCCATAGACGACGCTATGTATGGTCGCCTAGATAGCGATCAAGATCAAGCAAGAGAGAGAGAGAGAGAGAGAGAGAGAGAGAGTCGTTTGCATTTTATTTCGGTTTTGCTTGCGGCCATAAAGAAGAAGAAGCAGCAGAAAAAAATGCAACAAATGCAGCAACGAACGAGCACGCGCAACTTTAATACGTGTGTGAATTTCACACACACACACACACACATGTGTACGCCCCAAAAACTATGCATTGGTTTTAGCTTGTGGGTGTGGGGGGGAGCTGAACTGAACTGTAGTTTATCTACAAGTTGTAGTTGAAGCATTGGTCGCGTCTGTTTGTCTATTGTTCTAGTAGAGCGAGCGGCTACGGCTGTTGCACGAAAATTAATTTCCAAGCGGCAAGTGCAATGGCAATGGCAAAATGCAAAGTGCAGTCCACAGCAGCAGCAATCGGGGGGCGGGGGGGCGACGCTGGCACGCTGCAGATTTGCCAAGCGCTGATAAAAAGCGACTCGCTGCGGGCTTGAAAAGGTCGACGTTGTTGTTGTAGCAAAAATGCACCGTTAGTCGCGCCACACCTGCCGCACAGCCCCCACCACACACATACACTCTCTCTCTGTCTCTCTCTGTCTCTCTCACTCTTTGCTGTTGTTACACTCTTCCCACAGTTTGCAATTTTTGCCAGGGCCTGGCCTGGCCTACGTGTGTGTTGCTTGCCTTTAGTCTCTGTTGCGTATCTATGAGATACACAAATGCTAAAGCGTGTACATATGCCCCAACGTACGTTGCAACAGTTGCAAGCTACAGCTCACACCCCTCACTCCCCTGCCCCTCACTCTAGCGCTAACACTGTTTGCCGCTGTTATTTAGTAGTTAATAATGAGCATGTTGAACCTGTCGCTGTTTGTTTTGTTTCTTTTTTGGCCCCAGCACCGCCCACCCCGCCCCTCGGCGACTCAGCGTATATTGAGCATAATGTGCTGACAGGCATTGTTCGCTTTAAAGTCAAGTGCAAAAGCATAATTCTATACTCTACACTATTTTATTTCAAAGCATGTTGCCAGCTTATTAAAATATTTAATATTAAAAAATGCTCTTCATCAATATCAATGTATTACTTATTACTATAAACTCAATTTGCATATTTGCCCTTCTAAATAATATTACCAAATTTTTTAAGTATTGCCTTAATTTGCTTAAAAGTTAATGCATATTAAAAATGAGTGTTAAAAAAATGTATGAAAGCATTAACATTACTATTTATTGAGCATAAAAATATACAAATTATAGTAAGCAATTATTTATTTACTACAACGCCAAGTAACAATAACAATAAATAACTTAAATAAATGCTTAATAAATAATTGTTTGATGCTTAAAGTAAAGCAAACTGGAATTTTTAATATATTTTTAATTAAGCAATTGAATTATTTATATCAAATACTTGCTAAATTAAATCAAAGTATTTAGTATAACAATTGCAGAGATCTAAAACTAATGTATAAGTAGCTATTTGAAATAAAAAATATAAACCGATAAATTGTTATTTGCTTATTAAACTTGTTTAAATTAAAATAATAAAATGATTTGCAGTTACATTTATAACAATTGATGAGCATTAAAACTAGTGCAAAGTAACAATAAATAAGTAGCTATTTGAAATAAAAAAATATAAATATAAAATATAATATAAAGTAAGCTTAAATTTTTGTTAAATAAAAATATGCGCTTTAGATTTAAATTTAATATAAAGATTGAAATATTTATTTCAAATATTTGCTGAATCGCTAAATTAAATCATATTATTTAGTATAAAAATCGAAGAGCAGTAAAATTAATGCAAAATAACAATAAGTAGCTATTGGAAAAAAATAGAAATATAAATATAAAATATAATATAAAGTAAGCTAACATTTTTTTAAATTAAAATATGCACTTTAGCGTTAAGTTTAATATAACGATTAAAGAGAACAAAATAAAAATATATGCAACGAATAATGTATTTATATGCATAAATATTTGTTAGTATGTTAAAGTGCATAAAGTTAATCTAATATTGGAATTAAATGTATTATTTAATATTGCTCGATAATAATGGCGAGAATAATAATATAATAATAATATATGATCTAATAATAAAAATAAAATAAATAATAAAAAATAAAATATAATAATAATATAAAAAATAAAATTATATAAAAAATAATTAACTATAAATAAAATAATATGACAAATGATGGCCATCTTATGTTTTAAGTTGTCGCAACAATTACAACAAATTCAATTTCAATTTATAACATTGTGTCAGTTTTCAAATATTATATAGATAGATAATAATATTTATAAAATTAAATAGATAATAATAGTAATAATAAATAAAATAGATAATAATAATGAATCAATTGAAAAAGGCAAAATGATTGGCTGCATATAAATATTTTTTTATTAGTTATAGAAACTGTGGCATTGTGTTAAATTTTTATAATATTTTGCGAAAAGGTCATACAACAGTCGACCAGCAAACGCTGCTGTTTATCTATTTAAATTTCTAATGCCGCCGCGCACTTGTTGCCCAGCCCTGCACGACTGCAACACCAAAATCAGAAAGGCAATGGGCAATGCGTAGCTGCGCATAAACAGCAGCAAAGCCAAACTGTGCATGTGTGTGTGTGTGACTGTGTGTGTGCTAATGCAGTGCGGCGGCTGCTGCCTGCACACGAGGGAGGGAGCAGTCGTCGTCGTCGTCGTCGTCGTCGGTGCCCGTGTATAATGCGATATTATCGAGAACTTCAAGGACACGGGCACTTCTCACGCGGGCAAAACTGCTGCCGACTATGAATTGTAATAGACACGAGGATATGCAAATGAATTGTTTGAATTCAACGCATTAGCATTAGTAGCTGTTGCGTAAAATTCTCTCATAGAGAGCGTAGAGAGCGAGGAGTAGACAACAAGAGGAAGCCGAGATAGGCAGCTCAATGTGCGGCAGCTCACGCACTTGTTGGACTAATTCGCTTGTATAGAGGCGCATTAATCAATATTACAAATTGTGTGTAGCCAAATGAAATGACTTTGGTTTATGCTAATGCTTAGCGCTGTGCTCGGCTGGGGGTTGGGGGGGGTGTAAATGCCAATAAATCACAGGCGCTTAAAATAGGCAAACAAAAACGAATGTAGCAACGTATGTGACTGCAAAAGAGTTTGGCTGCTTTTTATTTCTTTTTTTTTTTTTGCTGGCTGGCTGGCTGGCTGGCTGGCTTGCCACTTCACTTGTCAGCGGCATCATTAATAATCCTTTACTAGCTGGCATAGCATACTTCAGAGCGTTTGTGCCACAAATAAGGTAAATGATGCAAATAAACAAATGTCATATGCGGCCCAAACTGCGCGCGTGCGAAAGAGACAGTCGCAAAAACCCTTTTCAAAACCTCAAAAAATGTCATTAGGCCAAGGCCTGACGAAGACGTAGCCTCCCCCCACCCCCTGCTGCCAATTGCTGTTTGTGTGTCTCTCTTCCTCTTGCTCCTGTCACACATATGCTCTCGATTCATGTAATTCGATTCAAGCAAACGAAATGAAAAGCCTTGCGCACATCTCTTGATTCGGAATTAATGCAAATTAATGATGCCCAAAAGCAGAAAAAACAGTAAACCGAAAAAAAAAAATACAGCGCACAAACCTGGCAAATAGTTTTTTAATGTCGCTCATGTTGCTCGGAGTTTCCGTTTGCGTTCGAAATGACAGCAGCACACACACACAGCTAAGCCCGCACACACAGCAAATGTTGCATACACGCTTAAGCCTTGAAAAGCAAAAATTCTCAAACATTTCCAATTTAAAGTTCTCAAAATTCAAATTTAAATTCCATAAATTTTAGCTAACAATTCATAGCTTGAAAATCGTTGCCAGCTTTGATTTGCTTGCATTAATTTTAATATTTCTGCTTGCGTCCTTTAAGCTGTAAACACATTAACTAACTAAAGAGGGTAAAGTCTAAGCTAAGCGTGAAAAGAACTTTTTAAAATTGTATTTAAACCCTTTCAGTAAGGCTGCTAATCTTAAGTTTCACAGGTAGTTTTGATTACTAGGAACTTCCTAAGTTAGTAGTAAATAAAATGGAATAATATTCTACTTTTAATAAAATGATTTGAGGCTAATTGTCATGAATTTGTTGGCTCAAAATAAATTAAATGTTATAAGCCTGCAAATTACAAATTGTTTGCACCATAGTTCATCGCATATGTATACACTTGCACTAGTCTGTGCACTAGTTCATTTTGGAAAATAATTCCATCATTCAATGAAATGCAATAGAAGAAATTCATTGAATTGTTACAGCCATGGACGAGAAGATGTTTATGTAGACTCTGTAATTGGATTAGAGAACCTCAGGATTGGAAAAGGGATAGGGGGACTAACTGGGTTGGTCTTGCTCTTCAAATATATTCTGAAGTGTTTTTCTCTCTTTTAAACCAAGGATTATACAAATATTTTATAAATCGTATGTATCAATATATATATAATTATGGATATGCATATAAATAATTTTTAAGTAATAATTAGTAACTTAAATTCTTTGGAATATTTTCTATAGAATAGATTAGAAAAGTTGCTGTATTTCGATTAGAGAACTTCAGGGTTAGGATGAGCTTCTTTCTCGTACTCTAAATATAGCTCTCTCGATATCTCTGTCTCTGTATGTCTCTCTCTATATATCTCTCTCTCTCTCTCTCTCCCTATCTCTATCTTTCTCTGCCTCTCTCTCTCTATCTCTCTCTCTCTTTTTTTTACATCTCTCTCTCTATCTCTCTCTGAATCTTTCTCTTCCTCTCTCTCATCTCTTCTCCTCTCTCCATCCTCTCTCTTTAATAATCTCTCTAATCTCCTTTCACTCCTCTTCAATAGTTACCCCTCTCTCTTTAAAAACTTCTCTCCCGTCTCTCACTTCTGCTCTCTTCATCAGCCCTCTCGCTCTTATAATAAACCTCTCAATCCTTCACCCTCCTTCCCTACTCTCTCCTCTCTACACACATCTTCCCCCGCCCCTCCTCCCCTCTCGTAAAGCAAACTCAATAAAGTTAAATGCATATAAATAAATTATAAACGATTTGAGCAAGAAATAATTGTTACAAGTATTTTGAAAATTTTTCAAAAATAAATATAAAAAACCTTAAGTACAAACAAGCATTTTAGTGCTAGAAAAACCCAATTGCATATATAGACACAAAAATCTTATGTACTATATACTAAAAAACCAGTTGGCAATTTGGCAAAAAGCAAATGAAATTTATTTCATTAAGCAATTTCAATTGTCGAGCGGCAGCAAAAATTTTTTTAAATATTTAGATGTGTGAGCAATAAGTATTGTTATAGCTATATAGCTTAGCTATTGTGATTGTATTTGTGCGATTGTGATTATTAAGTCAAAGTCTAACTAACAAATGCGAGAGCCTTGTGGCCATAATATAACCAAAGCAAACGTGGCTTGAACGATTTCAAGAAACCCCATTAACCTCAATTAGTGACTTGCGTATGAACAACAACAAAAGCTATGACAGCAACAACTGCTAATTAAAATAATGTCAATAAAATTGTGGTCCATTATACGCTACCGAAAATTGCAGCTAAAAAAAAAAACGCAATTGCCAAACGTGTAATTTAATAGAGTTGACGACGACGACGACGACGACGACGACGACGACGGGTTGGGGCCAAAAGTTGAGACAACAAAACGCGCAAAATTTTTTAAAATAAAAATCACAGACAGCAATATTCAAAAAAAAAAAGCAACAAAAAGCAGCTCAAAGTATATAAACGTATGTATATATATCTTTATTTATATCGTGACTATAACAATCGAATTGAATGCATAGCTAAATTCCCAGGCACAATGAATATTTCGTAAGCAAGAGTCTGCAATTGTTGTTGGCCAAGCTAATTATTAGTTAACTTGTATCTTTAAGATACGCGACGCATTGCTTAATAGACCAGAACAACAAAAGAATGAGCAGAGCTCAAGACTCAAACTCTTTGTCATAACACGTAGAGCCTCAGATTTTGTTGTTGTTGTTGCTTTTGTATCTCATGACTGCACTTTAGAGCCAATAGCACAATTCATTGGCGTTTTCCCAGCTCCTCGGGCTTGTCAAATGCGTGATTTTCACATGTATCTATTAGATACGTTTGTATCTACAGCGCGTCAATGCGTAGCAAACGGCACAGTTTACAGTTTTTTTTTTCTTCTTTTTTATTAAATGCCAGGCAGTAACCCAGAAATTATAGTTTACCCATAACAATTACCAATTGCCTAGCCGCCCATACTTAGAAAGCTGTGGGAACTTTAAACTTGGCCCTTCGCCTGTCTATATCACATATCTGGCTATAAATAATATATATAAAAAATTAGAAAGCAAAATGCCAACAGCTTGGGCTGAGGCCATGCGGGGCGGTTTTTTGAAACGATCGCCACAGTTTACAACAATTTGCATATGACAGCAAACAAAATATTTGCAGGCACTGTAACGAATTTTGTATGCACTACAAATGTTTTATATATACAAAAATAAAACAAACAATATTTTTTTATATATAAGATATATATATTGCATTGCTTATAATTATTTTATATATTTGTATTAATTGCAAACATTTATTTAATGCCTACAGCGCTTTAATAAATAAATTAAGCAGCATTTAGTGTTAGGCTGCAGTAAAAAATATTAAAGAAAAAATTATATATTTTATAAAATTTATTAATACATCATAATTTATCTATATATATTAATTAATTGTCTGCAACGTTTAAGTAAATAAATTAATTTAATGTTAGGCTGCAGTAAAAAAAATTACAAAAAATAGGCATGAAAAATGTTTTAAAAAATATTTAATAGAATTTATTTTATTTGTTTTTGATCACTATTTATATTTATGCATTAATAAATAAATAGACAGCATAAAAGGCAAAGTAACAATAATATAAAAACAAAAAAGCAGAAAAAATTTAAAAAAATATTAATAATTTTAGTTTAATTTTGTTAACAATCAAAATATAGCCTAGCAAATAAATAAGCAGCATAAAAAATTAAAAAAAAGAAAAGGGAAACAAACTACGCGACAACGAAGCACTTATACTCTATAGAGACTATAAAGACACTTGTATCTGAAACTCAGACAAATAGTATAATTGATATATAAATTGATTAAAATATCATGAATAAATAAAAGCATATAAATAACATACAAAAAAAATACAATAAAAAATAAAATGCTTACAAAATTGACCTATTTTTAAACAAACAAGTAAAGCAGACCAAACTAAATTACAAAAAAAAAAATATAATAATGTAGTTTATAAATTAAGCTGACAGCGATTTATATTCAAACAAAATATTAATTTTTTTAAAATTAAATTTAAATAATATATTTAAAAGTTCAAACCAAAGCGAACTTGAGCTATACCCTAAGTTGCTGGCACTTGCTTTTTTTATATTTTATAAGTAGAGTTAATAATTTTGCTGCTTAGGGGGTTGGCATAATGATAAAAGGTCAAAACCTGCTGGCAAAAGCAAACATTTGGCTGAAGTCCCGCAGGACTTGCAAGCGTAATTGCAATGCAGAGAGACTGAGCGTCTGAGCGTCTGAGCGTCTGAGCGACTGTTTCTGTAGCTATTGCCAGTTATTGGTAAATTGTATTGCTCTCTACAGCTTATGGCAGTGGCAGTGGCATATGCAATGCTCATAAATCTGCAGCCAACACCCTCCCCTCCCCCCGCTCCGCTCATGCATTCGACACTGCGTCGCTGATGATGAGCTATGAGTTTTCTATGCAAATTTTGCTGAATTGAAATGCAAATTGCGAATGTAAAGAGAGCAGAGCGCATTGTCCAATGGATCACGCGCCTTAAACACGATCAAAACGAATGAAATGTAATACAAAACCACAAAAAAAAAAAATAAAAAATAAACTTAAACAAGCAACAGATTTTTTTAAGCTGACGTCGTCGTTTGAAAGATCTGATTGGACCTAGCGCGCTCGGGCTATCCAATAACCATCAACAATAGCGATTTAGCCACAGGTATAATATATAACTTATATACGTAATTGGAACAATTGAAATGCATCTGCTGAATTCCAATTAAAATGACAGCAACAGAGAGAACTCAACTTGCAACAAGTACGCGGCGCTAAGCGAGGCGTTAAGCTTAAGTAATGTGAGCGCTGCTGCTGCTGCTTCTTCTTCTGCAGCAGCGTTGCCAAATTTCAGCCCAGCTGCCAAGACAAACTCGTACTGAGACGAACCCCCTAAGCAACTGTAGCTTGATTATAATAATTTTCAGTGCTACCTTCGCCTACTAACAAAAAAAAACTAAAGTAAAAAAAATTATTAAGGGAAGTGGGACGAACACGCACCCAGTGCGCTCTGCTTCTTCTTCATTGATCAGCTAGCAATATGCAAATTAGCGCCTTGAGTTCCTATTCAACCCCTCACGCTCTCTCGCTCTCTCTTTCTTTCTCTCTTGCCTTAATGAGCAATGGTGTTTAATTGTCCAACTTCTTATTGAGCAATACTTGAGTTGGCTGTTTCAATTTTTTAGCGTCCAAGCAGCTGCAAGTGAGTCTTGCATATAAATGAAATAAAATTATATATACAATGTCAAGCAATTATTATAGCGCTCTCATATTGATTGTTAGTTTCAAACTGAAAGCGAACCCTTTGCCTTATTTGAAAAACTAATTTCATACACAATTGTGTTGCCTGTAGTATTTTCTATTTGACATACAATTAGCCTTTTAAGTTTAGTTTATCATTTTTTTATACAATTACAAAATTTTTATATATATTTCATTCATTTTAGAAAAATAATATTTAAGCTATACTTGGCTGAAAGTTCAGAACTCGCTTATTTGCTGGCTATTAACTTTAAATATTAACTAGTACTAGTCAAAGTCACTTAAATAAGCATGTAAAAAGTTTAAAAATAGTAGTAATAAATTTACTTTATTTTATTTTCTTTATAATTAAATGCAGTTATGTTCAAAATTTAGTTTTTTTTTTTCTTTTTATTTTAAAAATTTATTTATTTTTGCATTCAATAATCTATTTATTAGCTCTAATATTACATATATATAGTATACTATATATGTTATGTTTACAATACAAATTGTTACATCTTTACCCGATTTTTTTTTAGAAATATTTTCAACAAGGTTACAATTCAATTATTTTTATTTACTTACATTTGTTAGCTTAAATTGCTGCTTATAGCTTAGTTTTGAAATTCGTTAACGCTTAAAGCTATTAAAAATCTAGTATAATAGTATACATATATAGACATGTCATATATCTTTACAATACAAATCGTTACAGCATTATGCGATTATTTAAATATATTTTCAACAAGCGTTTCACATTCAATTTTCTTTAAAATGCAAACAATGCAATTCAAGATTGTCAAGATTTAATTTAAATTGCTGCTTATAGTTTGGTTTTAAAATTCGCTTACGTTAAACATTAAACATTTATTTGTTTTAATTTAAATTAATTTTTTTATATTTTGTTTATAGTTTATTTGCATTATTTTATATATCCAATTTTATATTTGCATTAAATTCAAATAAATAAATTGCATGCTGTAAAATGTTGCTCATAGATTTTTCTTATAAGCATTAAAGTTTAAACAAATTTATTTATATATCATAGATTTTGCTTATACGCATTACAGCTTAAACAAATATATTTAAAAATTATTGCATTTTAAGTGTTAGATAGCAAACAAAAAATGTTTGCCAGCATATTTTTATTTATTTTGTTTGCTTTATTAAAATGCATTAATTACTTAATGCACACATTAAAGCTTAGCGCAGGCTTAAGGTAAAGCTGCAGCACTAAGTAATGTATAACAGTAAAAATAAAATGTGCGCCCACACTCTCTTTTACGCTCTTGCTCTCTCACTCTCTCACTCACTTTCCGCTGTTAAATTTTTTGCACACGCTTAACCCTTTTCAGTTGCAATTTTAGCCTGCGGCCATGTAAACAACTCTAAACTCGAATCATTTATCTATTACGCAATTACTGACACACACACACACACATGTATATAAATCGCCTGTTGCTTTTGCGCCAGCCCAAGCCGCAATTTACCGCAAGCAAAGCGCGTGCAAAAAAAAAAAAAAATTTGTGCTTCATTTTTCGCATTTGCTGGCGGCGGCCAACCCTTAACCCTACAATGCCTGCAACCCCTTTTAGTTGCACTTGGCGCTGCTGCTGCTGCTGCCATTTGCAACACCTTTAGTTGTGCTTGTATGTGTGTGTGTGTGTGTGTGTACAATTATCACGCGTTTATTGCAAAACAATGCAAATATTGTAACGGCAACAATAATCCTCAGGTCCAGTTGCCAACAACAAAAACCAAAACACGCGTGTGAGTTTTTCAACTGTTGCTGTTGCTTTTGTTGTTATGCAATTTGTTGCTGGTGCTGCTTTTGTCTTTTGTTTTGTTGTTTTTTTTTACGTTTTCGGCAAAGGTCAAAAGTCTGCGGCGGCTGCTGCTGCTGCTGCCTGTTGATGTCCTGCGGCGTCATCAGCGGCTTGCTCCTGTAATTGCTGTCAATCTCACCTTCTGCATTGTTGTTGCCACACACATACACACACACATGTCTGTGTCTGCGTATTTTTTTTGAAAGGCAAACGCAACTTTTCCTATTTTTTTTTTTATTTTCGGCAAATTTATTTGCTTGTCTCTCTCTTCGCTGTCTGTCTCTCCTTTGTATTTGACTCTCATGTTTACGTCTAATTAACAGTAATTAACGCATTAAAGAGGCGTGTGTGGAAATGTCGCTGCCAGGGCTGGGGCAAAGTGAAAGTGCAGCGCTTTGACTTTTGATCAATTTTTTGCCGTCTAGTCTGTTTTATTTTTTTATATTTTTTTGTTGCTTTGCTCAATTGTATAACATTTTTGTAGGCAGCGGCAAACTTTGTAAAATATTTATAAATTATAATTATATTATTGCTATAGCTGTTCAATTTTAATGTACATAACTAGGCAATAAAATTATTTATAGCCAAATAATTGTAATGAATTTTTAGTGGAATATTTTTAATTGCTTAATACAAGTATTGCAAATAATTAAAACATAATGCGCTATTATTTGAATTTATTGCAAATAATTGCAAATATTAATTCAATACTTAACATATTTATTGAATTTTTTATACATATGCTAACAAATTGTTTACTCAAATTAAAATGCTGTCAGCTTTTTTTTACATAAAATACAATTTTAAGCATTTTCTATTAGTTTCTGAAATTAAAAAAGAAATATATAATTAATTAAAAATAATAATTGTATTTATAACATATCTATTAATTTTTTTAATAAATTTTCTAACAAATTGTTTATACAAATTAAAATGCTGTCACCTTTTTTTTTATTTAAAATTCAATTCAGTGCATTTTCAAATAATTTCTCAAATTATGAATAAAAATAATATAATTAATTGCAAATATTAATACAATATATAACATATTTTTTAATTTTTTACACATTTGCTAACAAATTGTAACTCAAATTGAAATGCTTGCTGCTTTAAAATGCAATTCTATGCATTATAAAATAATTTAACAATTTAAAAAAATAATAGTATACAAAATATTCAACTTGATTTCGTTAAAACTGCATAAGCTGCTTAATTTAACTTTTACCCAGCATTTTATGCGTATTAGTCAGACTCACTTTAACAAAATGTTAATAGATATAATTTTTTAAGACTGAAAAATTGTTTTCATAGTAAAAAATACTGCAAAAATTAAAGCAATTTAAATGCTGAGCTATATAAACGAGCTTTGCTTTACAAAATAAATAATAAATAAAATATGCCTCAAATGCTAAATAAGTTATATATTAAAAAAGAATTTTAAATATTTGCTATTGTTAATTTGCTTGCAAGTTTATAAGCAAATGTTTTTTTTAATAGTGCAACAAATAAATAAAATGTCAAGCGTTATGTTAACTGTGGCTGCATGTGATAAAAAAAAATAAATAAATGTGACGCTAATGTTGACAGTAGACAACATTGTATAATTAGTAATGAACACAATGTCTATTTAAATAAGTTAGAGTTGCATAGTTATAACTTAATTACGAAGTGTTGCCGCCTCATCAAGCAGCCAGACAAATCAAATCAATTTGTTGCATGCACACACTCACACACACACGCACACACAGACGAAAGTTTGAATTCAACCAACCAAAAAACAACGCTAATATGACACTTTAACAGTTAGAGCAACACACGCACACGAGTTGCGCTCTCACACTCACACACACACAGACACACACACACACACACACACGCACAACTAATAATAAAAAATCATAATTTCAATCAAAGGCAACAGCAGCAGAGCCAAAGCCACAGCCACAACCACTGTAGGCAGCTAAACGGAGCAAGCAACAAAAACAAAAACAACAACAACAATGAGATGACGACAACGCTGACGATGACTACGCATCGGCACCTGCATAGCTCGCACTCTTTTACACCTATGCAATCGGTTTGCCAGCTCGGGCAATCGGACCATTTCGGCTCCAACAGCAGCAGCAGCAGCAGCAGTAAAAAATACACACACACACATACGCAGCAACAGAAGAAAAAAAACGCAAGCTGAGCCAGAAATCAAGCAACGCACTCAATGAGCTACGCTCAGTCTCCACACACAGCTTCAGTTACAGTTTTTCGCAGATTCGCAGCTTGAGCTCAAGCAGCAGCAGCAGCACACACAGCAACAAATTTTTTTGTATAAGCGCGTGCGCAGCGTAGAGCGCGCGGGAGAGTGAGAGAGCGTGCAAGCGAACAAGAAATAAAAAAAAAGCAAAAACAACAAGCAAGCTATACACTTGAAGCCAAAAGAAATCAAAGCCAAAAGCTGTTGAAAAAAAAAACAACAACACACGCTTGCAGAGACAGCTACACATGCATACGTATGTGTCTGTGTGTGTGTGTGTGTGTGTGTACATATGGAGAGTACAGAGCGCCAACTTAAGCTCAATTCAATGGCGTTTTTGGTGCGAGCGAGCGCGAGCGTCATAAAATATAAAATGCCACTGCTGCTGCTTGCCCATTGCTGCTGCTGCTGCGCTGCCTGCTGCTGCTCTTGCTGCCTTTTTTCCTGCTTGCTTTCTTAACTTATTACAGCAACAACAATAAGCAGAGGCACCAGCAATTTGTTGGCGCTGTGGCGATGCTGCCAACGACTGCGAAGCTTCGTTGTTGTCTTCGTTCGATGAATGATGTTGGCGCTGCTGCCGTCGCTGCTGCTGCTACCTGCGCAGCACACACACACACACACAGCGACCGAGCACGCACACATGTCTCACGTGTGTGTCCATTGACGTCGTCGTCGTCGTTGTCGTTGTCGTTGTCGTATGCTCGCCAATCAAATGGGGCGGGGCTTAAATCGTATGTCTGTTTGTATGTGTGTGTATTTCTTTTTTTTTTTCTTCTTCTACTTGCTGCTGTTATATTTTTCTATTTTATTTTTTTGATGCTCTGCTGCCACCGCTGCTGCTGCTGCTGCCTGGCTTGTGACACTTGCGTCTGTGTTGGTGTCACTCGTGTGTGCGTGTGTGTGTGTGCGCTTCGGTTTTGGGTTTTTATTATGCGAATTATCGAAAATTGAGCGACAAGAGCTTTTTGTGCTCAAAGCAAACTACGAGTGAGTTTTCATAGCTTGTTGCTTAGGAGTTAAGCGTTTCAAGTATAAATACTTTTATATTAATTATTAAATATTGATCATTTCTTTAGCTTGCCAATTTTGTTAGTTATTTAATATTTATATGAATATATTTTATTATTACTTACATAACTCGTGATGATTTTTTTTGTATGATAAGATAATATTCATTTATTTCACTTAATAATTTATTTATTTAACTTTTTAAATTAATTTGTTTTGTTAATAGTATTTTATTATTAATGTAACATATAATATAATATTTTTCTTTTATAGCATTAAATATTTTAGCTTATTTAATTAATTTATTGTCATGAAATTTTATTATTTAACATATAATTTATTATCTTCTTCTTCTTTTCTTTTATTCTATTATTATTTTTCAATAATTTATTTATTATACGCTTGCATTGCAATAATAGTTAACCACTTTGTCATAAGTTCGAAAAACTCAACGCAAGTTCGAAAAATTGTATTTCGAACGAGCTCGATTGCAACTGCAACTCAAACTTCTCCGCCAGCGAATTGAGAGCGAACGCACATGCTACGAGTTTGAGTGAGAGCGAGCACTTGAGCGCTTTTTTCATGTGTTTTTTTTTTTTTTGTTTATTGTTGTGCTGCTTGTAACAAACACTTGTTTGTTTTGTTTGCCGCTTGGCATAGCTGAGAAGTATATACGGCAGCAAAAACGGAAACATTTCCCCGCCTACATTGTTGTTGTTGCTTTTGGGATAGCGGTGGTGGGGGGGGGAGGAGGGGGCGGGGGGGGGGGGAGGAGGATAAGCAAGTCATACATCCATCGATTGTCAATCAGCTCAGAGCTCTCACACATGTGAGCAACGAACGAAAAGAAAGCCAAGCCAAGAGCTGCGCTTCGTCGTTCGCTCAGCAGACACACACACACACACACACACACACACACATATGTGTGAAGGCTACTACAACTGTAAAAGAAATGGTTGGCTGGTAAGCAAAATAAAATATAAAAAAAAGCATCAAGCGCGCTGAGAAAAAATCTAACAGCAATGAAATGAAATGAAATGAGTTTCGGCACAAGACCGAAGCGAGCAGCACCGACGGCAGCAGCAGCAGCAGCACCCAACCGAAGTCGCAGTCAGCAGCGTAGGTGGCGCTCCCTGAGACTCCGACTCAGACTCTCGCGCTGCAGCGACGACGGCGGCGGCTGCTGCTGCTCTCTGTTTTGCATTAGGTGCGCGCTTACCCCTCTCCACACTCCCCCTACCCAGCACACAGGGTTAAGGTTGTGTCCCAGCGTCGTTTGCTGCTCGTTCTCGGGGTGCTGCTGCTGCTGGCCGCGCTGCTAGCAGCGCTGCACTTGGTACTTCGATACAATTTGAACTTTTTCTTTATGTGCAAGTCGAACGGCTGCAGCGAATGAATCGTTGCAAGGGCGTTGCTGAGTGGCGTTAAAAGGGGGCTGAGCTGGTTTGGGAGGGGGGGCAGGCAGGTTGGTCATGACAGCAGGTAGAAGGCTCTATACATAGCTACTATATAGTATATTTGTATTATATGGTTAAGGCTGCTCTTAGCGTGGCAAATAAGCTTGCTTAAGAGATTTGAAGATTTACAGATTTAAAGTCAGCCAAGCTGGCCCTGCAAGTCTATAAAAGGCTAAAGAAGTTTATTAATAAAATATTGCTGCAGTTTAAAAAATGTTGCAGAATATTGCTGAATTGAAAAATTAATGAATTGAATTATATTTAAAGCTGCTAAAGAATATTTATTGAATTAATTCATAAAATGTTAAAGACTTTAAATAAATTATTAAAGCTGCAGTGCATAAAATGCTAATAAATTATTTAAAGCAGCAATCTATAAAAATGTGCAGAATATTTATAAATTATTTGTATTAATTAATTTATAAAATGTTGCATAATATTGGAAAATTAGTTGAATTGATTAATTTAATATAATTAGCAGCTGCTGTCTATAGAATGTTGCTGAATACTTCAAAAAATTTAAATTAATTAATTAAATAGAAGCAGCTGTGTATGAAATTTGATTTAATATTGATAAATTATTTGAAACTATTAATTAAAATATGCAGTTAAAGCGTTTGATCAATTATTTGAATAGAATAAAAACAATAATATACAAACCTATTGAGGATATTGAGGGGATAGACATTAAATTTTATTATTTAAATTTTATTATTTATGCTACACTTAATAAATATTTATTATAATAATATTTTATATGCTTACTTTTATTATTTTTAGCTGAAACAAATGGAAATGCAGCAACAATTTGAAACTGTGGAACAATTGCTAAAGCGCTAAAAATTGTCTTAAAGCCCCCACAGCCAACTTAGCCACTGTAAGCAGATAAGGAAGGAGGAGCAGAAGGAGCAGCAGGTTGACCTTTGGCAGGCCACTTGATAGCAACACACACACAAACACACACACACAGAGAGAAACAGACACAGAGCTTATAGCCAGACACAATAATAATTTGAGCTAACGAACAAAATCCGCAAGGAAGCCCACAAGACTCCCCCCGACTTTCGAGCCATATGGAAACAACAACAAGAAAAAGTATAAATAATACATAATAATAAAGAAGCAGGCAACTTAATTCATAAACAAGAAGAACAAGCAGCGAGAGCTACAACAACAGTAAGGAACAAAAAAAAAAATCAAACTAAACACGAAAGCCGGCAAAAAATCGCATTTCCCCTGCATAGCGCTCACTCACTCACTCAGAGGCGCGCGTTCGCTCGCTCGCTCTCTCATGCACACATTTGCACTCAATGTACGGCTCAATAAACAAATGCAACAATTTCTGTGAGCAAGTGAGAGCGGGGCATTTTCCTATAAGTTTTTCCCAATCAGAAAAAAGGCAAACACAGCGCGTCGTCACATATGCAGGGCAGAGCGACCATGTGCTAGAGCGAGAGCGCGAGCGCCAGCAAAAGAGAGCGCGCTTTGGGTTTGAATGAATGAATTTCAATACATGCAACTGACAGGCAGTTATCAAAAGCCAAGAGCAACAACAACAACAGCAACAAGAAGCAGAAAAAAAGTAAACAGAACATTTTGCTGAGCGACGACGTCGACGACGGCGCAGGCCCCACAAAAATATCAAAACGAAAACCGTATTGAAAGAAATTACAAGCAAAAAGGCCACTCAGCGTCGAATTGAGTGAGAGCGCAACGAGCGCGCGCTCTTGAGTGTAAATTTCGCTTCGTTTGCCTAGAGCTGTGTGTGCTGTGCGCGCTCGTGTTTTTGCTACATCGTATCGAGTGCGAGTGCGAAAGCGAGCGCGTTCGTTCGTTTGCATGCGTGTGTGTGTGTGTGAGCTCGTTCGTTCGTTCGCTGCTTTGGCTTTTGGTTGGGGTTGTTGCCGCTGTGCGAGAAATGTGGCCTCAGTCTGAGAAATGCTGCTCAGTCGTCAACTGAATTCTGACTGGCAACGTTGCCTGCGCTCTGTGGTCTGTGGGAGAGTCGTACGAATTAAACGAATCCACGAATCATCTTCACATGAGCCACAGTTGCAACACAACAAAACAACAACGCAAACAAAACAACAGTTAAAACAGTTACAAATAATAACAACAAAAATCAGCAGCTAATTTTTTAACTGTTTTTTTTTTTACAACTTCATTTGCCTAAACAATATATTTTTTTTGAGTTCAATTTGCGTAAGCGAAATTCTTAAGTTTTTTGCGCAAAAGTTTGTTTTGAAAACAAAAACAACGAGCAGCAATGAAATGCAAATCAAAGTGAAGCAAAGTGCGCGAGTGTCAAGTGTAAGCAACAATAATAATAATAATAACAACAACAACAACAACAAAAGTAACAACAACATGGCTTAAAGCCAAGCTTGCAACAACAACAACAAGAAGCAGCAGCAACAACAACAACAACAAGTGACAACAATAAGCAACAACTATATATGCCAATTAGAATTTATACAAATGGCAACAAATTTCTATGCCGACGCAATTGTTGCTGCACTAACAACAACAACAACAACAACAACAAACGACAGCAACAACAACATTGTGTGTGTTTGTTGAGTGTGTGTGCGTGTGTGTTTATATATTTCAAAAAGTGCGTGTGTGTGTGTGTGCCTGTGCGTGTGTCCGTGTGTGTGTAACAACAAAATCAATTTGCAACAAATCAAAGTTAAGCACACAACTTGTATTAAAACAAAAAGAATTTTTTTGAGCACGTAAACAACAACAACAGCAACAGCAACAATTTATTGTGTATTATTAAACATAAACAAAACAATTCTTGTGTCGCGCTCAGTTCTCAATGTTGCCACAAGCTTTGGCTGCCATCAACAGCAGCCAACAATCAATTGTTAACACACACACATAAGCAACTAAAAACAAACAACAACAACAAAAGCGCAAATAAACAATAACAATATACCAGCCCACGAATGCAGCCAACATTGCCACAAGCCGCTGGGACAGCCGATATGGATCTGACGGCTGTTCAATCAATCAACGATTGGTTTTTCAAAAAGGAGCAAATTTATTTATTGGCACAATTTTGGCAACAGGTAAGCAACAATTAGAAACAAGCAAATGATAAGGCAGAAATTCTATTTAGAATGAAATTAAATGAATTTGAAGCCGAATTGCAGCTAAGAAATTTTTATTAAATACCAAAAATAAAAGCAACAAATAAATAAATAATTAAGCAGTGCTGCAGTTTAGCATAAAATGAAATTGACACAGAATTTCAGTTTAGAAATTTGTATTAAATACCAAAAATATAAAACAATAATTTAGCAGTGATTTAGCAGTAAGCAACAAATAAATAAATAATTAAGCAGTGCTGCGGTTTAGAATGAAATGAATTCAACACAGAATTGCAGTTTAGAAATTTGTATTAAATACCAAAATAATAATTTAGCAGTAGTGAAGTTTAGAATGAAATGAATTTGACCCAGAATTGCAGTTTAGACATTTAGAAATAATCAACAAATATAAAACAATAATTTAGCTGTTGCTGCAGTTTAAAAATTTCTATTAAATATGCGCAAGCATTAAAATAATAATTTAGCAGCTTAGAAAATTAAAACAAGCATTAGAAAAATTGCAGTTTGGTTAAATGTGTTTATAAAATAAACAAGCAACAATAAGCATTATAAATTGTAGTATATATTTATATAAAAAAAAAGTGCTATAGTGACAACTAGCAAAGCGTGTTTTATATTTTTTATATGCACAACGCCCACGCTACAAATAATTTATGCATTTGAAATAAATTTGTTGTTTTTGTTGTTATTGCACTTGCAACTAATTGAGCTTGCGTGTCTATTATTAATTTTATTTTGCGCTGCTGTCTTATTGATTTGTTTACAAATTGGCAAACATTTAAAAATTTAAATTATAAGTTGCAAGCGGATCGCAGCAGCCAGATCAACAGTTGATCCGCAAGTTGCAGGCAGACGACAAAAATTTTTTTTTTTTGCACTGCAGCATACTCACATACACATGCTCACATATGTCGGCTTACATTTATTGTATTTACTTAACGACATTTGCTGCGCTACTAATGAAACATGCTTCGATCTAAATCAAAAAATATATATATATCGAGTTGGCAACAGCTATATATACAAATTGTCTGGCATTCGTAGAAACTGTAGGCAAAGATTTATGTAAAAATTCCTAGAAATATGCGCAGTGCAATTGATTTACTGTAAACTCCCGCTAAGTACTTTCCATATATTATATATATATATATATATATATAAATCTGTTCGCTGTTTGTGCAACGTTTTGCCGTCGGCAAATTTTTGCTATGCTTGCATGAAATTCAATACAAATGCAAATATTTATATATGAAGCACAGAGCCAACTTATGAGACAACAAACTATGTGCAAGCGAGATAGCAAGCTTATAGTTAATGTGGCAAGTGTGTGTGTGTGTGTGTGTGTCTGTTGCAGTTGCAGTTGCAATTAGTGCAAAGTGCAGCCAGCGAGTCAATCAATAAAACTTAAATAAGCAAAACCAATTTATGGCCACGCCCCGTTGCCGTTAGCCAAAGCCAAAGCCAAAACAATAACAAAAGCATCAGCAGCAACAACAACAAATGCGCTGGCAAACAAATATTTATTAAAATTATGCAATTAGTTAATAAAATTCAGCGTGCTAGAAAATAAATTCAATTTAGACAGACAGCAAATAAATTAATAAATATAATGCAACTAAAATATTAAATAAATTTAAATTTTAAAAATTTTAAAATTAGTGCTGCTATAATTGGTAGTTAAAAGTTTAAAAAAAAATTTTGTTATAATTATTTTAAAATTTATGCGAGCTTGTGTAACAAAAAAAATTAGTTCAACAAAAATAAGTCAATAAGCGTTTTAATTTGTAGTTAAAAGTTAAAAAATAAATAAATTTGTATACAAAAAAATTATTTAAATATTTATTTGAGCTTGCGTGATACAAAAAAATTAATTAGTGAAAAATAAGTGAATGTCAAAATATAAAACAGCATTAAACAGCTTAAATTTTAAATGCGCTGCATGTTTAAATTAAATAAATGCTAGCCAAAAATTAAATTGAACTTAGTTAATAACAATTGTTTCTTAAGCCAGCGCAATTTTCCGCACAATTTGTAGTTGTTTTATTTTTATATTCAACGCTTTTTTGTTTTGTGTGTTAAACAAATTTCTTAGAATTTTTGCTGGCTTAGCTGCTGCTGCTGCTGCTAACGAGCATTTGATTTGTTATTAATGGCAGACGAGAGAGTGAACAAAATACCAAAAAAAAAAAATAAAATTGAAACAAACTTGAGAAACTCAAGCGTGTGCTTCAAGTCAAAGATTTTGGCATTTCAAGTTTCGAGATCACTTGAAGTGAAGCGCGATCGATTATGATGTTACCAACTGTAAATTGTTGTTGTTATTTGTTGCTTGTTATTTGTTGTTGTTGCTTGTTAAGTGAGCTCATCAGTTTAGCTTATCAATATCTAGTACTTGCCTTAAAAGCCGCAACAAAAAATCTGTTGCCAGTTTGCAAAACATTGGCCTAACATCAATTTATTTACTAAGCCAAAAATAGCAGTTGGTTGGTCTAAAAACAGCTACGAACGTCAGTTGAGACATCAGCTGTACAAATGATAATTATTATTATTTTTAACATATTTTTTTGTTTAGTTTTCATTTGTTAGTTTTGTTGATTTTTCATTGGAGTTTGAGCTTTCAAGTACGTGCGCTATTAAAAATAAAAAACAATTGGCACCAATTTTATCGAAAATTGCTAGATTAACAAAAATATAATTAAGCTGTCGTAGTGTGTTAGTGTGTGTGTGTCTGTGTGTTACCATAGAAGTAGCACAGTGACACCAAAACAGACAGAAAATCAGAAAATTTGCATTCATGTTGAATTCGATGGCGAAAAACATAAAAAGTTCAAATGATAGACTAAAAAATACTGCAAAAAAATAAAAAAAAAATTAATTGAAGCAAGCAAATGCAAATTTAAATTATGCATTAAATTTAAAATTAAATACTTAGCTTTATATAATAATAATAATTAATACTAAAGTGCTAAAAAAGCAATTTTAATAAATTTGTAATAAAATAAAATATGCGAAAATATTAAAAAAAAATATTTTTAATGCAATTTTAATATGAACAATAAATAAAATACTAGTAGATACTTTTAAAATTAGAAAAAATTAAATGCAAGCAGCAAATGTAATTTTAATAAATTTGCTGTAAATAAAATAAATTGAAATAAATTAAAGCATATCTAGCCGCATCAACAGCCAACAACCAATTGGCCAATTGCAATCTATAAACTTGACCCATTAACATGGCTCAAAGCAGCGCAAGAAGCAAAAATTGCTCATCGCTCATATAAATGCTGAGTTCGATAAAAGAAAACTAAGCAACAAAAAAAAAAAAAAAGTTTAAAATTAATACAAAATAGTAGAATATATAGAATATCAAGTAACTGTGTTATTTTTTACTGGGTGCAATTTTAATTGCATTGTTGAGATAAAAAACAAAAAAACAAAAAAATGTTATGCTCACTTTTTGAACAAATTTTTTTAGCTAATCTTTTTTTTTGTGCATGATTCCCGGGATTGTGTGTGTTAATCAAATTGAAACCGGTTCAGAGCAACCACCAAGTGGTGGCACCACCAGCAGCAGCTTGCAACGTTTGATAGTTTAAAAGTTTAATTCAAATATGGCCGACTCTGTATCTGTCTAATAGCATTTGCATATGCCGAAAATGAGCAGCAGCCCTTCGCAGTGGGGTTGTCTAAGCTACAAAAATAATAAGCAGAGCGAGAGAGAGAGAGACAGAGCGAGAGAGAGCGATAAAGATCGAACGGCGTGTGTCATATAATTTTTCAGCGTTTTAAGTGCAATTTGCGCTGGGGCAAGGCTAATGAATCAGTCAGCGGCGCACAAGGGTTAAAAATCAGTAGATACAGTATATAATATATATATGCATATATGGAAACAAAAGCTGTGTACTAAATTTAAGCTATTGTAAGTAATTTTTAAAAAAAAAGTTATTAAACTGTTTTCAATTATCTCAAAATTTATTTGAGCGACGTAACAAATTTTGTAGTGCAAAATAATTATTTAAAAAAAATAGCTGCATGCTATATATTAAACATTAATAAATAAATACAAAAATTTATATATTTATATTAAATTTAAGCACTAAAAAATTCAGCAAAGCAACAAACTAAATTTTAGTTCTCTACGCTTCAATGTGCGAGTCAATCGCGCTCGATCGCTTGCTATATATGTTAATATAATTAAATTAATTTGTCAGCACGGAAATTAAAACCACGCAGCCGAACACACACACACACACATACATATGTATATATATGTAACTGAAAATCGAACAATTAACTCGGAATTTGTTTTTTTTTTCATATGTCGCTCGCTTGTGGGGGCGTGCAACGTACGCTTGCCACACATAGAACTAATAATGTGAAATAATCAAACATTTGTATGATTATTAAAAAAATTTGAGTTCATGAACCGAACGAGCGACTGACTGACTGTTGATCAATTTATTATTATTTTTTTTATGCGTTATGCGCTAACCAAAAAGCTAATTGTAGCAGCTGTATGTGTGTGTGTTAAATATTAATAATGTTAATTTAAACATAGCTGCTATTATTTAAACATTACACTGGCAACAAAAGCTGCACAAGAGCAAAAAGACTTAAAGGCTTTTGTTCATACAACTTAATAACAACTAATTGTCTTTTTATATGCAGACGCACACACACACATATACATATATGTGTGTGTGTGCAACTGCAAACCTGTCTCTGCTCTCGCTTTGTTTGTCTGTCTGTCTTTTCATCTACAAGTTGTCAGTAATTTGTGCAGCTCAATATATCAGTCGATATCTTATGAGTTTTTAATTTCAGGTTTAGCTCGCTCAGTTGAGTTCGCCTTTGATTTTACTACGCTTAGGCACTTTTCAGTTTGAAAAGGACAAATCGACGGCGAGTCCAGGCATATTGAATAAAATATCATTTTGTACACGCCCACAAAGAAACAGAAAAAAAAAGAAGAAAAGCAAAATAATAAAATAAAAAGCAAACTAAATGTGTCTTGAGCGCACCAAAGTTGATGATGATGAGTTTTGAGCATTAACCCTACAAAACTGAAGGCTGCTGCCACTAGCTGCTGCTGCTGCTTCTTCTTCTTCTCATTGCTGGTATTGGCAACTTTTGTGATCGATACAGCTTGCAAAAGCTTCTCGCTCTCTCTCTTAATATTTTTGCAGCCGTCTTGAGTAATGACCAACGCCCGAGGAGCGCACATTAAAAAGGAATCATCATTATTGGCAGCGCTGCGTTCACAGGGGCGTGCGGTTAGGGGGGGGCCTTATATCAAGGATTATATGCAGCCCCATTAAGACACAAATATCTGTCTGCTGCACTTCGTTCATTTCGCATATTTATTATTTTATTATACTCGTTCATTTTCTGTGTTGTTTTTTTTTTTTGCTGCTGCTGCACACAAATTTTACAGACGAGTCGTTGTCTTGTTTTTACAATTTTTTATTGATGTTTTAATTAAGTTTGTCGGCATCAAACACACACACACACACATGTATATAGGCCACGCCTACTACATAGACTTATTTCGCTGTTGGAAAATTCGTTTGCCTCTCTTTCGCTCAGAAATTCAATGAACTGTTTTTGCTCGTTGTTTTTATTATTTTTGGCACGACATGAAAATTAGTTTAGAATATAATTCGCTTTGACTTTGAGTGCTTGTTTGCGATTTGCAATAATGTTTTTCTTATTTCGTGTCGAATTCCATTTTCCCGCTGCCTTTATTTGTTTTCTTGTGCGCTTTGCCTTCATTAGCTGACTATAATAATAATAATAATAATAATTCGTAAAATAAAAAACAAATACAAAGTTTTCTTTATGCCAAATGTCATGTAATTTTCAAAATTCTAGTTCAAGAATATTTTTTATTAATGAGTTCAACTTAGGCATTAAATTCTGTTTCAATTTGAGCTGCTTCGTAAGCATTGATTTGATGGCTATATTTTTTTTTATTATATTTAAGCAAGTTTTCTTTATAGCTAAGCTTGCTGCAACTCTATGCAAAATTATAGCCAAATCCTAAGTCATTTAAGCATTTTTCTATGAGTTCTGCATAGTTAGCTCGAAACTTTTTATAAATTTTACTCAAGTTTCATTTATTTTAAGGCTAGCTGCTGCTTTATGCAAAATTCTAGCCAAATCCTATGTCATTTAACCATTTTTCTATGAGTTCTGCATAGTTAGCTCGAAACTTTTTAAACATTTCATGCAGCCTAGCTTTATATCTTGGGTTTATACAACTCTATGCAAAATTTTAGCTAAATCCTATGTTATTTAACCATTTTTCTATGAGTTCTGCATAGTTAGTAAGCTGCAAAAATTGCTTTTTAGCTGCTAAATGGGCTAACAACTGCTTGGCATTGAAAACTAAAAAAAATATGCAAAGTAAGCCAAAAAAAAAAAAAATAGAATTATAGCTGAGAGCTGAGAATCAAATTATATATTTGGGGCATGCCTTACACAATTCAAAGCGCAGCGCACCTGGTCAAATATTAAATGCAACATAAGCGAAAACAAGTTTCTAAGTTGCAGCAGCAAAAAAAAAAATATATATATGAAGTATATAGAAGAGGGAGAATTCGATTACAGACTCTATTAGTTTAGCTGGCCAAGCAGTTACATTATCTATACATCTATATAGAAGATGATATAGCTGCCTGCTGGTTCCCGCGCTATTGACCGCTCTAACGGTGGTTGCTCGTCCAGCTGAACAGGCTAAAGGGTTCACAGGCAGAAGCGGTTTTGGAATTGGAATTGGAATTTTTGGGGTGGCGTTGCGCATTGGTTTTGGTTACGTTTGTCAGTTGCTGTCAATTGTCAAGCCAGGGCGGCAATAATTTATCAGTGTATGCAAATTAGCTTTGATTTATTCAATGAGCCCGAAAAAAACTAATGCACAAATATTATAAAATTTATATAAAAAAATAGACAAGCAACCTTTTTTTTTTTTTTTGATGATGTTAAGCTGCAACCCTCAGTGCTCAGTCTGGTGTGCGTGGCATGCAACGCTGCTGCGGCTGCGGCTGCGGCTCATTGCAACGCAACAGACGTAAAAAAATTAAAATGAGCAAAGCCAAAGCAGCACAAAATGTATAAAATTCTAAAATATATTTGCGGCATATGTAGCTGTGTGTGTGTGTGCCCCACTCAATCATAAAGCATTGGCAGGCGTAAATCAAATCAAGTAGCAAGAGCAACAGTTGCCGCTGCCGCTGCTGCTTGCTGCATGTTGCACGCACAGGCGCTCAGACAATGATTAAGTAGGCAAAATGCTGCTCCCCCGCTCTCATTCCCATGCCCATGCTCATGCCCAATGCGCTGCTGCTGCTTTTTTTTTTGTTGTTGTTCTCCCCTTTTATGTTTTTAATTATTAACGTAGCAGCAGCTTGACTAAAATATAAAAAAAGAGCACTGCTGTCAGTATTTGAGTCTAAATAAAAAAGCAGCTAAAATTCTAGCTAAATCAATTGATCAGCAGAGATCAGCTGCTGATAAAGTTAAGTTAAGACGCCTACGCGTCCAAGAAAATTCTCACAGCACAAGAAGAAAAAAAAAAAAAAAACTCAGCAAGTTTTTCAAGTTGCTGCTGCTTTATGTTTTTCAATAGCAAACAGACAATGAGCAAGACATTTGAATTATTATATAGCACAACCCAGTACTTGAAACATAGATGTTGTTGTTGTTGTTGTTGTTGTTGTGCTGGTTGTCATTTAACTAAATACTTTGCCTGTTTAGCTGCCAACGATCAATGATGATCAATCGCGCTTCAATTTTTCTCTGCCTGCCAACAATTTCAAGATTTTACTTTGTGTATTTTTATAGTCGTTTCATCTGCTGTTTTTGTCAGCGGAAATCTTTTGTGTGTGTGTGTGTGTGTGTGTGTGTGGCTCAAGTGCTTGTCTATTATTATTGTTGTTGTTGTATTATTAGCTGCTTGCGTTGGTTGTGCGGGCGTTTGGCCTCCGTTATTTTCAACAAGTGGCAGTTGAACGCCGCTAAGTAGCTCAGATAATGCCAAAGCCCCCCCCAACCCCAACTCCCGCTACAAATAATTGAGTGTCAATTATACACACACACACATGCATGCTTGTGTGCCTAAATTTTTGGTGTTACTTGATGTCAGCTGTTGAAAATATTAGAAAAAATTATAGGCGTAAATATTATGCATTTATTTCTTTTTGTTGCTTGCTGCTGTTTTTTGTATTTGCTGCACACACTCAACATTTTTTAATGTGTTTCTTTCTCGTGCTGTTGTCACACACACTGGCGGCGGCGGCGTCTCCTCTCGAACGCCTTCATTATTAATTTATGTGCTTGGCAGCCGGGGGGTGCAGCGGCGCGGCGGTATCGAGAGCGATTCCCATCAGAGCCCAGCGCAGGGGTGAAGCATCTCCGCATATGCATAAATGTAGCCCCAGCATGATATGCATAAAGCTGTCCAAAAAAAAAAAAAACGACTACAAAATGATTGCTGCTAGACAGTTGCAGCAAAAACGCCAACTCTACAAACTCTACACAAGTCTCCAAACTGCTTTAGAGCGTTGCTAGGCGCACTAACTACGCCTATTTAACTATTTTGTTGCATTTACCGACGTTTTAGCAACTCTACAAACTCTACACAAAAACTCTACACTAGCTAAAATTAAAGCGCATATGCCTGCCGCACACTTTTATAGCCATAAACACGCAAATTGCACTTGCTGCGGTACTTGCAACAACTGGGGGCAGACGGCAGCACAGGCTAATAAAAAAAATTTCGCCTGCTGCCATATCGAACGACATAAAAACTGATCGACAACGACAAATATAGCTTGCTGACAGTGTCGTCGGTGTGGCTCGAGAGACTCTCGAGCAGCACGGCAATAGGGGGCGCGGGTGGAGGTGGTGGTGCATATGTTGGGGTTGAGCAGGCGGGGGGTGGTGGTGGGGTTGGCGGTTTTGGTTTTTGATTTTGGTCCACAACTTTTGCTGTGTCTGTCTGACATTTGCTTTGCTTTTTGTTCACTCTCTACACTCTTTGCTCTCTTTGCCTGTTTTTTGTGTTGTTGTAAATTTTAATGATCTGTCATTTCGATTTATTTTATTTTATTTTCGAACAACGAAACCAAATAAAAACAACAAAAAAAAAGAAGCAGCAAAACAGACAAAAGAAGTGCGGCGCGCATACAGCTGACGGTGAAGCGGCGAAGTAAATGTAAGTGCAGGGGCGTGGGCGGGGAGGGGGTGTCGATCGGATCGTTCATAGAGCGCACGTCAGCTGCATATTAAATTAAAAGGTATTATATTGTACTAAATATACAAACAACATGCGAGAGACAAGCGAACGAGTAAAAGAGAGCGCACGCACATGAGTGCAATAGAGCGAGAGAGAGAGAGGGAGAGTGGGGGAGCGAGATGCAAGGCAGACATTTGCTGCATGTGATTTGACAAAAACTGAACTTGTGGCTGGCTGGGACACATAGACTGGCAATAGACAAAGCGGACGGACGGACGGACGGACGGACGGACGCACGGCCAGACATTTGATAAAAATATCACAACACACATCGATAGAATTTGAATTTCGAATTTGAAACCAAGTTCTCAGTTCTCGATTGTCGGTGCTTTGGCCTTCCCCACACACACAACAACTCTCGGTATCAATTTGGCATAGTTTTGGTTTAGAGGGGGGGTGGGGTGGACTTTATATTTTTCCCATTGTGTTTAAAGCGTTTCGTGCTGGGAACTAGAGCGCATTGTATATTTGTTTTTTTTTCTCATACTTACAAGCTTATTATATATATATAAATTTATTTATATGTATGCATGTGTGTGTGTGTGTGTGTGTTTGTCGTTATTGTGTGGCTTTTAATTTATTTGTTTTTTTGATTTCACAATATTTCGATCGAGCAAGAATATAAATTTGAAACAACATATATATGTATATAGCTTTATAGCTTTTGGGCACGAAAATAAAAATTTATTGAAAATCTGCCATGAAATATACACACAATACAAAAGAACGCGCCAAATTGTCATAAAATTTTATATTGCTTAAGTTATTTTTTTTTTCTTTGTTGTTGTTGTTGTTGTTTTTTTTTGTGTGCGGCAGCTTAGCAAATTGATAGTGGGTGGGGGCATAGGGCTTAAGCTAATTAATTATATTGCTTGATTTTCTACACATGTTGAAAGAATTTGCTGTAGCATTCGATTTTCATTATTGGCGCAATTTATTGTTGCAGCTCAAAATTTTGCGCGCCGCCCACGCAGCGGGATTAGCATTAGCCTAGTATATGTATTTAAATTAGTCTAAGTTAAAGACAAACAAATTTATGCGCTGTCAGTTGTAAGTTTTCTTGGCAAAGTAGAAAACACAGACAAGAAGCTGCGAGGTCGAAGAAAAAAAATACAAAATATATTTAAAGGGGGGAGGCTGCAATTTAATTTTAATTTTATGCAAGCAATAAAATGCTGTTAATAATATATAAAAACCTAAATAGTTTATAGGCGTCTAATAGCGCCATCAAAAAGAAATGCTCAAGGGGCACACACACACGCACACGCAAGCATTAAATGTGTGTGTGTGCTGCAATCATAATTGGGCTAGCAACTGATAATAGTCGAACCCTTGTTGGGGACTGAGCCTGAGCCCTAATAATGAAATAATGTCAAAAATGTGCGACGCACAAATTTTAATTGCCCTACGCACATTTTGGCAAACAAGTGCGTGTGTGTGTGTGTGTGTGTGTGTGTGTTGCTGCTATTGAATTTAGTTTGGGACTCGCTGCTTATTATGAAGTCATTTATTTTGTGTCATATCATTGGGTGCGCGTTATTTTTGCCTACTAACTACTGATCGGTAGCTATAGATAAGACAGTCAACCCCTCTCAGTCGCAGCAGCAGCATTCCACGTAATAATAATAATAATTATAATAATAAACAACTTGTAGCTTAAGTGGCAGACAATTTCAAGTGTTTAATTTGTGCTGTCAGCTGCAGCAAGTCATTAACCCTAATACACACACACACAAGCACGCACACACACACGCATATATATGTTAGTTAGCGCAGCTGATTTGCTTAGTTGCAGCTGCTTTAGAGCAATTTTTTTGCACAAACTATGCCAAAAAGTTTCAAGGACAACACAACCAAATGCGTAGCTGTGGCTAACACACACACACACACACAGCCATATAAAGTGTAGCAGTTATAGCTGTGATTTTAGTTAGCAACGTGCGTAATTAAGCCAGCGCATGTGTGTGTGTGTGTGTCTAAACAGCTGCTGTTTAAATCCTTAAACTATGCAACACACAATGTGAGCGAAAGAGCGAGTGCGCGCTTAAGAGAGAGCAAGAGCGAGCGAGCGAGCGCAACTGGCACGTGCTTCACTTTTTTGGCGTCGCTTTAAACTGTTGCTTTTGGTAGGCTCACCAATACACACAACAACAGCAACAAACAGTTAGTCGCCATTTTTTGAAGCTCAAGGACGTAGCTGCCATTGGCTAAGTTTAAGACAGCGTGCAAAATGCCTCAAAAATATGTTGCAAGCAATACACACACACACACACACACACACACACATTGTGTTGTTTGCTGCCTGCACTTTTGCTTTTAACAGTTTTGTGTGCTGCTGCTGCTTTTTTTTTTTGTATTTTGGCTGCCACTAATTTTGCTACTTTAGCTCGCTCGCTCTCTCACTCTCTCTTGCTCCATGTTAGGGTTAGCCACTATGTCTATGTGTGTGTGTGTGTGTTTGCTTAATTTACTTTGTTTTGCCTGCTTGTGCGCCTGACGCTATGCTACAGCAAAAACTTGACGTCGTTTGCAGCTTTTCTTTAAATTTAATTTCTTCTGCTAGTTTCGCCATTGTTGTTGTTGTTGCTGCTGCTGCTGCGCTGTCGCTGCTGCTGCTTAGAATTTTCATTATTGTTTGTTGTCTGAGGTTAGTTTTTCACTGCCGACGCCAACGCCGACGTCGCCTTTTGGCACAATTCTTCGGCTATGCCGCCGTCGCCGTCGACTTTTTACTGCCGACTTTAATTAGAACATTTTGCACACTGACTGCTTCGCTCCCTGTCTGGTGTGCCTGTCTGCCGCTGCCGCTGCTGCTGCTTCTTCTTACACTACTTGCTGCTCTGCTTGTTTGTTTTTATTTTTTATTTTTGCTGCTGGCAACAGTTGTGCGCCTGCTTTAAGCTTCATCTATTAAAATTTTGAAGACGCCTTTTGCCTTAAAGCAGCAGCAGCAGCAGCAGCTGCCTAACCCTTCACACACACACACACACACACACACACATATATATATATATATAGCGAGCATTGGGGCCTGCCTTAAAGGGTTTTCGACTGTGGACACGCGTCAGCCGCACGTTTGCCACACTTGCCACAAAAATTCTCGCTGTGTGGCAAAAAATGACTTTAATTCACTTTTGTTTGTTAAATGAAGTGTTTAGTGTGCTTTAAATTTATATTAAATGCTATTTTCTTTTACTTGCAGGTATGTAACGCTTATTTAACTGGTCATTGATTTAAGTGCGTTTACTCGAATGTAAGTAATTTATTATTATTATAGTTTTTAATAAGTTGAAGCAGGCTTAAGCTGCATTAAAAAAGTGTAATCGATACTATCGATATATTTAATTAGCGCTATGCAATAGTCTACAACTTATATAAAGCTTAGCTTATTGCTAAATGGCAAACAATAATTATGCAATTCAAAAATTGCAGCAACAAAGCGCGAATATCGATACTATCGATAGATTTTAGTAGGCCTATACAATAGTATACAAGCTTAAGCTTAGCATATTGCTAAATAACAAACAATAATTATGCAATTTATAAATTGCAGTATCAGAGCAGCGCTTATCGATACTATCGATATATTTTATAAGCGCTAGCATGACATTGAGCGCTATTGTTTGACAAAGTGCATACAAATTCAATATAAAAAGACAATTACTAATTAAATCTAAGTTAATCTAAACTATAGTTTGATAAATTATAGACAAAAACTATCGAAAGCTGCTTATCAATGCATTAGCTAATAGCTCAGCAATATTGGTTAGCAAATTCACGACTTTTAATTTAAACAAACAATAATAAAATATATTAGCTTAGTTAGTCATGCGCTCTAATAAACAAAGCTATATATTGCTATATATGTTTGACTGTCAGAATCGAATGCTTTGGGCTCTTAATTAGGCAACGTTCGCGACTGCGCCGTGTGCGTGTGTGAAAATCCCCTAAACAGTAAACAGAATTCAAAGGAAGTTGAAACGGAAAACGCAATCGAATGCGTAGGCCAAGCCACAATAATGTTTATGTGTGTGTGTGTGTGTGTGTGTGTTCGTGTGTGTGCATTAAGTCCACAATTTGATTTATATGCACGCCCGCGCAGCTTGTGCGACTCTTCGATTTTTATTATTATTATGTTTTGTCATTTGCGTTTCGTTTTTGCTCCGAATTGTAGTTTTCTGTTTTTTTTTTTTATATGCAAATACTTGCAGCTAAATGTGTAGCTGAAGCTGGAAAAAAAAATCAAATTAAAATCAAGCGTACGCATCATTTGCAAGGCGCGTTCATTTCATTGTCCCTACCCCTCGCTTCACTCTCACGCTCACGCTCACTTGCTTAGGGCTGGCAGCCTCCTTATACGATCCCCTTCGGAGCAGTTTTAATTTGAATTTCCGTTGAGCATAAAAACCTCATGTGGCACTTACTGCACATCAAGTGTGTGTGTGTGCGTGTGTGTGTGTGTGTGAGAGAGACTAATAAATCTATAAAGTGGCAAACGCAAGTACACGCATTATTACTTTGATTTTTTATGATGAACACAGGAAGCGACAACGACGAGCTGCCCACACAGCAACAGCAACAGCAGCAACTATTAAATGTATCTATAGCTTAAGCTGTTGCTGTATCCGTACTTGTAGCTGTATCTTTAGCTTAGCTATTTGCTTTTGTTTTCGTCGCGTTGATTGCTTTGATTTTTAGCCTCTCGAAAACTGAAGCTCACTTTGGGCTTTGCTTTCAATTTATTTATTGTTGTTGTTCGCTCGTTCGTTCGTTCGTTCGCTTAACTTCCGTTTGTTCTACATTGACATGCCAAAGTCGTCGCCGTCGTCATCGTCATCATCAGTCTACAAATCGAATTCAATTAAGTGGCTTTCCGCCGCCACGTCCGCTGAGACTAACTACCCAAACTGATTTACCAGTTAAACGCAACACTTTTTCAGCCTCCAAACCCCAAGCCGCGCGCTCTGCCCTCCAAGCTATGCGGCAATTGATCATACTAATGATTATTATCTCAGCTCAAAAAGCAAGCATCGAACTCGTAGCTCAGACATATCAACGCCGTCTCGAGAGTTGATGATTGAAGATTCGTTTTTGTTGAACATTGCTCACCGGATACGCTTTTTGTTTTTTTTTTTTCGGTGTTTTCTTCTTCGTTATTTTGGCAATGAACAAATGACTCGAAGTCGTTCACTACGCTTTGTGTCGAAGTTAAATCATAGATTTCAGCTAAGCTAATTTTATATTGATGGTAGCTTAAAGTTTTGTCGATAAGTATCGATTTATCGTTGTTGCACAATCAGAGTGCTGCTGTTATCGATTTGCTAACAATCGGCTAAACTTAATCTTGGATTTTTGTCGATAAATATTGTAATTTATCGATAGTTTTATTGCTTAATATTCATTCATTCATTGCTGTAACGATGTTTGTATTAATTATCGATTGTGCATCAAATTTCATGGCATATATTAAGCAATTTTTATATTGTTACGCTTCTCGATATGTTATCAATGCAATTTATCGATTACAAACTTAATGCCTTTCCATTCAGTTCACATGCTCTAGCATAAGCTGTATCTAGCTTAAAGTCACAGACAATTTATCCATAGCTCAAGCCACATAGCATATGCACTCATAGCTATATACCTATATATCTTTCGACTGTATGTGACCGCCTACTCTAGCTTTATATACAAATGCTTAAAATGCTGCGCACTTGAAATACAAAAAAAATAAAAGCGAAGAAGGAAATAAATATTTTTTTTCTTATATGCCCGCGATTTTCATTGCTGCTAACGCGCGCAATCAAGCACTGGGAAAAGCAGCTTACCACACCCCACACACACACACACACACACACACACACACACACACACACACATGCAAAGCTATGAGATATACAGACACGAAGCGCAAGTTGCTGTTACCGCTGAGGCGGCGGCGGCGACTCCTCCCTAGAATCCCCTCACACCTTCAAAAAGCTTTTCGCCATTTTTGCTGTCTTTGCTTTTACAGTTCTTCATTTCCCTTGTATATTTTTATATACACCACAGTTATATATACATGATTTCCTTTTCTTTTTTTTTTTGGTATTTTCTTTACACATATTGGGAAATATCCTTGAATCGAAATAAACGGCTCCTCCTACTGCCCACACAGCCCTCAAACTTTTAGCCAACCAACCAGCCAGCCATCCATCTATCCAGCCATCCATCCAGCCAGCCAGCAACCCAACAGAAAAATCTATACACATTCGACGAGCGTCAGAAAGAAACAGCAGCCAACAGTCATAAAAACACAAAACACACACACACACACACAAAAAAAGAAGAAATCACACGAAAAAAAAAAAAAGAAGTAAAAAGGAAGACGAAACCCGAAAGTGAAGATGAAATAAAATAAAGCAGCAGCTGAATGGGAATCACAGATGGCAATGGGAACATGCTGCTAGAGGAGGGAGGGTGGTAGTAGGGGGGTGCTAGGGAGCGCTTTGGGGCTGCCAAAGAAATATATAGAAACGTGAAATAAAGTAGAAGAAGCGGCAGCAGCAGCAGAAGCGAAACGAAACGAAACTCGGGATAAAAATAGGGAGCGCATAAAAATTGGCAGCAGTTTGGGTTACGAAGGCAGCGCAGACAGCGTCGCAGACAAGCGAAAACCCCCTAAAGTTCCCCAAAAACCCCACACCACACCAACCCGCTGTAGACACACACATACAGTTACACTTACAGTTGGCAAACCCCCAGCCCACACACCCCTCACTAGAGCGACCCTAAGCAGCAGCAGCAGCAGCAGCATTCGGCATCCGACAGACATTGAATGAAAGCAACAACTAAAAAAAATACTCGCACATTGGTTAGACTTTGTGTGTGTGTGTGGAGAGGAGCCAGGCAAAAGCTACTGCCAAGCGTCTCGGGCTAAAACGACAAATGTGAAAGGACATTGTCGTCGTCGTACTCATCGTCGTCATCTCGCAGCGCTCGTAGTCTCGCTGCTCGTCATCCTTCGTCCTTTGACCAGGCTGCAGCCGCAAGCAGCAGCAGCAGCAGCAAATTTCTCTGCTCGTTATTACGACAACGAACGTTACAATCATGTTCGTCGGCATGAACATCAAACCAGCAGCAGCGCTAGCTCTGCTCTGAGTGCGTCGACACTGAAGCTGCTGCTGCCGCTGCCCTCACCCCAAAGTCAGCTCCATATTGTGGGCAGGACACGCTGCCATTGCCTGCGCTTGCATTGGCAGCCAGTTCTTTAGCTTTAGCTTCAGCTTCAGCTTCAGCTCAGGCTGCAACGCTCTCGACACTCTTGTGCAACGCCTCAAGGCGTCAAGAGCTGCTTTGCCGATTAGTCGAAGTGTAATCGCTAATAAGCAATCGATATAAGCAGATTGCATTAAAGTTAGCAAGCTTCAAAGATTTAGAACAAGAATTAAATATTATATCAAATGAATTCGCACTAATTATTAAGTAATTAAACTTTAAAGTTTGTAGCTTAAAACTTCAGTTATTTTATAGCTCTAAACTCAATTATTTTTTTGCTTTATATGAACTGCATTTGCTTTAAATTGTTAATTAAATACTTTATTTCAAACAATTTTTGTTTATTTAATTTTTGTGCATACGAAAAAGAATTTTCTGTATTTAATTCAAAATTATTGCACTTGATTTATTTTTGCTGCATTCACAATTAATTTCAACATTTGTTACTTTTTTGCTCTACTCATCCAAATAGAATTTTTTTGTATATCTATATTTAAAACTTTATTGCCTGCACATTTATATTGCTAAATATTTTATACATATAGCTTGCATTTCTTTATAATTTGCTGTGTGATTTATTTTTGTGCATAAAAATGCATTGCTAAATTTAAATGTTTTAGTTTAAATGCGACTTTAAATAGAATTTTACTTTCAACAAGAATTTTATTTATTTGTTGAGAGCTTAACGCTTTAGCTCTATCAATTAACTTTATATGTGATTATATACAGCTGTAATTTATTTTAGTTAATTGCACACACACACACACATGCATAGTTATAGCATATATATATGTATATGAAGTTTAAGCGCTGGCATCCAATTTCTATGCGAGGCTATGTTGCTAGTAGTGGGCTTTAGCTATTTTTTTTTCGAGCTATATACATATGTGTGTGTTCGTGTGTGTGTGTGTGTGTGTGGGGTAGGGTGTTGGTTAGGGGTACTCTATATGCTGCCATTTCGTACATTTCGTTTCGTTTCGATTCGTTTGCTTCGGTATTTATCGACCAATGATATTGGAAATATGTCAGAGATGCGCACAAGGCGGCAGCATTTGCTGCGCTCGGACCCGCTGCCCCTACCCACACCCCACACCATACCACCCAACACCACCCACTTGCTGCAGCTCCGCAGCACTAACTTTGCTGCTCTATAGCTTCAGTTCGGTTCCTGTGCTCACACACACATACGTGTGTGTGTGTGTGTGTAGTGAGTGGTTAGGTAGCTGCTTGGGTGTTTGGGGTGGGGTGGGGTGGGGTGTGTGGTGTTGCTACTGATGGGCGGGTTAGTTGTTGGTCGCTCGCTCGTTCGACGGTCGGTGCGCATCGATTCGTTTTGAGTGTTTGGGAACGCAAGTTAGAGTTGCCTTTTTTTTATACACATACATATTCACATGCGAGGGATGCTTACACACACACACGCTCAGCTTAGTACGCCCACTGTGCAACGTCGACAGCGACGTCGGCAGCTGTCGTCGTCGTCGTGTGTTTTTTTTTCTTTCTTTTTGTTCTTTGCGCTGTGTGCCATTTTGATTGGAAAATCGCACGCAATTGGAAATTTTTGCTATTGGCTGTGCGTTCGATACACACAAACACACGCACACACATACAGCGCTTATATATAGCTGTGTGTGTGTGTGTGTGTGCGCGCTCGCTCGCTCGCGCTCTTATTATGGAAAATCAATCAGCGCAGCAACAACAACAATAAAAAATAAAGTAGTCATTGCGAATCAAAAAAAAAAAAACTCAAACTCAAACTTGCAAGACGACGACGACAACGCTTAAGACAAACGACGTCGAGGCTTCGTTTTGACGCTGCAGCGACGCTTCGGCTTGCACTTGGGCCAAAAGCAACTGCAGCAGCAAAAACAAAAACAAAAAAAATAAATACTTTTGCTTTATTTTTTGTTGTTGCTGGCAAAATCAGCTCAATACCAAATGGGCCATTGAGTGAAAACAGCAGCAGGAGAGCGCGTGAGTGAGTGAGTTGTGAGAGCGAGAGAGCGCGCTAGCTAACTGTATGCGCTCTCAGCATACAAGACTTGTTTTCGTGTATGGCTGTGTGTGTGTCTTATCAGCTGCTGCACGCAGCGCTCTCACACATTCAATGTATGTTCGATAAGCAGAGGCAGCGGCAGCGACAGCGACACAAATGTACTGCCAGAGGGGGCGGAGCGTGGCGCGCGGCAGGGGTGGCTAACCAGGCTGCAGGTTCGACAGCATACACCGCTCTGCGCTCTGCCTCTCGCTCTGCTGCTGCTCATCGTTGTGTGTTGAGCCCGTTTTTTCGGCGAGGGGTCGGCACTCTCTTGCGCTCGCCTTTGCTCGTTCGTTTCGCTCGCTCTCACTCTCAACACGTTTGTTCTCTGCGTGTGTGTGTGTGTGTGTGTGTGTATTTGTGCGGACATCGACTGCGCCGTCATCATGAACATCATATATAGATAGATTTTTAACAAACCTGATTGGATGTTATTGACTGGCGCACACACACACATATGCAAGGCGCACGGCCACTTGTGCTGGCTGATTCGTTCGCCTGCCCATTCACACACACACACATGCACATATGTGTGTATGTTTTTGTATATTGCTGTGTATGCTACACACATTGGCAGGCACTGGGGTCCGTTGAATATATCGACATACGCTTGTTGTAGCCCCTGCTCCCTCCCCCCTCGCTCGGCCCATTCAAGGCTCCTACTTATATGCGTTGATATCATTTCGGGTTGGAGTGGTAGACCTGCTTACCGCCAATGGTGTGTCTAACACGTGGCCTCGTATATCTTTTATATATGGGTGTTGCCCGAGCTGTTTAAGCATGTATTGAACCACAAATAAATAAACTTAATGGGCGGGCAGCAGCAGCTAAAATGATCTAACTAATTGTAGCAATGTTTAAAATTAATATATACATATAGATAGCATTAAATATTTGCAGCAATTGTCAGTTCAACAAGCAACATATAAGCATTTTATTAGTTTACATTTAGTTATATACATATATAATATATTAAAATATTTATATGCCATAAAATTCATTTTGAGATTTTAATAGTTTTTATAAATTTTATAGCTTAATTTGCGCATAGCAACAGCTAAAAATTATATTTGAATTTATTTACATTATTTAAAGTGTTTTTACACATTATTTGTAGCTTCAAATTTTATAGATTTTTTTAAGCTGCATTCAAACAATACATATTAATTATTTATTACAAATTTGACTTAATAGCAGCATAAAATGCTATGCATCATTTATTTCTGCAAATTTTTTTTGAATTCAATTATTTTTAATGCTTTGTTTTGATATATAAATTTAGCTTATTGTTAACTATTTACCCCACTGAGCGTCTTTGTTATTTTTATTATCAATACTGTGTGTTCAATACAAACAAAATGCTTATCTATAAGTTCGCTTATAATTTTTATTATTGATACACATTTTTATGGTGGCAAAAGAATTTTTGTTACGCGCTGAGATAAGCAAATTTACTGTTGAATCATATGCATATAGTATATAGCTATAGTATCTGAATCATGCAGTTTGCAATCTGGGCTAATAAATAAAAACCCATTGAGTCAGAAGCTTACATAAGGCTGCAATTGAAATTGATTAGGGGGCCAAGCATATAAATGAATTAAACGCTTGAGTGCGCCACTGAGCCGAGCTGAGCTGAGCTGGGGGGTCGAATTCGAGCGAAAACCAATCACAAGCCAATACCAATGCATATATAGTATATAAACGCTAAAGGCGTTGCCAATATTATTGAAAGCAATCCATACGCAATGTTGTACATAAGCCGCACAGTCATGTTTGTATGTATGTGTGCCTATGTGCAAAAGGTTAACAGCATTTGCTTGTTACATGCAACTTTTTTTCTCCCTACACACACACATACGCAGCAGCAGCAGCAGCAGCCGCAGCAGCAGCGGCGCTCACTCGTGCGTTGCTTTCGCCCAATCGAATTCAATTGACGCTCAATTTTTATGTGCGCGCCAAATGAAAATAAAAAAAAAACAGTCACCTGAAATTTGTTAAGCGCCCAATGGCTGCCAATAACTTAAATCATCAACCCCAAACGCAACCCCCAAAATAAAAGAAAAACCGCACCAAAGCAATTCAATTCATTTCATTTCCATTTTTTTCTTATACAGCTTCGAGTGTATTTGTTGTCCTTGTCTCTTGGGTTGGGGGCCCAGACAGTCATAAAAAAAAAAATATACACACAGCGCCACTTTCACTCACTCGGCTCCCAACATCCTTAAAGCGTGTCTTAAAGCTGCCAAACGAGCGAGACAGCATGAGCGCCATGAGTGAAGTTTTTCTGCTTTTTTTTTTTCGTTCTTTGCGCTTCACGGCTGACAAGAAAAAATAAAAATTTTGTGCTCAGGCTGGCGTCGGCAGCGGCAGCGGCAGCGACGGCGCGTAATACATACCAACATCGATTTCGATTGGGAAGCCATCAACGACAGCAGCGCCAACGTTGCTCAGTCAGCGTCAGCAGCGCTGCTTGTGCGTTCGGCCCCAAAGCTGCTGCTGCTCTCGCTCTCGCTCTTATTGCAGGGCTCTCTCCTAGTGTGTGTAGCGCCCTTCGTGTTTTATATTTTTTTTCTTCCTTTTTTGCTACTTGGGGGTTCTTTTTTTTATATTTGCACTGTGTATGTGTGTGTGTGTGAGCAGCAGAGGCGCTGTGTGCGGCGAGGGGGGGGGCGTCCGCATTGAATTGAAGGGCGTCAGCGGCGGCATGTGAAATAAAAGTTTTTCGGGGCGCCTCTTTGGTGGGGTGGGTTTCTTTTTTTGGCCACACACACACACACACACACACACACACAGCTAAAGGTTGACAAGTTTGTGCGCCCAACCAGCGACGACGACTAGGCATTGGGGGTTGGGCAGGCGTCAATATATATTATATACATGTGTATAGGGCGCTTGCAAAAGAAAAATAATATATAGGAAAAAGAGAAAAACGCAGAAAAAAAGAAATGTAATCAACTGCACACACACATACACACACACATAGAGCGAAATACCAATACACATAGAGCGAGACATTGGCGCACTCGAGTGTATAAAAATCGTAGCATGCTTTTAGGTGCTAAGCAGCGTACTCAACAAGGAAGTTTTGTCAGTCGTCGCTGCCAGCGTCGCTGCTGCTGCTGCTGCGTATGTGTGTGTGTGTATGTCTCATGTTATTTATGTCATTATTGAATATGCGTTCGAGGCGTTCGTACAGAGCCAAGCAGCCAACCCAAATCCAGAGATGCCAACAGCTTAGACATGTGTATAGAGCTCTCTATATGGCACACACACACACACATACATAGAGCTGTGCTAGCGTTGGCTTATGTACAGGCACACACACACATACATAGCTTATGGCATGCGTTTTTATGCTTATTCGATTTTATTCGAGTGCTCACACACATAGCACAGAGATAGAGCTTGGAGCATCAGGATTTGCTGCTGCTGCTGCTGCTGCTACTGCTTCCAATTCAGTTACCCATAACGAGCACACACACACACACACACCCCTAGCCAGCTCCTGACTCCGATTTCTTTTCACTTGGCAGATTTTTCTTTTGCTTTTCACATTTCTCGTTTTTTCTTCTGTATGCTGCTGCTTATTTTACAGAATTCTTCTTTATTTTATTTTCTTTTTTTTTGCCTTGCCTGGCACTTGTGCTCCGCCCCATTTTATTGTAGGGATTTTACTTTATATACACACACACATACATATGTATCTATACACATGCTATACATAAACGTGCGCTCAATATATATTGTGTATAGTGTATAGATATGTACCTATATATCCTTATAATATATATATATTATTTTTCAGCTCTTCTTTGCTACTGTTTGATTTCCTTGTTTTTTTTTTTTGCGCTACGTATGTGTGCACTTCGTTTTTAGTATTGGGGCGCTGGCCACTGCCCGAACACGAATGGCTTCTATTGTATGTGTGTGTGTGTTTGGTTATTGAAAGCTGCCAGCTCGTATTGGTTTAAAGTTGTTGCTTGCACACATGACTGGCTGCTCTATGCATTTTTAGCAATTTTTCAAAAACTCTACACTAGTCTCCAAACTGAAAATGCATCGCTAAACACTATTGATGCGCTAAATTGGCTGCTAAACGCTTTAGTTGCATTTTTATAGCAATTTAAAAAAGTCTACACTACTCTACACTAGTCTCCAAAAGTGCCATTTTAGCATTTTCTACACAGCAGCAATAAATCTATTAAGCATTTTCAACTGAATTGCCCATGTGCTGATTAAATTACAATCTCTACACAAACTACTACGCACTACAGCATGCGTTAAAAAGTAGCTCAAGGTTTTTTTGTCACACACATCCATCAGCACTTAATAGCGCGACTAAGTATACAGCGTAAGCGACGACGCCATTGCCTAATAACTATCTATAGCCTATGTACACTTGGATATACATATATATATATATACGTACGTTGGCCGATTTTTAACTAATCATTATATGATTATGCATGTGTGTGTGTGTGGCTTTTATTATATGCGACGCATAAATCTTTCAACATGTTTAGTCAACAACTAAACAATTTATGACAATTGCTTGTGACTGTGACTGCGATTAACTGATATAAACTGTGCTATATCTATAGCTAACTGTGCATGTGTGTGACTGCCACTTCTTAAAGTTATTACTTATTATTTCTACATATACTTGAATTGCTTATCGCGCAAGCAGAGTACAGTCCATTTATTTATACACCTATTTGTTTGAACACTAAGCACTCATTCAGCTCGCTCTCAACGCACATGTGTGTGTGTGTGTGTGTGTAGGTGTGATAAGGCAATATCTTATCTACATATATATACTATATAATGCTAGACTTAACTCTGCGCGCTATCGTCGCATCGTTGACGTTGCTAGCGACCAATAGACAGTAATCACTGGGCTTTGGTTTGTTTGGTTGGTTGGTTGGTTGGTTGGTTGGTCTGTGACTGACTTGTTTACGTCTCTATATAAATATGGCAGCTCAGCATTTTGTGGCGGCGATATCTTAAGCAAACATTCGACTCTCCAGTCTCAACGGCTGTTTATACTGCGATTGTATTTCGTATATATCTTTAGCAATACTTAAGCATTGCCCAAATAAGTATCGTGCTAATTAGCTTGTCTCCACATACACGAGGCTCTCCAAAATTTATAGCACCTATAACACCTGACAGCAAGCCCCCCAACACGCCCCGCCCCCAGCTTTAGCTGCTTCACTCTTTTGTCATATAAAATTGATAATCATTTTTTTATTTTTTGTAGCAGCGCACACACTTACTTAACTAAGAAGCTATTTAATTTTTTAATTATGCTTGCTCACAAGCTATTGCTGTCTCACTCTAGCACTAAACTCACACACATACACACATGCATACAGTAGCTGCTGCTATTATATGTACTTACTATATATTTATACACATGTATATAAATTATTTTTTTGGAGCTTTAGATTTGATTTCATTTTGTCGTTTATCACAAATGCTGCATGTGTGTGTGCCGCTTTATATATGTGTGTGTGTGTGTAGAAGTTTTCGCGCTCACAATATTTTGTACAGCGATTATCTGCATCAGTTGTTAATTGTTATTTGACGCGTTTTAATCGGCTACCGACGTGTCTAGTGCGCAAATCGAAAATTTGAGAATTAGAACACCAAGCTAGTGCTGTAAGTCTGAAAATATATTGAAGTCACTATTGAGTATCGATTGGCAGCTACTACAATCGATTAAAGTTAAAAATTGTTTGATTGCAGCTTAATTTAAAGTTTAGAATTGGCTTTAAAATATGCTAAGTAAAATAAAAGCTGCAAAATAAATATATTTACTAAGCAATACAATCGATTTGTTATCGAAACTGACTCAATAGCTATATAGTGTTATCGTTCTATACAATAGAAGTAAAAGGCACAAATTTCTATACTGTAAAATAGCTAAAATAAATATTAACAATTTATAAATAAACTAAAAATGAAAATAAATAATTGCCTAAAATATTGTATATTTATTTTAAAAAATTTTGTACAGTATAATTATTAAATAAATAAAGTTAAATTCAATTAAACTAATAGGCATACATTTAATAAAAATTTTAATTTTAGTATAATTATAAAAATATTTAATTTTAATATACAAAAATATATTTGCGCACATTTAACTAAATTTTCCTTTTCTTAACTCTTTGCAGGTAATTAAAAGCAATAAAGCTAAAGCTCAAGACATAAATTTCAACATACGTCGTAAGTTATAAAAAAATACAACTTCTTTATATTTTTTTGTTGATTTTTGTATGCACTAATGATAGTCAGAGAGTTGATTGTCTGCAGGCAAAGGCAGCGGCAGCGGCTGCGGCTGCAATGAGGCTTGAGTGTCTTGTCTGGATTCATTCATTTGCGTTTCATTCATGTAGTCATCAATGCAAATACACACACACAGACACACAAAAAATATGTCAAAACTTGTCTCGTCTGCCTGCCATTAGCAGCAGCAGGGTTAGCCCTTTTGGCTTAAAGAGAGATGAAGAGAGCGAGCGACGCCCACGTGGCACACAAAGTAGGCGCAACATGATGATTGTGCTTATGATAATATAAAAATGCTGATGATCAAGATCATCAGACGCGTTTAAGAAAAAAAGAAAAGAAAAAGCAAAAGAGTTGAAAACTAAATTCAAGGTTTTTTTTCGGGTTGAATTTAACGCTTGTAACTCTTAGTTGCTTGTCAGAGCAGCGTCGCCTTAAATGTTATTTATGTTGCCAACTGGGCATACAATAGACGAGTCAGCAGCATTGCCGTTTTGGCCACACACTGATTGCAGCTACTGTGCTGCTGCAGCAGCCAGCCTAAGACTTGTTGCTCAAAATTGTTGAACGCGGCGCCGCCCCCGCTTTGCTGCTTGCCTCGCATTATATGCAAATTTCAATTATTTGCACAAATCAGACGCACAAGATCGCAACGAACAGCAACAACAACAACAGCAACAACAACAACAACGTTGTATTATTATCATCATCGACTTCATTATGGCAATATATATAGCGTGCCTGGCGACAAACGTTCAATTCAATTTGCTTGGCGACTCTTGTTGTTGCCTTCGTCGTCGTTTCGTTTATCGGCGCAAACAGGAAGAGCCATAATATAATTTATTGTATTAATGCGCGCATGCCCCGCATAATATTGCCAGATCACTCTTAAGTCTGAGCCACATGCAACAAGCGCAGCGCAGCGCTCAATTTTCAATTGATAGGCACACAAAAAATCATTAAAAGCTTTTTTTTTTTTATTAATTTAAAATAAATTCAACGATTTCCTGTTGATATGCAAAACAAACAGCATAATATAAAAAAAAAAAAACCCAAAACGCTTTGACTCACTTCAACATAATTCTTTCGATCGAATTTCAGCAAAATATGCCCCCGTTTCTATGTGTGTGTGTGTGTGTTTGCTGAGAGGAAATTAAATTAAGCGCTTGTCTCGCTTATTGTTTTTTTTTTCTCTGTTATATGCTTTATACTTTAGTTCTTTATATCGCAGCTTTGTATTGTTTCGCTCGATCAACAGGCAAATGCGTGGGAGCATCGATTTTGATTTGATTTGTGCTGAAGGTCATGAGTTCAACAGTTTTTTTTTACTCTTGCTGTGCAGACAACAACGCTGACAAATACAGACATATGCTTTTTATATATATATATATATGTATTTGTTTGTTTGTTTGTTTGGCTGTTGCTGCTGCTGGTTCCGGCAGCAGTAGCGCCAGCTTCATATGCAGACAACGCGCAATTGTCTTGCGGTTAAGAGTGTGAGAGAGAGAGCTGACTGAGTGAGCGAGCGAGCGAGAGGTGGAAAGCATGTCATAGCCAACTTTAGCCTGCAACTGACGACAGTTTTTGTTGACGCAAAACTTGCGGCTGATGTGACAGTTAGACAGACATACAAATATTAAAAACAATAAATACTTAACTAAATACGCTGCAGTTATAAAAGCGCTAGCAATTGTTGATTTTGTTGTTGAATGCAACTTTATGCGCATGCCATGACTTATAAGTGGCTATTGTTGAATTTGTTGGTGATTGGTGTTATAACTAAAATAATTGTTGTATTTCAACAAATCTTTATGCTTTCATAACAATGTTGGTGAAAAAGAAAAGTATTACAATAAGTTCTACAATGTGCCTAAGCAGTAAATTAAGTAAAATATTTTTGAGCAGTCTTGTCAATATTGGAATTTAAGCCAATAAAATTATTAGATTGCAAATTGTAAATGAATTGCGCCATTATTCATTACACCAATGTTTTGTTTAAACGTTGGTGTAAGCAAACTTTGCTAATTGGTGAAAATAGTAATAAATTGCCGCATTATTCATTACACCAATGATTTTCGTAAGCGTTGGTGTAAGCAAACTTTGCTAATTGGTGAAGCTTAGTGCAAAAATAGTAATAAATTGCTCCATTATTAAATACACCAATGTTTTTTTTAAACTTTGGTGTAAGTAAAGTTGTTGATTGTTGAAGTTTAGCATAAATATAGTGAATGTATTGCCATTTATAAAGTATAGCAATGTTTACTAAACGATGTTGATTGTTGAAGTTCAACAATGAGCAGGGGTCAGCTTTAAATTTTTGAAGCTGCAAGTTGTTGACACTGCGACTCACACACACACACACACAGACTTGCGCTTTTTTTTGTGTTTTTGGCTGGGACGAGACTGGAACTGGGACTGGGACTGGGACTGGGCACTGCTGCAATTGACACAATTTCCATGCACAGACAACAGCAACAAGGCCAGGCCGGCTCGCTCGCTCTCTCTCTCTCTCTCTCTCTCTCTCTCTCTCTCTCCGCGCTCTCTCTTTGGCATTGACCAAGCCACCGCACGTGGCCATTGCTGTATATGATGTGCAGATGGTGATGATGATGATGATGCTGGCCACACACACACACGCATGCAATTGATTTGTACTTTGGGGTCAGAGCCAGGCAACAACAGCAACAAGAGCAGCGGCATGCGAAACATGCGAGCAACGCAAATGCCAAGGCAGAGGCGCAACTCGCAGCCCAGTTGCAACAACAGTAAAAGTAAAGTGTGCGTTGTTTATAATTAAAGCAGCGCACAGACTTAATTTGCTTTAAAAAATATATATATATAAATTTAATTTAAAAAGCTGTGCAAAGTAATGCGCTTTGGCAGGCACTTGTTAGCCCACTGGGATGTGCAGCAACAGTTTGTTTTGCATAGGCGGCGTGTGCAGAGGGGGTTGGCGCAGCTTTACGCATAGCATAAAAACCGCAACATACACAAAGCCCCCCCCCAGCCCACAAACAATTTAAAGGCGCGCGCGAAAATTTTTGCCATTGTTGTTGCTGTTTTTTTTTACGCGTAGGCGTTTTTGTTTTGAATTTTTTTTGCTGCTGCTCTTTAAGGGTTGTGGGGTTAAAGAATATGCAGGTCATAGCTTAAAGTTAAAAATATTCAAACTGACAGCTGAGCGCACAAAGTTGCGTTGAGTGCTTGCGTCTGTCTCTGGCTTCAATTAGTGAAAATCGAATTAATATTGTAATACTTTAATGAAATAATGCACACACACACACACGCATACACGCATACACTGACAGCTCACTGTAGACAGCGCGGACAGACAAAAGGGCGAAGCGACAGTTATATATGCGAAAAATGACAAGATGAATCTGAAACTGTGTGCAAAACTCAAAAACTTGATAAAAATAAATGAGAGCGAGACAGTCACACATACACTAATGCATGTGTGCATGTGTGTGTGTGTGTGTGTGTGTGTGTAGCTTCAGCCTTTGTGCGAATTGTTTGGGCGTTGAGCAGCGACAGTACAAAAAATAAATAAAATAGAAAACGCAACAACTTTGGCAAGGTGTGGAATGTATGACAGGAATTGATATAAAATATGCTAATTGGCGCACAGACTATGGAGTGTGTGTGCGTGTGTGTGTGCGTATGTGTGTGTGTTGAGTGCTGGCTGCGATGCTAGTGACAGGTTAGTTCAATCAGAGAGTGAGCAGCAGTGCTATCAATTTAAAAATACTTTAATGTCAAATTGCAACTGCAAGCGAAATAAAAATTATATGGCATATTCTTATAGAATAAATCGAAATAAAAATTATATATACTATAATATTATAGCATAGAAGTAAAGCATAATATAGAAAATAGCAATATTTGTTATTATAGAATAAATTAATAACAAATCAAGTATAAACATACTTTAATGTCAATGTGCAAACATTAAATGAAAATAAAAATTATATAGAATATTTTTTTTTATAGAAAAGAAGTATAGAAAATTATATAAATTGTCACAATTTAGTAGCAATTATTAATTTTTATAAAATAAATAAATCAAATAATCAAATTCAAAAGACTAATAAATTAATTTAAAAATACTTTAATATCAAATTGCTAAGTGCAAGCAAATTAAAAATTATATAGAAAATATAGAAAATTATGCCACAATTTAGTAGCAATATTTGTTATTATAAAAAAAAATTAATTAAATAACATAAATTAAATATTCAAATTCAAAAGTAATAAATAAATTTAAAAATACTTTAATATCAAATTACTAAGTGCAAGCATTTAAAAATTATATACACAATTTAGTAGCAATATTTATTATTTTAAAATAAATAAACTAACATAAATTAAATATTCGAATTCAAAAGCATAATAAATTCTAATATCAAACACAATTTTTTTAAGGCCAAGCATTATGCCTACATTTTTGTATACAAATAAAATTAAATAAACTAATGCACCAAATTATTTTGCAATAAATTAAATGCTATAAAAAAAAAAACTAAATGAATTTGCAAACATTTTGCGCTCTTAAAATAATTTATAAATAAGCTGACACATTTTTGATACACATGCATTTGATAAAATAAAATAAAAATAAGTTGCAAATAATTTATAACATATTTTCAAAATTTTGCTAACAAAGTATTGCTACAAAAATTGTTGCTAATGTTGTTGCTGTTGTTGTCTATGCCGCCAGATCAAAAGCAACACAAAGCAGAAGCAGCAGCAAAGAAAAAAAAAATAGCGAGCATGCCATTTATGTAAATTATTGGCAAAAATGCATAACGGCAAACAATTGAAAATGCAATCAAGTGTTGGCCAAAATGGCCGTGTTGCTGCCAACAACGACGACGGCGACGACGACGACGACAACAACAACAACGCTGCCAATTAATCAAGAAATTCTTAAATAATTATTTGCCTATTTTTATAGTCATGCACAGTTGGATGGGCGCGGTGGCTGGTGGGGCGCTCTGCATTGGGGCAGCGGCCGCCGCGGCTGACTGACTGACTAGCACGACAACAACAGCAGCAACAACAACAACAACAGCAGCAGCAAGTATGACAACAACATCGACAACGACAACGACGACATCATCGTCTGTCTGTTGGAGTGTAAATTTGTTGTTGCCATCAAATATATATATCTTATATATATATATACGCTTATTCATATAACGCCAGCAGCAGCAAAATATATAGCCGTATGCACTTTTCGATTTTCATTTTCGTGATTTGTGTGCGTTCATTGTTGCTGTAAAAATAAGTTTAACCGACAGAGTCAGCCACAGTCCACCCAACCCCACCCCACCACACAGCCCCACTCTTCTTCTTCTTCATCTTGCTGCTGCTGCATATTGGCCGCTGCACACAAACGAAATTTCTATGAAGCATTGCAGTTAGATGAGCCGTTTAGTGACAGTCAAGTCGTTGAGATCGCGCTGCCGCAACTTGCAACTTGCTGTGGCATGCAATTTACATAGCCCACTCTCTCTCACTCTCTCTCTCTCTCTCTCTGTTTCACTGTTGTCTGTCTGGGGTGCTGATGAGTGCATTGCCGCCGCCGCCGCCGCTTCAGCCTCAGGCCGCGACTAATAATAATAAATATTTTTACAGAAATTAATTAACAACAACAGCAACAATGGCAACAATGTGTAAAAAGAAGTATGCACCAGTGTCTGATGTATATATATATATATATGGAGTATATACACACACATTGCCTTAAGTTGTTTTCGTTTTTGCTTTTATTTGTTTTTGCTAATAAATATTGCGTATGCGTCATGTGGGCTGCGTACTTAGCTCGCTGCCTGTCTAGCGTCGATTGTTTGTGGGCTGTGATTGTTAAGCACACACACACACAATGAGCATATTATAATAAATATAGTTTCCTTTTGCAATAATTTTAATACAAGCGTTTAAATAGTTAAAGCATTGAATTTTTATAAAGTCAAAATAATTAATTAAAAAATTTGAAAAGCTTAGTTAAGCTTACAAAAATAAATAAATAGTCGAAAATTTACTCAAAGCATTAAATTTAATAAAAATAAAATATTTATATTTGAAATATTCAAATTTTTAATGCATAAAAAGTAAAAAAAATTAAATTTAATATATATAAAAGCGTATTAATTATTAATTAAAAATAAATTCAACAAGCAAATAGTTAAAAATTAAAATTTAATTTATTTGCAACAACTAATTAATTAATTAAACTATTTAATTTAGTAACTATGGCATACAAATAAATTTGCAATTAAATTTTTAAATTATTTTAAAGTGTAAATGTAAGTACAAATTTTAAATTTAAAACTTAACTTTTAAGTAAATTCAAAGTTCATGAATTCATTAAGGTTTCTCAAGCAAATTAATAAATGCCAAATATTAAATTATTAACTAAGCGTTGCGCATACGAATTACAAATTGATTGACAGCAGTGTTTAAAATAAGCTAACGCTTAATAGTAATTAACTAAAATGCAGCTTTATAGCACAAATATTAATAATGTATCGATAATTTATCGATTTGTTATGCTTAACTAGAAATTCTATGCTCCGACGCTTTAATTTTGCTGCCAGCATCTTGGCAATTACTCAAATTCAAATTAAGTGGCGACACACACACACACACACAAAGGATAGACAGTCATATGGCATTGGCTTTGGCGTAGAAAATCCCTCGCAATCCAAAATGCCGCAAACTTGTCTCGTTTTGTAAATAACAAATCAGGCATTTATAAATGATGTGAGCATAAAATGTGCGCCGCGCGCCACCCAACTCACAAACACACACACACACACACAGAGACACACACACACACACAGAGACACACACACACACATACAGACGCACAAAATGTCGCACAATGCGTTGTCGTTGTCTTGGGCTCTCGAGCTTGGCAACTCTTTGGGCTCGAATCTTACCCTTGACAGCGCAATGTGGGGGAAGCTGGTTGGGGGGAGGGGCTGGCAGCGTCTTCATACGTCTCTTCTAATAAGACATGATTGTAATTAATTAAATTAATTCGTTTCGGTTTTAATACACGAAATGTTTTTCGATTTTACCCTCAAACTCAGGCCCCAACCCTTAATACAAAAGGATTGCCAAATGAAAGTGAAAGATTTCTGATTTACGTTTTCAAATATATTCACACACACACACAGATACACACTAAGGTGGTTGTCTGACTGTCAGTCTCGACTGTCTCGGCAAACTATAAAATGTTGTCGATTTTGATTAGGCAACAAACTTGACAAGGCAACAACTTTGTGCGTGGCTTTCATTAAAAATGCCAAGCGCTTGGCTCTGACTCTGACTCTGACTCTGACTCTGACTCTGACTCAGGGTTGGCTTCGCCTTCACTTTGGCTTGGCTGTTGCCTTGGTTTTTCTATTTTGTGGCTGCCTCGCTCTGCGCTTTGGGCGCATAATGAATTGACATTGATTGGAAATTTTGATTGAAATTGTAAAATGGCTCAAGCTCTCAAGGATGGCAACGCCAAAGGCTTTTTGAGCTTGCGATAGCAACACAACATAATAAATTGCTTAATTTTCGGCTTAATTAAAGATTTGATAGATAGACAGACGACTGAGCGCCAGCCCCAGTTAGAAATCAAAGCTAAAAACTTGCGTGCACAACTGTACCTGCTTAAATAGAAATCATTAATTTCAGTTAGATTGCCAACAATGGCAACAGTGTTAAAATTTCCGAAAACCCTTTTGTGGCCCCCCCCCCAAAGCTTTTTATACATTTTTGTCTGCCTTTTTTTGAGGCCCGCATAAAAATGTCAAAAATTACACACACACAGCCAAAGCTAAAAAAAGCAGCAGCAGCAGCAGTTGGGGTTGGGGCTAAGGGTTGGGGGTTGGCAGTTCTAATCATTATTTGTATGGCATGACCAGGCCCACATATATGAGTTATATATGCGCTATATATTTATATATATATATATATTTATTTGTATTTGTCTGGCCCGCGTGCCTTGACTTGAACCCCACACACGCTCAATTGTTAAAACCTTTGGCAACAATACGTTCTAAGCCATGTGTGTGTGCGTGTGTGTGCGTGTGTGTGTGTGCTATTTGGTCAGTGTAATGCTTAATTATTTACTTTTTTTTGTTGTTGTTAAAAAAAAGGCCTACAAAGTGACCAAAGCCAACGCTGATGCTGGCACACTGGGCGACAACAACAACAAAAAAGGGTCACACACGTTTGTGTGTGTGTGCGTTAATTTTTGATGTACGATTGGTCAGCAAGTGGTTGGAGTTTGGCTTGAAGGGGTTGGCCAAAAAAAAAGGTATGCATACGTTATGTAATAATAAGGATAAGCCAAAAAATTATTATTACTTTTGTATGCCAGCTGAAGTGGGTGTGGGTGTGGGTGGCTGGGGCGTGTAGCTAACAGTGATTAAGGTTTGAGCTACACACACACACGCACACATGTGTGTGTGTGTGCTTAGCTTGCTTTGTTAATGAGGCAGCTTTTACTCAAAGTGAGCAAACTAAAGCTTACAAAGAAATTTATAGCAAAAATATTATAGATATTTAAATATTATATTTTGGCATATTTATATAAATATTTAGCTTATTTTAAAAATTGTATAAAAATATTTAGCAACTTAGCTTAAGCTTCAGTTTTGCTGCTAGCATCAAAGCTTAAGCTACAAATATTTGGCTTATTTTAATATTGCAGCTATAAAAATATTTAGCAGCTTAGCTTAAGCTAAATAATAAAGATTATTATTATTATTTTTATTATTAAAATTATTTTATTTATGCAGCTTTTGTATAAACAATTAAACGCAGCTTAAGCTTAACTCAAGCTCAACTAAAAATATTAAAAAATATTTTTAAAATAAATTTATAGCCTACTTAGCAAATTTATGCCTCAATTAATATTTGTTCAATTATTTTAACTCTTGTATAAATAATTAAACACAACTTAAATTTAGCTAAATATTTTTAAAACAAATGTATTGCTTAATAATAGCTAAATATATGCCTCAATTAATATTTTTAAAATTTAGCTTTTGTGTAAAAAATTAAACGCAGCTTAAGCGTAACTCTCGCTCTTAAGCGCAACTTAAAATATTTGCTAAATATAGCCTAAGAATATTTTCAAAATTAACAATTAATATTTTTAAAATTTAACTCTTGTATATGTATAAATAATTCAACTAAAAATATTTGCTAAATATTTTTAAAATTAACAATTATTATATTTTAAAACTTAACTCTTGTGTATGTATAAAAAATTCAACTAAAAATGTGTGCTTACTATTCTTAAAGCAAATGTATTGCTAAGCAATAAAAGCAAATTTTTATAGCAACTTGGCTGCGTCTTTAGCAAATTGCTGCAGCTTTTGCTTTGCTTAATACGCAGCTGCTAAGCTTTGAGCTAAGCAACGCTGCTAACAAAGTTTTCTCTTCTTTTTTTTTTTTTTTGGCAAGCAGCTGGCGTAGCTTACATGGCTACAAACATGTCACTTTTAATCCTTTTTTTAATGCTTATGCAGCAATTAGAAATTGTCTAATTTGATGCACACACACACACGCACACACACACGCACACATACAAATAGAAAAGAAACTGGCGCATATATTTTTCTTTGACACTTTGCCACACCCCAAGCGTGACTAAAAAAGCAAAATGAGTAGCGGGACAGAGACAATTACCCCAAAGCGCATACACATACATAGCTGTGTGTGTGTGTGTATATGGCTTGTCATATGACGCATTAAAAATCGAAGCATATAAGCAGTGAGGCAAGACTCACACTACGTTCATTTTTTAGCTGTCAGCCTGTGTCGTTCGCTTGTTTCTTGCTTGGCGCGCATTAATCCTTTTTTCCAGCATCTTTTCACACACACATACATATGTGAGGCACGCGTGTATATAAGTCTAGCCTTACTGTAACTCCATGCCTATTTAACTAACACCAACACACACACACACACACGTGTCGAAAAAAATAAGAACAAAATTTACTCAATTTAAGTTTGTCATTTTATTGTGTTTTTTTTCTTTTGCTAGATCTCAAGTAAAGCAAAGAATCAATGTTTTAAAAACAGCTTCTTCATCATCTTTTGCCTGCTGCTTCTTCAGCCCAAAAAGGGTTTCAATGTGGGCGTGAGTGTGAGTTTTTCTCTCTGTGTGTGTGTGTGTGTGTGTGTGGGGGAGGCTTTTGGGCAAAGTAATAATAAATACAACTCTTTGTTTTTTCAATGGCTCGTCGTTCGCCTGATTTTTGATAAGTAAATAGAAATTTATAAATTTACATACATGTGTGTGTGTGTGTGTGAGTGTTGTTGTTGTGTGTGTGTGGGGGGCAATAAAAAAGAAACAGAATTTTAAATTAGAAAATATTAGTTAGCTCTCCTGGCGCTGGCAGACAGAGAGACGAGCAGCGAGCACACACATCAATGCCATGTACAGTTATGTATTTATGTATTTGCATATGCATGTATGCGCAGCTCACACACACACACACACACATGCCTATGCTGTGTCGCTATCTTTGTCTCCACAGCATAAACGCCCCCCCCCAACCCCAAAAAGCCAAAGCCAAACTGAGACTCCCTACATTAGCGCTGACTCTTTCTCTCACTCTTGCTCACTCGCTCGCTCACACGCTCGCTGCTGCTGCTCGTACTGTACTTTTTCTTCGTCGTTTCATGCTCATCGTCGTCGTTGTTGTTATTTTTTCTGTGCGTCTTTGCTGCACACACACACACACACACACACCTAACTCCACAGCCTGGCAGCTCAGCTCAACTCACAGCAGCAGCAGCATCAATACATCATTTTCTTCTTCTTTCAATGTGTGTGTGTGTGTGTTGATTTTATGCTACTCTTTTCACTACGTTTTTCATTGCTGTATATTTGTTGCAGTTTTTTTTTTATTTTGCTTGCTGCTTTCTCTTTTGCTCTCTGTTTTACTTTTGGCTCTGTTTGTGTTTTTTGTTTAATATTTAAATAAATAATTAGCAAAAAGGGATATGTGCGTATGTGTTAGTGCAAGCTTTTCACACACACACACACACAGAGAGCAGTGTATGTGTGTGTGCGTTGCTAATGATGTTTGAAATTGCAAAGCAAATGCAAAGGCATGTGCCGAAAATAAAAACGCAGCAAATAACGCCAAAGTATGTTTTTAGTTTTTGAAAGGTTACCAACTCAGCAAGGGGGGTTAGCTCAGCTGTAAAAGCAACTTGTATACAAAGCTTAATGCACGTCAAAGGATTTATTTGTTATCAGCTTAAAAGTTAGCCAGCTAAAAATGTAAACTAAATAAAATTAAAAACATAAATAACACAAAAAAATCAACTAATAAATAGCAAGCAAAATAACAAAAAATGTTAAAAAAAATTCAAAATGCCACAAAATCTGTAAAGCAAATTAAATGCAGCAGTATTGATTATAATTATTAATTTAATTTTAATAAATATAAAACAGAAATAATAAAATTATGCAACTAAATAAAATATAATGCAAATGTAGCAACAGGCGAAATACTAAATAATAAATACTGAAGAAATGCGTTAAAAAAAACTATAAATAAATAATATAATAAAAAAATTAAAAAAAAATAATAAAAATATAAATTGTTAAACAAGAAGCAAACAAGTTTAAATAAATTTTATCTTTTAAAATAATTATAAAACGTTTGCTAAAATATAAAATATAATATAAAAAAATATAAGACAATTTTAAAAATAATACATAAAAATATAAGACAAAATGAAAAATAATATAAAAAAATATAAGACATTTTTAAAAAAGATGTATAAAAATATAAGACAAACTTAAAAATAATATATAAAAATATAAGACTATATAAGAATAATATATGAAAATATAAGACAAATTTAAAAATATGTTGCAAATATAAAAGACACATTACTTTGCTTGCAGCACAAACAAGCGACAAGAGCTTGTGTCTATTTATAAAATAAATGCTATAAATACATGTGTGTATATAAGCGTGTGCGTGTGTGTGCTTGTGTGCGTGACTTTCTTTGTATTTACTGCCTGTCAGCGGCAGCATCTTTGCTCGCGCGCCTAATGTCATGCTACAGTTTTTGCCGCTGCTAGCAACAAAGCAATTGATAGCAAACTTTTGCTGCTGCTGCTGCCTGCTTGTTGTAACTTTTAACTTTTTTACATGTAAAGACTTAATATGTGTGTAATTGTCGCTAGACTGTGTGTGTGTGTGTGTGTGTGTGTGTGTTGCCTTTGTTGCAGGCGTTTAAGTGGCAGTGGCAATGCCTCACTCCCTGTCAGTTCAACTGACTGACAGACAAGCAGCCGCCTCTAAATCAAAGCTTAACGTACAGCCCAAGCCCAAGACTTGAGCATTGATTTGCTTTGATTTATTGTGCGCCACACAAAAGCAAAAACCAAATGCTTGGGGGTAACAACAACAACAACAACAACAAGCAGCAGCAGCAGCTCTCGCACTTGAGCACAAAAATTTTGAAGCAGCAGCCACACAATTCATAACGTTGCTTTGCGTACTAATTACAAAAAGTGCTGCCTCCCCCCGCTCCGCGCTCCGCGCTGTGTGTCCAGCAGTCGCTGCTGACAGCTGCCGCTGCGACAAAAAAAAGCGAAACCCACGCGTGGACCATTCGACTCACTTCAGCAGCAAACAGCTTGAGACAATGCCGCATGCAAAAATTCTTAACATACGTGAGTTTGAGTATTTATGCATTATAATATGAACTCAGTTCTCAATGCCCCGAGGGCTGCAAGCTCAGTTGCTGTTGCTGTTGCTGTTGCAAAAGTGCGCGCTTTTTGACATGTGCCGCGCGCACGACGCGCACACGAGCAACCAACAGCAGCAACATCAACAACAGTTGCTAGAGGGTTAGCGCTTTGCTTTTGCTTTTGCTTTGCTTGTTTTTTTTTTTCGCAAGGATAAGAACACATTTTGACTTGCTTAGCCTGCATTGTTGTTGAACTGCTCAAGTGGCTCACATGCAACCACAGTAGTTGCAACAATTGCTCAAGTGCCCACAATTGCAACACAATGAGCCACAGCCACGAACTAAAGCATTAAAATCAATGTTAGATTATTTATGTGTATACATAAAATACTTCAAAAATTCAAAATGCATTTTTTTTTATTAGTTAAATATTTTATTTGTTGCTGTTTGTGTCTTTATATTTTTTTTATATATAAAAAAATATTTACAAAAAAGAATATTTGCATTTAATTGCTTACAAATTTTAAAATAATTTTTTATTAAAAAAATTAATATTTGCAAAGAGTGTCTTAATATTTTTGTATTTTAATTGCTTACAGTTTTGACTTTTCTTAATAACAAAAATTAGTATTTGTTACTTTTAGTGTCTTAATACATTTGCTTACAAATTTTATTTAATTCTTAGATATGGATTTATCCGAGTCAGCAAAATATTACCAAAAGTTTTTATTTGATATATTTTTTTATAATTTTGACTTTTCAATCTATTTTTGTTTTTTTTTTATGCTTAACAATTTAGCTTAATTTTTCGTATATATTTTTAATATTTTGCATTTTTTTTGCATTTTTGTTATTAGTTCAATTTGTATTGCTTAAATTTTGTTAATTTGTTTTAACATTAAAGTAAATATTTATTATACAATGTGCTATTTAAATTAATTGTTAATTTTTATTATTTTGTGTATTTGTTTTTGCAATATTAAGACAACTTTTTGTTTGGTTCTTTTCAAAAATTTCTTTTGGCTGATTTATTGTATTTAAGTGCAAGCATTTAGCTTATTGAAGTCAATGTACTGACAAAGCAAAGGACCCACCCACTCACACACACACGCACACACACACACACACACACACCTGTGCTTTAGCCCAAGTGCTGCTGCCCTTTTTATTTCAACTCGTTTTGTTGGCTAATAGAAATGTTAACAGCACAGCACATTGGCCTCGCTGTTAACATTTCACTTAACATTTTTGGCGCGCATTCTTTTTTGATATATATACAATATATATATATATATTTTTTTGGCTATTTTTGGCAGCTTCTTTGAAGTGGCGGCGCCGGCACATGCAAAAATATTAAATGAATCTCGCCCACAAACAAAAAAAAACCAAAGAGTTGCCCAAAAAAAAAAAAACAGAAAAGGCTAAAAGGGTGCTCAATACTAAAGCTGCTGCCGCTGCTATAAGCTGACCACACACACACACACACACACACACACATGCATGCGCGTATCATTGAAGTGGAGCCCATAGAGTTTGCCTGCTATACAAATACTATATATATATATATGTTGTTAGTTAAAAAAAAACACACAGCAGCAGCCAAAAAAAAGGGAAGCAAGGCAAAGCCACCCGCATTTTAGTTAATTAACTCATTTGGTTGGCAACTGCTGCTAAGCCGCTCGAACTGGGCCACAAAAGGACCCAGCCAGGCAGCCAGCCCCCCCCCCAGCCTCCCCCGCTTACAGGATGAGTACGCATGCCAGTCGCATTAATTGATTTGCCCAAAAAAAAAGGAAAGAAAAGGAATTTAAAGAGTAAAAGTTGCTGACCATTGTCCAGGCGATGTTTCTTTAGTTTGCTTTGGCGCGCAAGTGTTGCGTTTCTCACGGGGATTGCATTTCAAGCGAGGCCAAGACACACACACACACACACACACACACATACAGTTTGAGAGGCACAGTTGTGCAGCCACTGATCGATTTAAAGAAAGCAAAACAAAAACATTTGTCTGGGCAGCGCGGGCATTATGAAAACAATTTTCAAGCTTAAGCAGCTCATGGCTATGCAGCAACAACAACAACAACAAGAGCAACATGCCACATGCCACAGACAGCATGAAAATCACAGCTTGCTTGCCACACGGCGCGGCGCGGCGAGTCGAGTCGAGTCGAGTCGAGTCGAGCCCGCACACTCTTTTGAAGGCTGTCTGGCGTTTTAAGTCCCAGCAAATGGCAAGGACAAAACTGCAGCTTCCTTTAACCCACCAAAAGGCAAACCCAAACCCCCAAATGTGCGCTGAGCAAAAAAATAACCACGCGAATTGCCCCAGCCCCAGTCCCAGCCTCAGCCCAGTCATAGCCGCTTGTCTGTTGTTTGTACTTAGAAGCTTTTAAATATCATAAATATATATCTATGCAACGACGACGAGTCACAAGTCTCCACCCCCTCCAGTCTACCCCCGCAGCTTGCTTAGCTCACATTGCGAGTTTGAGTTCGGTTGCTTTGGCTGATGATGTTGACAAATATGCCTCGAGGGCCATTCATCTACAAGAAAAAAGATAAACATTGAGCATAGGCTATAGCAACAGCAGCAACAGCAGCAACAGCAACAGCAACCACATTTAATGTGGCTCATTGAAGGTTTTCTTGTGTTTTTAGCTGCAGCTCTTAAGCGCACAATGGCAGCTGCTAAATTCCAATTGCGCTTAAGATTTCGCAATGCATTTCAAATGAGCTGAGGCGCACTTATTGAAAATATTTTGCGCTGCACAGTGAATGGCAATGCGCCAGGCGCAGCGAACAACTTTAATGTTATTAGCGCAGCTTAAGCTTGAGCAGCAAAAAAAAACATTCGCATGTTAGCGCAACCAGTTTATAATACTTGGCCAGCAAAGTCTTTAAAGATTTTTGTATTTTTGTAAAGTAAATGGCAATTTGACATTCGCATGTTAGCGCAACTAGTTTATAGTACATGAATTTAATGTATTCATTTATAGAAACTTGCACAGCTGTCTTAAAATATTTTTGTATTTAATAAAGTGCATGACAATTTGCCATTCGCATGTTAACGTGCTTAATTTATATTAATGCACTTAACTTATAAAACCACGCTAAGCAGCTTGTCTTGTTTTTAAAGCAACAAAGTGTATGACAATTTGCCATTCACATGTTAGCGCAACTAGTTTATAATACATGAATTTAATGTATTAATTTATAGCAATATGCATAGCAAAGTCTTAAAAGATTTTTGTATTTAATAAAGTGCATGACAATTTGCCATTCACATGTTAACGTGCTTAATTTATATTAATGCACTTCATTTATTAAGCCACGCTAAGCTAAGTCTTATCTTTAAAGCAACAAAGTGTATGACAATTTGCCATTCACATGTTAACGCGACAAGCAATTCGCATTGCATTCATTTTGAACTAATTTTTCAATGCTTGCTTTAAAGTGCGCGCTAATTTGCCAATCGCATGTCAACGTAGCCAAATCAAATAGCATTAGTTTATTAAACTAACGGCACTACTTCGACCCCAAACTTGCTTCTAATCACAGAAATTCTCGTTCTTAACACGACGCTTGTAACGACTTCCTGCTTAACTTATTTGAGACCCAAAGTATGAGCCCCCCCATGAGTTTAAGTCTCATCGATATGCAGCAAAAACTTGTTACAAGAACCTGCAAAAAAAAAAAGAAGAAGCAAGTAAAGGGCTCACACCCAAAACTATAGCTTGGCATAAGCCTGGCTGGCGTCTCGGCTCTCTCTCTCTCTCTCTCGCTAAGCCATAGACCGACCAACGACTAATTTTCAAAGTTCTTTATTGCCTGCAACGCCCCCTACGCTGCTGGAGCTTGTGTTGCCTTTGCTTCCGGTATTTATACAAATAAAATTGCAACAAAATTTCCAAACTCAGTGAAACTGACAAAAAAAAAAAAACAACAACAAATCAACAGAAAATCGAAGCGGGGTAAAAAGTCATTGCAATCCGCAAGAGCCTGAGCACAAGTTGCTAGAGTCGATTTGCTGTGTGTGTGTGTGTGTGTAAGCCAAGGACTGTGTATAAGTCAATGCGCCAGGATTTAGCTCTAGTGCTGTCTCGCTTGCACATGCGCTGGCCACAGGCTTTTGGCTGGTCCCAGACTAATTTGCCAAAAAAGTTTGCACCGCATATTTTTGTAACCTTTTTTTTTTGTCGCTGCTGCTGCTTGTTGTTGTTGTTTTAATTTCTCATTTGGCATTTGATTTCGTTGCTAGAAGTCTGGCCCGTAGCCCAAGGCAAGGTTCGAAGGTCAACGCTAATAGCACTAAAATTTCAAGTTGGGCTTATCGATACGAACGATATAAACTATAAATTGTTGTTGTTACTTTCTTGGGGCTTGCAGCTCGTAACGGTTGCTAATGCGTTGCAGACCCTCCACCCACCCACCACCCACCACTCACCACTTTTCTAAGCCTTTTTTGTGTGTGTGTTTCGGTCTGAGCCAAAAGTTTGGCAACGTATTAATTTGGCTAAATTTAACCCGTAATGACTTTAAAAGTAAAATTAATGAGGGTCGATAGTTGCCTTTGAAAAGTTTACAAACATATGTGCAACTACTACACTGCAAGAAATTTCTATACCCATATTTATTCATTTTTTTTTTTTATTTGCAGCGCGCTACTTTAGCTGAAAAGGAAGTCAACACACTCAAGGAGCAACTTAACACCAGCACGCCTGGCAGCAACGACAGCAACAGCGATACCAGCAACACAGCAGCAGCAACAGCAGCAGCAGCAGCAACAGTTACAAGCTCGGAGGAGGAGCAAACTTTAGGAGCAGCAGCAGCTGTGGATAGCGACAGCGATAAGCTGTTGAACAGCTCGATTGTTGCAGCGGCCATAACGCTGCAGCAACAGAACGGCGGCAATCTGCTGGCCAACACCAACACACCGTCGCCATCGCCGCCGTTGCTCAGCGCCGAGCAGCAGCAACAGTTGCAGAGCAGCCTGCAGAACGGCGTCGGCGGCGCTTGCTTGAATCCCAAACTGTTTTTCAATCACGCACAGCAAATGATGATGGAAGCAGCAGCCGCAGCAGCAGCAGCCGCAGCAGCAGCAGCAGCAGCACAACAGCAGCAGCAACAATCGCCAATGCATTCACCAACAATTGCTGCTGTAGATGCAGCACAAACGACAGCAGCAACAACAGACAGCAATGCAGCAGCAGCAGCAGCAGCAGCAGAGCCAGCAGCAACTGTTGCAACGAGCAATCATTGCAATGAGCATGCAGACGACGACGACGACGACGATGCTGATGCTGATGCTGATGATGATGATGAGGAGGAGGATGCATCAATGCAATCAAATGTGGCGCATGCTGCCGATGGGGAACTCGACGATGAGGATATGGAGCTGGAGCAGCTGCCAGCAGAATCGGATGTTGCTGCTGAGCCTTTGGCTAGAACTGAGAGCATTGCTGCTGGTGATGAAAAACAAAGCAATGAGCACGAGGAGGAGCACGAGGCTGTGGACGCTAGTTTAAACAATAATCATAACAACAACAACAACAACAATAACAACAAAGATAGTTGCAACGATTTGCAGCATGTTGCACTGCGTGATAATTTAAATGTAACTGAGCAACATGTAGCCAACAACAATAATTGCACCGAAGCTGAAGACGACTGCGCCAACAACAACAACAACAACAACAACAACACGAATACAAACAACAACAACAAGCACAAAAAGCGCAACAGCAGCAACAACAACAATCAGCCCGCTGTGCTGCTAGCAGCCAAAGACAAAGAGGTAAGTGCTACGAAAAATAAAAATATATCAAACTTAAAGCTACGCGCTAGACAATTACCCAGCGCAATGAAATGTAAAACCGTTAAGATTAGGCCGCCGTCGCCACCCCCAACACACCCCCAACAAATTACAAAACCGCAGACGCACAAACTGACCGACCACCCAACCCCCCACCCACCCACACTCTACGCACAATTGAGAAAACACTTGCATAAGTAAACAAAACAGCCACGCCCCCCACGCCGCCCACGCCTAGCGCATTTTTCTTGTAATTTTCTAGTGCAAAAAAATTGTTGCTGCTTGTTTTTTTTTTTCAAGGCAAACAACAGCCCAAACTCAACTGTATAAAAAGGACTTTTGACTTTTTCTTTACACGCTGCTGCGGCAAGAAGTCAGCCTCGAAAAAAAAGGGACATAGCAAAGTTAAAACGAAACTTTTGCGCTTCCTTTTTTTTTTTTTTGAGCAAGGACTCAGCGGGCCGCTTGGGGTTTTCACTTGTTTTGGGTGTAAAGTGATATCATTAAAATATTGACATGACAATTTGAACGCCTACAATTTGTTGACGGGCGCTTTTGTTTGCTACTCTGCGCCGTTTACTGCATTTTCTCAATTGCTGTAGACAAAAAGCAGCTTTAAGGCTTAGCAAAACATTGGGGAATTTTAAATTGCAGCAGCACTTGCTTTAGTTTGTTATTAAATTAAAGCCAACACAATATTTTACTAAATCAAATTTGAAAGCTATTTGCTTGCTTTAAAAATATAATAAATAAATTGCAATAAAATATTTTGAGCTTTGAGCTTATGTAAGAATTTATTTTTATAAATATTACATTCAAATTGCAACTCATTATTTAATTTTTAGCACAAAACTTTACCAAATACAAATGAAACTTGTAAGACGCTTTAAATAAATGTAAATAAATTGCAATAAAATAAATGGCATTATTTTAATAGTAAGAATTTATTTTATAAATATTACATTCAAATTGCAACTCATTATTTAATTTTTAGCACAAAACTTTACCAAATCAAATTTGTATTAGAAGTTAAGCCATTTGCTTGCTTTAAAAATATAATAAATAAATTGCAATAAAATATTTTACTATATATTCATATTGTAGAATTTATTTTTATAAATTATTATATTTTAAATTGCGACTCATTATTAAATTTTTAGCACAAAATTTTACCAAATCAAATTTGTATTAGAAGTTAAGCCATTTGCTTGCATTTAAAAAAAATATAAATAAATTACAGAACAATATTTTGAGCTTTGAATTTTTTTTTATAAATATTACGTACGAATTGTGATTTAATTTTTTGAATCAATTGCTTGCTTATAGTTTTTTTTCTACTTAAAAAAAGCAGCGCAAACTGCTTATTTAATATAATTGAAACAATATGTGCTGCTTAATTATAAAAAAAAAGTAAAATTAAATTCAATTTTATTGGAATTTGTATATAGCTTACAATTAATTATTGCAAAATAATTTGGGCTGGCATAAATTTCAATAATGTTGCTGTTGCCACCCTCGTAAATGTTGCTGTTGTTGTAGCAATTTCTTTAATGCAAGTCGAACAAGCCTGCAACACACAGCTGGCCTGGCATTTGATTGTTGCATGATTGAATGCATGATTGCTTATTGTCAAGCCAGCAAGCCCAAGTGTTGCGGCTAAGCAATAATTATCATTTGCCATTAACTGCAGCAGCAGCAGCAGCAGCCGAAGCAGCAGCAGCCAGCAGCAACATCTTGGGGCAGCAGCCATTAAGGCACAACCCCTGACAACTGTTGTTGCATTTCTTTTAATGTTTTATCACTTCACTTCACAAGCAGCAGACGAGACGAGATGAGACGCGAAGCCTGCGCCATTAGCAGTTACCTGTCTTAAGCGCAAAGTGTGCGGTAGGGGGCGCTGCTGTATTTGAAATCCATTAAATGCGGCATTTGTTGTTGTTGTTCCTTTTTTTTGGAGCACATAGCTCATTAGTTTGATTACTGGCGCTTAGCCCAACTCAAGCCCCCCCAGCTCAACGCAGCTGCTTGGCAACTAAATCACTTGTGTGTGTGTGTGTGTGTGTCTCACTTGCAGATTTATCTCTTACACATGTTTTTGTAAATATGCGACAATATTTTTTTGTTGACATTTAAAGCAGCAGCAGCAACCAGCAGCAGCAGCAGCAACTCGCATCGACAGCGCTAAAAATTATGTTAAATGTTATAAATGGAAATTGCCAACAGTTGTTTGTTGTTAAAGACTTGTCTGCCAGCCACACTTTGGCCCACAATTTGTTTGTCTTGGCCGCGTCGTCGTCGTCGGCGTCGGCGTCGTCTGTTTATTTTTTCGCAGAAGTGCATTTTTAATAGCCATGTCTACTCGCTATTTTTAAAAATAGCATTGACAGCTTAGCGCAAATTCGACTCAAAACTGTACATAACTGCATATATATATATATATATATATATATATATATATATATATATCAATATCGCAACTGATTAAACTGAATTCTTTAAGCACTTCCTGCAAACAATTTAAACATTTGCTGCTGCTGCTGCTGCTAAAAATAACAAATTAACAGCCACAGCCCCAGCAGCAGCATAGCAAACTGTCAATAATCATATATAGCATATATATGTATGTATAATTTTGTGTTCAAAAAAACTGCTTCCGTTTTTTATGTGAAAGAAAGCAATGACACGTTCGGCATTATTATTTAGATTATTATATGTTTGTTGTTTTAGTTTTTATCACGCAACCAAAGTCAACTTTTTATATAGAACATGCTAGATGTGTGCCAAATCAAACCACATTGCTATATCTATATATATGTATGTGTGTGTGTGTGTGTGTGTGGTTTGTAGCTGCGCGTTTTTATCGCTACCCAAACTACCCAAAAAAAAAAAACTTAAAATATTTATAAAAAAAACAAACTGTCTATCGAACTGCGTTTATATTTTATCTTTTTGTTGTTGATAGTAAATAAACAGATTAAAAGCTTAGAAATGTTGCTTAATTACTTGTGTAATTATAGAACAAAATTAATTGAGCAGCTTGTTACATCAAAATTTATTAATTTATAGTAATTAATACAATTATATTTATTTAAAATATGCATTAATTACGCAAATAATTATACAAAATAAATACAATATTTCTTTAGTGTAATTACTTTTAGTTAGTTTCAGTTAATTCAGTTAGTAAGCAAATAAAGTGTTAGTCGCATATCAATTCAATTGCAGTTCTAACTGTTGCATTACTTAAATAATTATAGTAATTAAAGCAAATAAAGACAATTCATATTATAGCTTTAATTACTATTAGTTAGTAATTGTAATTAAACTTGTAACTACAACAACTAGTTGCACTAGCTAAACAAATAAAGTTTTAGTTGCATATCAATTCAATTGCAATCATAATTATTTCATAATAATTAAAGTAATTCAAACAAGACTTTGCTTTCAATATAATTTTAAAATATGCATAACTGCTTAATTAATTAAGTAATTGCTTGCGCTTTGTTTAAACAAAAAGCAAAAGTTCAATGCTCTATCTATTCGAGCCGCTGGGCCCCGCATTTAGCTGCAGCAAATGGCTCAATGACTTTGACAGCCACTTGCACCACCACCACCACCCCACCCACCACGCACTAGTACCAGCATATAGACTGAGAGCTAGAGATAATCATAATAATAATGCTCACATTCGATTTTAGTGCTGCTCTTATCATCGCGTGACAACTCAACTCAAAAATTGATTTGACGAATTGAAGCCACAGCTAATTCGATTTTTGAAGTCAAACCCGCACAACAACAACAACAACAACAAAAAAACAAGCGCATGAATTTAATAAACGCTTGTTGTCTAATACAATATTTGTGTTTTAAAAATACAACACGAGCGCATTTTGAGGCCAACAGACTAAACTTGAAGCCAACTGTGCAAATAGCCGCCGCCGCATATGATCGATAAAGACTTAGAATCGAGCGCTAATCACTTAGCCAAAAAAAAATTACTTAGTGCGTCATTGTGGACACGTGTCTAATATAAAAACAATATATATATATGTTTATAATGTTTATAATATTTGATTAGACAGTGTCAAGGCGGCGACTAAGCTGCCGATTCGATTTTATTTTGTTTTTTGACAATCAACTTGGGCAATCAAGAACGAAAACGAAAATAATAAACTGATAGCTTTCGAAATTAGAATTCGGCACTTTTCAAATCTATAGGCAATCATTATTTTAGTATGAATTTTTCAATCGAAGCTAAAGTCATGTATAGTTTGAGTCGGGTAAGCGCAAAAAGAAAAACTCTACACAAAATTTTTTGTTTAGAGCGGCAGCAGCAACAGTTCAGCAGCAATTGCAATTATTCAATTCAAATCAATCAGCAAACACACACACACACACACACATACATAGGCAAACACATACATATGCATATAGTGCTATATGCTAGAGACATTGAGCTTAACTAAGGCTAGTGCTTGGAACCAGGCAATGATTTAAGTTGTTATCGTTTTCTGTATTTTGTTGCTGCTGCTGATTAAAGTAGCAACAACAGCAAATCAAGCATCATTATCATACACACACATACATGCAAACAAATTGTTGCTGCTGCTGCTGCTGCTTCGACCAATTGCGGATAAATTCAATTTATTTATCGCATATGGATTCTGATCAGCGCTCGCTCGCTCGCTCTCGTACTATTGCTTGCTCTTTCTGCTGTCTGTATGCATTGACTGATTGTTGCTTACTATATATATATATGTCTATATATATAGTTAAGTAGCTGCTGTTTGTCTGTATGGGTAAATGGTGATTTTGATTTTTTTAAATTGATTATTTCCTTATTTTCGTGTACCAGTTCGTTCAGTTGGCTGCTACTATATTGTCATTGTTCAGTTTTTTTTTTTTATTGTTGTTGCTGTAGCGTGCGCTAGTTTTTTGGAAAAAAAAAAAAATATTCGCATTTGTTTTGCCATTTACAATGCAATTGCAATTTGTGTGTCTCTCGTTCTGTGACTTTATTTACGGCTCGTTGCATTTACAATTGACTTTCACCCAATCAAACAAAATCTTCTCTCTCTCTCTCTCTCTCTCTCTCTGCGTCTCTTTAGCTAATTGCTAAGCATTAAAATTGTGACAAGTATCGCTGCAATTTGCTGCGTCTCGTCTTTGATTTATGGCTAACAAATCAGTTGGCAACTTTGCTTGGCAACTTGTCACCTTTTGCAGTTTGAAATATTGCAGCGTCCTCTGCTCGAAAAACTTGTAATCATCAATTTGGGCAAACTTCTGTGCGCTGCTCTGTCTGGTCAGACGCCTACGTCTGCTTAGAAAATTGTCAATTTGAATTTGTGCATCCTGTGCCAAATTGCTAGACGTGCTATACGCAGCTGCGACTTTAGTTAGCTTTAAAGGCGTGCATTACTGCGTAATTACTTAAGTAATTAAAAGCAGCTGCAGCTAAATATTGTATAAATAAATTTATTAAAAGCATGGCGTGTGTTTACAGTTAAAAATGGTTAAAATACATAAAGTAATTATGTAATTACTTAGTAATTGTAGCAGTAATTATATTACAATTAAGCTGCATATGCTTAAAAATATATTGCTTGAAGTTTAAGTGCAAAAATGGCACAAGTTGTAAAGTAATTATGCAATTACTTAGTAAGTATTGCAGTAATTACAATGCTTGCAGCCTTACTAATTTAAAAATTAAGCATTGCTTGTGTTTTTAGTGCAAGTTGTAAAGTAATTATGCAATTAGTTAGTAATTAAATGTGTCTGCAGCTAAATTAGATTATTTCTTAAAGCACAAACTATTGCCAGCCAAAACTCAAGTCAATTTACAAGCATAAACGGAAATTTTCACATTTCAATTAGCAAAAAGCTAAGGAGGCCAGCAGCTTGTGCCTGTCAATAAATCAAATTGCATATAAATTAAGCAATAAATTGATAGAGAGAGAGAGAGAGAGAGAGAGAGAGAGAGAGAGAGAGACAAGCACAAGTGTATGCAAAATTGTGCGACTAGCACAAATGGCTCCCACGGCAAATTGGCAAACTCATCAACAAATGAGCAGAAAGAAAAATTTAAAAAAAAAAAACAAAAAAAATCTGCTGCATTATACAATTAATTAAACGTGTGCAGTATAATTTATTGCAACGATTACGCGGCAACTTTTAGTTGCAGCTGATTAACTTTTCTTTTTTTTTTTTGTTTTTGTTGTTTGCTGACCTTCGAGCGACGTGTGATAAACGCTAAAGAAATAAAGCAGCAGCCAGTTTGTTGCTTTAGATTAAAAGCGCTGCGCAGAGCAAACAATTTAATGCTCAATTGATTTCTAATTAAAAGCACAGCCAAATGCGTTTGCATAATAAAGCGCAACGTGCTGAAAATAATTATTGACAGCCGCCGCCGCCACATCAAATGCAGACATAGCCCAAAAAAAAAAAAAAACTGAACTCAATTCCATGTTGAACAATTAAAAAAGGCTAAGCGCTCTAACTGCAATTGGGGGCGGCGTCTTTTTTCGTCTTGGCTTTAATTAGTTTGCTTCAATTTTTTGAAGACAGCAGCAGCAGCCGCAGCGTCGTCAAAATAATTGCCGTGGGTCACAGTCGCATTTGAAAGCATTTGAAGTTAATATATTTCTCGACCCACTGTAGCAATTAAAATAAGCTTGGGCTAGCTTACGACTTACTAGCTGCCCACTGCTTTTTTATGCCCATCAGTCAAGCAATTGGCATTAATAGAAAATGAAATGAAGTTGCGACTGGCTAAGCCGCCACTAAATTCAATTAGAACTTGGCTGCTTAAATCAAATTAGACGCAGACTGAAATCAATAAAAAAGAAGCAAAAGCGTTTGCATTGACATTGCGCATACGGCACGTGTGACGACTTAAAGCAACAAAGAGTTGCCCATTTCGCATAGCAGCAAAGGAAGGAAGGAAGTTGAAACGAGCTGCTGACCCCCCCGTAACTGCTGCTGCTCATATTAAGGTGTTGTTGCCTTTTTTTGCTTTTAGCCTCGTAGTCGTTTCATATTTTTCAACAATGACAGGCAGACTCTGTGCACTGGATGCCTTACGAATGTTTGCTAGGAGATGTTGATTGGCACAGCAGACAACTGCCATATATATATAAATATATATGTGTATATATTGATGATGCGGGCTTACCAAAAAAAAAGCAACAAAAAAACTCATACAGGGATAACAAGTGTGTGCCTGGCTCATAAATTATTGTCTAGACTATGATTTTAACGTTTTTTGATTATGAAAGCCAAAACAAAAAACGTTGCTGAAGTAGAAGTACCCGAAATTTTTAGCGAGCAATGTATAAAATAAAAATTGTTGGTCAACCTTTTTTTTTCTGCTGCCGTTGCTTTGTTTTATTTGTTGCTTTGGCTGCGTGTAGATATCATATCAATAAGCAAAAGGATTAGACATGTGACTGCGCCAGCTTCACAAATATACAAATATATATTTTTTTTTTAATATTTTTTGGGGGTCCTTGTCGTCGTCGTCGTCGTCGTCGCTCTTATCGTGCGCCAAGGGTAAAAATAGAAAAAAAATATATATATGTATACAAATCACATTTTATATATAGAAAAATATGAATAAAAGTCAAGCTCAATGCGCGGCGGGGGAGGGGGCAACAGGAATTGGGTTCGAGCATGGCCAGACAATTATTAAGCAAAAGTTTAACGAATTAGAAACAAAATGGGTAACATACGAACTCAAGTGTGAGGCAGACCTTTGATTAAAATATATAAAACTTGCTGTCTGCACACACACACACACACACACACACACACATAGACACATAGCTACAGTTACATATTGGTATTGTTTGCTGTCTCTATATGAAAATCAACCCGCACGCACAATATTTTAGACAATCAAATCGAAACATAAATCGAAATTTGTTCAAATTGGTGGCGCGCGGCAAAGGGTTGACGCTTGTCATTCGACGCCCCCGCAGACGCAAATAGTCGCAGTCGACTACCTCAAGCTGCCTGGGAATTGTAAAGCTGTCAAATTTTAATTACAAAACTTTATAATCCAAAAAATACAACAACAAGCAAACGAAGACGCCAACCCCACAATCAAACTCATTTGGTTGCCTGCCTGCTGCTGCTGCTGCTGCTTCTTCTTCTTAGCCAACTCTTTCGCCTTGTAGCTTCCAAATCAATTCAATAACTGTTGCCTCTGTCTGTCTGTCTGTCTGTCTGTCTGTCTGTTTGTCTGTCTGTGCGTGTGTGCGTAAATATATTTAAATGACTGTTTGACTCACTCACTGACTGCGCCCAGTCAAACTCGTCGCCTCGCTCTTCAGCTATCTAACTGACTGACTGACTGTCTATTCGACTGTCTCTCTGTCTGTCTGTCTAACTGCTTTGCAGCCGTTTCGTGCCAAGTTCGGTTCGAATTTTGTTTGATTTATGCTTTTGAATTGTTGTAAATTACCCAGGCGTACCCGCCGCGAATCAATCTCCTTTACCTAAACCCCCCACCCCCACCCAAACCAAGTTGGCAGGGCAGGCAGCGCCTACACAACAATTTGCCTTTGAGCAATTGACAAATAATGAAAAATGCAAAATTACCTGCTACTTAAAAGCTTTGCAAGCTACGAGAGTTTCGAGTGAATACTAATAGACGCTAAAAGTTTAAATCGATGCAAAGTCAATGTTTATGGCAAAGTTTGCTGAACGGCGTGTGCAGTGGAGCGTGCAGCAATTATACAAAATGCACAAAGTAAATAAACAGCAGTTTCGCTTGGCGTGTTATCGATACTATCGATTGTAAGTTAAGCAGCAGTAAATGTGAATTCTAAAGCAGCAGCATAAATATTGCATTTAATTATAAATTTATATAGCGTAGTAGCTGTCAAGCTGCTGCTAGCAAAGGCTAAACGATACTATCGATATGCAGCTTATGCAACTGAAGCTAAAGCGCAGCAGTTTTGTATAAATATAACTGCAAAGTTTTATTTAAACATTAAATTTAATAGCTTTAAGCTTGAGCTGTAGCTGGCTGCAACAATTTGTTATCGATACTATCGATTGTAAGTTTAGCAGCAGTAAATGTAAATCTTAAAACAGTTGCATAAATAAATTTGCTATAATTATATAAATTTATATTGACTAGTAGCTGTCAAGCTGCTGCTTTGATAGTTAGCAACAAATGCTAAACGATACTATCGATATGCAGCTTATATAATATAAAGTTTTAATTAATTACCATAAATTTTATTTAAAGTATAAATTTAAATGCTTGTTATAGCTTGTAGCATGGCTTTTAAAATTTCTATCGATAATATCGATAGCAGCAAATGACAAATGCAGTCGCATAAAGTTTGCTACGCTTTTTGCACAATTTTTCGCTGCTTGCTGCTGCGCTTTGTGCTGTATATTGCCAACATGGGGGCAAAAAACAAAAGCGCCTGGCGTCGCTCACTCGCTCTCTGGGGTGCACTTGGCAGCGACTTTAAGTTACAATGCGACAGCAACCAGCAGCAGCAGCAGCAGCAGCAGCAACACTTGAAACAATCAAAAATCAATGAGCAGCCAACAGCAGCAGCAGCAGCTCAGTTGAACATTTTTTATGTACAAACGACATTGAGATGACAAAACCTGCGCTGCTGCTCTTTAGTCATTTGTCTTTTGGCTTTTTGGAAATTAACAGCAAGGGGACAGCAGCACTAACTGCAGCCAGCAGCAGCAGCAGCACCCTTGTCCCAAATGCGAACGAGTGCTGCGAAAAGTTACCCCCTTTTTTTATAAAAAGCTATAGACATCGCTCTGTCTATAGCGCTTCATATACATATGTATATTTAAAAATTTGTGCGCCCGAATGAATTTTAATTCCTTTGACGTTTGCCAAAAGCCTAAAAGGCTGCTACAAAAAATTATACACATGCGCTTGTGTGTGTGTGTGTGTGTGTGTGTGTGTGTGTCTTTGATTGCTTATTGTTAATTTGTATTGGGTAAGATGTTTTCATAGCCCAGCGCCAGCACTGACGCTGATTAAACCCTTTTTTTACCCCCATATGCGACACACAGACACACACACACACGCACACTGGCACACAATGCTTAATTCCTTTTGGCGTTTTATGCAGCGACCCAGCAGCAAGCGCCAACTGCTGCTGCTGCCGCCAACGTCTTTTGCCTTCGAGTGTTTGTTTGTGTGTATTGAATGCTTTGTCAATTGTTTGGTTGCGAGGCTTTTGTAACTGTGTGTGTGTGTGTGTGTGTGTTGCCAATTCTTGTAGCTGGCTGCCTGGCAATTTTGTTAATTACAAATCGTTTGCTTGCGCCGCTATGCTAATGTCTCCATGTGTGTGTGTGTGTGTGTCGCTGTCTATTTTAGCATAACTTACGCAACTTTCTATGCCAACCCTCAAAAATGTTGATCATAAAAAAATATGCACACAAGGGTTGTATATATCATAAGCATATATACTTACTATAGCTTGCCAATTAACAGCTGGCCCAGACGCACACACATACACACCAACACACACACACACACTAAACTGTCAGTCAATGTCCAACTTTTACCCAAAATCCAAACTCACACTTCAGCTTCAGCTTACGAAAAATGTAAATTTTCATAATTTTACAGTCAATACTGTAAAACACGGGAAACCTTTTGGCTGCTAGTTTGTTTGATTGCTGCTGTTGTAGTTGTGTGTGCTGGAAGCCACAGTTGCTGCAAAAGTTTTGCGCCCAGCACACAAAATAAAAAAAAAACCAAAGGGTTGCGCTGACTGATTTTTGAGTTGAGCAAAAGTTGATTTATCGTTTTAATAATTGCTCAACAGTGCCAAACAAGAAAACAGTGACAAAAATATATATGCATTAATATTTATTTAAAGCAAGCAACGTTGCCACAACGTGGCTAAAGCGCTGTTGCCAATTTTCAATGGTTTTGTAGTTTTAAAGTTTTTCTTTTCAGTCGGTAAAGCAGGCAGATTATTAATGAAGTACAGCACACAGACAGACAGAGCACATGTGTGTGTTGTTGTGTGTGTGTGTGTGTGTGTGTGTAGCTAAGACACAACCCTTGGCGCACACTTGCGCCGCATGCTAATTGCGTTTATTTAACAAAACAAATTTTTTACATTTTAACTCCCAACCCCAAGCCAAGCTCAGCACAGCACAGTTTGGGGGTTAAGGTATGCGCATATGTGTGTGTGTGTGTGTGTGTGTGTGTGTCTCAATTGAGTTGGCAATTAAACAAAGGGCTGTAGCTACATTTTTATGCAATTAATTTGAGTTCTACTCAGTCTGTCTTGTCATATTGATGTCTCCAGTTTTGCTTTTGTTTTGCATTTTACTTTGCCTTGTGCTTAATTTTTTTGTTCTGAGGGGGTTGAAGCTGTTCGCGTATGCTAATGAAAAATCGAACACGCAACTTGAAGAAGTTTCGTTTGACTTGCTGCTGCTGCTGCTGCTGCCTTTTGATTGATAATGGAATTAGCTACGACTCGACTTGGGGCTGATTAACTGCCTAAGCATTTGCATTTGGCATGCGAGTCCACATGTGTGACGTGTGTGTGTGTGTGTGTGTGTGTGTCTGTGTGTGTGTGTGTGTGTTGTGCCCCTGATGCGTTTTTAATGTCAATTAGTTGTTGTTTATGGCCAATAATCATAATCAGGCAGTTAACTTTGTTTATTGATAAAATATGCGACAAAAAGTTTATGCACACACACACATATGAGTTACAAATAAGTTGAGAACACGCAAATAATCAATTTTCATTAGTTTGGCTGTGGCTGTGGCTTGGCGCTTGGCGCTTGGGGTACAGTTGTGTACAAAATGTAAGCGCCTGGGTTGGCATATGCGCGTCAATTAAAAACCGCGCCATTAAATTAATTTTAATCACATAATAAGAAGTACACACACACACACATACGAACACACACACACACACACCTGACTGTCATTAAAAAATTTTCATTGCATACCGCACGGCGCGCTGCTGACGGCAAACTTTATCTTGTCAACTTTGTTGCGGCGCCACGCCCTCACACACACACAAGCGCACACGCACACACACACACATACACGCGCACGCACTTAAGAAAAATTCCCTTGTCAAATTTGCCAATTATCATATTTTCATCAAACAAACAAAGTTCCAAAAACTCAAACGTTTGCTTGCAGGCATTTCACCCCCAACCCCGCCCACCAGCCACGCAGTCAACGCATCGTTGCCTGCACGTACGTGTGTGTCTATGTGTGTGTTTAGCTATACACCTGTGGCTGTCGCTGTGGCTGCTTCACTTGCAATCAGCGACGAACTCGTTCGCTTGTTGTTAATTTTATTAAAAATTATTTGGCAAAACTTTTACTTTGCTGCCAGCCGAGCTGAGCTGAGCTGAGCTAGCGCCACTCAAATATTGAGCTCTTTGTCTTTGACTTTCACTAATCTTTGTCCTCCATTCTCGCTCCACTCTACAGATTAAAGCACTGCTGGATGAGCTGCAGCGTCTGCGCGCTCTGGAGCAAACTCATCTGGTTCAAATTCAGCGACTCGAGGAGCATCTCGAGGTCAAACGTCAGCACATTATGCGACTCGAAGCGCGTCTCGACAAGCAGCAGATCAACGAAGCTCTAGCTGAAGCTACCGCTCTAGCTGCTGCTGCCAGCAACAACAACAACAACAATAGCAATAACAACAACAACAGCAGCAGCAGCAGCGACAACAACAATGAAAGCAACGCCAATGATTTGTCAGCATACAAATCGAAGCTCGACGAGGATGAAGACGACGACGATGAGCAAGCAGCTGATGCTGAATTGAACGCTGGCGTCGTCGCCGGTGGCGATGATGATGATGAGGAGTCGTCGTCGCTGCTGCATGAATCAGCGTCAGCATCAGCGTCAGCAGTTGCAGTCGCAGCCGCAGCTGCCAACAACAATCGCCATGACGATGATGAGCAGGAGGAGGATGAGCCGCTGGATGCGGATATGTCGCATAACTCCAGCGCCGTTGAGAGCAATGAGCTCAAAATCAAAAAGGAACAGCAGTAAGTATCAAAATTTCATATTTCAAATGCCAATTTCTAGCTGTTTCAATTCCGATTTATCAATAAGCATCTAAAGTTGTTCACATTTCAATTTCATTAGCAAATTCTTTGGTTTTAATAGCTTAAGCTCAGTTTTGGAATTGTTTGTTTCAATTTCAATTTGTTGCATGCTTGCATTTTAATGTTTCAATTCTATTTCATTTCTTTTATTGCTCAAAGCGTTGCAATGTTTCAATATCAATTGACGTAAAATAAACCAAACTAATTTAACTTCGTTTCATTTTATAATAAGTTAAAACATTTCATTTCGTTTCAATTCCACATTTTATATAACAATTTACTGCATAGCAATATTTCAATTCCATTTGATCTACAACACTTTAAACTTATTCAATTGCCTAAGCTTTCAATTGAATGCAAATTTGTTATATGCGTGCATTTTAATATTTCAAATTCTATTTTATGGCGTTACCATTCCATTCAAATTCCAATTGTTGTAAAACAAACTAAACTTTTGCAATTGCCTAAACTAAGTATTTTAAATTCTAAGTTGCTGGCATTTAATTAATTAATTAAGTACTATATTTGCATAATGTTTCAATTCCATTTGATCAATTTAATTAAACTTATTCAATTGCTTAAGCTTTTGTATCAACATCAATTTTGAATTCCATTTTCATTGTTTAATGCATTTAAAATTAATTAATTAAGTACTACATTTTCTAATGTTTCAATTCCAATATTCCAATACAATTGCATTTTGATGTAATAGAATCGAAACTTATTCAATTGGATACTCTTGTTGCTATTCCAATTTGTTTGTTATATGCAGCCAATTAAATTTCAATTCCATTTCAAAGCATTCCATATGTTTCATTCCATTGCTGTGCGTTACAATTTCAATTTGTTATTTATTGGATATTCGAATTTCAATAAAACCCAAATTCATTTATCAATCGGATAAAAAAATATGCAAATTTTAAGCCATTTACTGTTTTAATCTTTTGTTTCTATTGCCCACTGCAACTTACTTAATCTCTCATCTTCTTTGCTATATCCAACAGCAGTCCACTGGATCTGAACGTGCTTAGCCCACAGTCGGCCATTGCCGCTGCCGCCGCTGCCTGCGCCAATGATCCGAACAAATTCCAAGCTTTACTACTGGAACGCACCAAAGCTTTGGCCGCCGAGGCGCTTAAGAATGGCAACAGCGATGTGCAACATGCAGCAAGCGAAGGTAATTTACACACACACACACACACACAAGCAAACAAATAAACACAGTTACAGTTATAAATGCAATTTAACTTCCGGTGCGAACGGTGCTCAAGCTGCGGCTTTGATTTGAAGCGACATTTATGATTTATTTGAATGCGATATGAGCGGCGCTGCTTCGATAAGCGCAAGCGGCGCCAGTTTTTATGATGGGGGCCATAGGGGCTGGGGCAGCAGACAGCGCTGAGCACCGTTGCAGCAACACTTTTATTTTATTTATTAATTTCATTTTACAATGATAGCAAATGAAAAATTTTTGCATTTACTTGTTGTTGTTGTTGTTGTTGTTGTTGCTGTTACAAATTTGAGTTGCGCTGCATGTTTATAATAAATACACACACACACACACACACGCACACACACACACACATATATAAACTTTGTTGTTTTGTTGTTCCAATTGGCGAAAAGCGTAAGCGGCAAATCAAAATTTTGATTCATTTTTGGCGTTTTGTTCCATGGATGTTGTTGATATGAAAAATAAAAAAAACACACACAAGTTTATTATGATAATAGTAGCAACAACAAAAAGCACAATTTTTTGTTGTTATCCGCAGAAATGACGCAACAGCAACATGCAACAGCTGAGCCAGCAGCAGCAGCAGCTGACATTGAAACGCCAGCAGCAGCAGCAGCAGCAGCAGCAACTGAAGCAGCAACAGCAGCTGAAAAAATTGTTGTGCAGCCAAAGTTAGAAATCGTTGATGACAACGAGCTGGACAGCCAAACGCTTGAAGAGCAGCTGGTCAATAGCTACTGGCGACGTGGCTTTGAGACAACAGCAGCAGCAGCAGCAGCAGCAACTGTTGCCGCCGCCGCAGCAGCAACAACAAGCAAAACGCCAACAATTTATCAAAATGCTGCACAGCAATTGTTGCCGCCACCGCCACCGCCGCCGCCGCCGCCAAACCAACAACAACAACAACAACACTATCAGCAACAACAACAGCAGCAGCAGCAGCAACATGGACCTTCGTCCACAGTGCTGCTAAGTCAATTGGTTAACTCAACTTTCTCACATGCCAATCACTCCTCTTGTTCCAATTCCAAATCCACAAATGCGCGCACAGACGGCAGCAATGCGCATCAGCAGCAACATGCTGCACAGCAGCAGCAGCAGCAGCAGCATCACCTGAACAACAGCAATAGCAGCAACAGCAGCAGCAGCGCCGCCGGCAGCAGCAACGATGCGCTCAATCATCATCATCATGCCCATCATCTGGCCCATGGCCATGGCCAGCTGCTGCACGCCGCCGCCGCCGCTCACCACCTGCATCATGGCGGCGACTCGAACAGCAGCAGCGCCAACAGCACGCCCAATCCAACAGCAACCGCCCAGCTGGCCGCCAGCATTGCCAGCACGCTCAATGGCAACAAGTCGCTGCTGCAAGCGGCCGCTGCAGCCGCCGCCGGTGTGGAGGACAACAACAACAGTTTGACGCCAGCAGCAGCCGCTGCGATGGCCGCGCATGCTCAGCACGCCGCCGCCTTGGGCGCCAGCAGCTTTCTGCCCAATCTGCCAGGGCTGCCAGCATTTCAGTTTGCCGCCGCCGCCGCTGCGGGCCAAGAGGCGCGCGCGCATTTCCGTTTCGCCGACGCCGAGCTGCAGCTGCAGCCGGGCGTCTCGATGGCGGGACGCCTGGGTGAATCGCTCATCCCCAAGGGCGATCCCATGGAGGCGAAGCTGCAGGAAATGCTGCGCTACAACATGGACAAGTATGCGAATCAGGCCTTGGACACGCTGCACATATCGCGACGGGTGCGCGAGCTGCTCTCGGTGCACAACATTGGGCAGCGTCTGTTCGCCAAATATATTCTGGGCCTCAGCCAGGGCACCGTGTCGGAGCTGCTGAGCAAGCCGAAGCCCTGGGACAAGCTCACGGAGAAGGGACGCGATAGTTATCGCAAAATGCACGCCTGGGCATGCGATGATAATGCGGTGATGCTGCTCAAGTCGCTCATACCCAAGAAAGGTAAGTCCAAGTTCATTTAATTAGCTGCTAAGTTTAGTCGGTCAAAAGCTGCCTGCTACAGCACTCTTTTCTGTAGCTGCTGCTGCTGTTGTTGGCATTTCTTGGCCTGCAGCCAAAATATAACAAGCGAATATGCAAAATTTTAATTATTTTTGATTTTTGCGTATAATCAACATGCCAAAGTTGTCGCCGACACTGGCGACAACTGGATGCACTTTAAGTGCAGCATTTTGACTGTCGCCATAAATTTGCTGCAATTTCGCACATTAGCAGCAGCAGCAGCAACAACAACAGCAGCAGCAGCAGCAGCAGCAACAGCTAAAAATTCTTTAGTTGCTGCGTCTGTTTTTAGTGCTAGTTCTATATCAAAGCATTTACTGCTGTTTAATGCACTAAACAGCTATCGATTAGCAACATTGTTATCGTTATCGCATTTAGCTTGCATTATAGTTTATTAGACAGCTAGAAATTCTTGCATAAATAGCGCATATAAAGTTTATTATTGCTTTGCTTTAAAATATTGATCAAAGCTTATAAGAATTTATCTGTTTTTAGTGCTACAGCATTTTTATTCATACATGTGTTGCAGCATTTATCGATTAATATTGTAAGCCATCAATTTAGTCAAATTACTAATGCAATTATTTATGCAGCTTATGCTAAATTTAAATAATTATTTGCAGCTACAATTTCAACTCATTGCAAACAACAGTTATCGAGCAGCGTTATTGTAGGCGCAGTTATCGATATGCATTTAGTTTGCTAATTAGGCGCAACAATATAAGAAAATGTCAATTGTATTATTGATTTTATCTATAAAATTGATGCAAGCTTTACTATATTTAAATAATTATTTGCAGCTACAATTTCAACTCATATTAAAGTTATCGATATGCATTTAGTTTGCGCTTTAGTTTGCTAATTAGGCGCAACAATTTTTGAAAATAATTAAAAAATAAATTCAATTCATTAATTAAATAAACAGTTATCGAGCAGCACTATTTGTAACTAAAATTATCGATATGCAAGCTTAGGCATTAGTACAAGTGTTGCTAGCGAGCAGTAATCGATAGCCAAGTTATCGATTTGCACATGCTAAGTTGCTTTTGATTTGAACATAACAATTAGCTAGCAATACATGTTGCTAGCGCTACTCATAATCGATTAACAGCTGCCTATCGATTTGCATTTCTAGCGTGCGCTGTTTATTGATTCGTCATCAAACGAATGACAGCAAATTTGTGAATGCAGCAAACTATTTGAAAAGTAGCAAGTCACAGCAGCGACAGTGACAGACACGCACTTGGACGCTTAGCCCGCATGCTCTTTGACCTGCCACAGCACACACACACACACACACAGGCACACACACCAACACACGCAAAAGCCGCAATATACAATTCAAACAAACGAATTGAGTTGGCAAAGTTAATCAAAGTTTGCTATGCGCTGCGCTCTCACTCACTCATGTGTGTGTATGTGTGTGTGTGTGTGTCTAAGTGCATGCAAATGTTGACAATTAATTTATGACGATTACTCATGGCAGCTAAACTAACTGTTTATACATGTAGCCAACGTATTTGTCGAGCGCACTGGCTGCATTATTAATACAACGCCCCAACCCCCAACCCCCCCACAACTCCGCTCAACCCTTTGCTATATGCGATTGGCTTACACACACACACACATACGTCAGTTAATTATAAGCAAATATAGCACGCCTAGAAGTATGCCACATGCAACAAAGCTGCGCTCAACGCAACAACAGCGAAAAAAAAATATATATCAGACTAAATATTATAATAAATTCAACAACAATTTGCAAATACCTACTTTGAAGTCAAAAACTGGTAGAGAGCGAACTCTCGAGTTGAGTTTTGCCGTTGAGTTGAGTTGAGTTGAGTTGCGTTGAGTCGAGCGCGTCAATGATTTTTGAATTGTAATTGTTTAAAGCGTTTTACAGCGCAGGCTATAAATTGAAGTGGGGGGCGCGACCGACGCGACGACTGCCGTGACAATTGGTCTGTGAAAGGCTTGAAACAAAATATAAAAAACAACAACAACAACAACTGCAACTGCTGCTGCTGCTGCTGCTGCTGCTGCTGCTGCCTTCAACGAGGCATGCAAAACGTTGACGTGCCGCGCTTTTGAAGTCGTCTTTGTGGTCTGCAACTGTATGTGTGTCTGTGTGTGTGTGTGTGTGTGTGTGTGGGGTAGCTTAACGTAAAAGTTTCGTTTTGTTGTTGTTGTTGTTTTTATTTTATTTTGCTGTTAATTTTCTTTTCATTTATGTTTGTTATTTTATTTAGTCGGCAATTTGTATTGTTGCATTGCTTTGTTCAACATTTAACGACAATTGTTGCATATTAAACGGCGCGCAGGCAAAGCGAGTGGAAAATTTCGTTAGCCAGCGAAAAGTTATAAAGTTTTGTAGCACAAGCGTCAAGCTATGCGCATTTTGTAAGCTATCGATAGTATCGATAACAGCATTAATGATATACAAATGTCACAATAGTGGCAAAAATAAATTATAATATTCACTATTGCGCCAACTTAGTCAAACATGTGTTATCGATACTATCGATAGCTAACGCTAGCTGCTTAATTTCAATAGCGCGTGCACTCACTTTAAACTGCAAAGCGCATAGACATATAAAAATGCTTATAGCCAACGTCAACGTCATTTTCATTTTTTGCAACGTCACACACACACGGCGTATACGTAATGACAAATATTTGTATTTGTCGACAGCAGCAGGCAGGGGGAGCGCTGCCGCATTGTGAGCTCGCCAACTCGTTAAAACAGCTAATAATACTAGCATATTAACACATAATTCTGAGCAGACGTTGTCTATTTGTTTTTCGCTCGAAGCGAAGCAGCAGCAGCAGCGACAGCAGCAGCAGCAGCAGCAGAAAAAAGTGCGTGGCCTAAAATAGCAAAAGCATTCGCCACACGGCGGCAGTGAAAACAAAAGGAATTAGATGCTGGCAATGCGTAGCGCAGAGGCGTAGAGCGGGGTGGGGGGGAGCGAAAATATAAATTGTAAAACAAAAGCATTCCAAATGCCAAAGCGACAAAAACGCAAAGCGAGCGAATGTTTCATAAAAAGCATTTGTCAGCAGCCATAAACTATGCACATGTGTGTGTGTGTGTGTGTATCTGTGTGTGTGTGTGTGTGTGTGTCTGACTAAGTGACCAACGGGCCGTATCAATTGCTCTGCGTGCTTATTTTATTTGATTTGCTTTTGCTGCCGCCAGCTATGCGCGTGGCTAACAATGGGCGTAACGCTTGCCTTTAAATATAACACACACACACACACACATAGCAACTATAGCTATGCACATAAATTAGGCTAAAGCCGCCTATAAGCAAAACGCTAATTTAAATTAAAAACTATATAAATTTCAGCAAGTTTTTTGTTTCGCTTTTTTAAATATTTGACTGTCAGTCAGCCAAAAAAAAAAAAAAATAAACTTTGTCTGCTGCCGCAAAATGTTGCACCATTGCACACTCGCGTGGCAAGCATAATAATAGCTACTGCTTAATTACTTTGTAATGAACTTTGACAACAACAAAACAAACACGGCAATGCAATTGCTAAAAAAAATAAAGAGTGCGAGTTTGCTGTTGTTTATTATAATTGCTTGGGCTATGCAGAATCAATAGCTCAGGCACTTCATTTATTATGCTACGTTTGCACTCAGCTCAAGCGCCTAAGTCTCACTCACACTCTCTCGCTCTTGCACAGCTGTCTCTGTCTTTTTTTAATTGACACTTTTGCTAATACAGCAACCCCGTGCTGTTGCATTGACTGACTGGCATTTTAATTAGAAAATTTTTACTTGCAATTAATGCAAATTGCGTGCATGTGCCAATTTCAAATGTGCGCGCGCTCCTCTGTTCAATTGCTGCCCCCCACCCCAGTTTGGAAACCCCTTTTAGCTGAAGTATGATTACATATTTGTGTGCTAGCAAATATTTATTGTATTAGAAAAACTCCACGCATATAGCAAAGACAAAAAGCCCAAAGAGTTTGAGTTGCGCGTCTGTCTGTCTGTCTGTCTGTCTGTCTGATTTGTTATAAAGGCAAATATTCATCAAGCAAATTGTGTACCCACAGACACACAGACAGGTGGCTCGCGTTGCTTGGCTATATATATATGGCTATATCCAAATCCTTTTGAATGACAATTTGGTCAACATGTTTCTCTCTAATAAATTACAAACAAAAACGTAACACAAAACAACGCAACCAAAAAAAAAAAAAGAATTTACAATAAATTAACTTCAATGGCCAGCCAACAACACAACAACAACAACAACAAATGTGCGCACACGACAAATCTACATTTATATTCATATTTATATAATAGCCAACATATATGTATAATCAAAATATAGTCGAGCGCCAAAATTGAAGCTTTTTTGTACTTTAAAATGCGCTAATGCAGTCAAATGATTTATGTACGCTTTGTGCTATAGCTTAACATTATAAACTATGTTATTTGATTGTTTAAAAAATTTTTTAAAATTTATTTGTTCTAATAAACAAATTTTGTTAACTTACTTTTTGTTTAAATACTAAGTTTGCGTCACTATAACTCGGCGCAATAAAATCGCTTGGAACTGTTTTATATATTTTTAAGTTGCTGCAACATTAACAATTAAAATGCGCCTAAATTTGTTGCCAACAAAAAATATTTAGCCAAGTTATGCGCCAAATAGCAAAATATCAGCAAAATAACAAACTTTCAGTAGCTCTAACTCAGCGCTATGACGTCATAGCAGCGCGTTATATATCTTATTATACAGTTAATCTGCAGCTTAATTGAACTGCATGCAAATTTTAAAGTTTTGAAGAATTTGCATTTTTGAAAAAATTCATGATAGTGAATCATGAATTTTTGCCAAAAATCGAAAGTTGCAAAATCAAAATTCCAATGTTGCAACATTGTTGCAAGCAGCATGCTAAGCATAAGACAGTTAGCCGTTGCAAAAACGCTTGAGTTTTGACTGAGTTATGACTAGAATTCTAACCTCTAACAACTCATAACTAACTAAATTGCATTTGTTTAAATAAAAAAACGTTTTGTTTAAGTTAAAATCAAATTTATTTCAATTTACAAACAACTTAAAATGACTAAAGCTTTAACTCTACTACTGCTGCTGGCCAAGTTAACACACTAATCGATTGTCTCTGCTGCTGCTGCTGCTGGTTGTGGTCGAAAAAAAAAATTAGACATTTTTTTCTTTGGCCAGCATTTTTCATTTTTAGTTCCGCACAAGCGTCTAAAGAGCGCTTAAGCTGTCTGCTGTCTGCTGTCTACTGTCGAGCTGTGGCTTAAAAGCAAAGGGGTCAGCACAGGTGTCATCAATGTCATCTTCGACTTTATAACACAAAAACACTTTGTAATCCCCAAATGAAGCGACGCAGAGAGCACTGGACTCTGGCTGGAAAAAAAAAATTCAATTTTTGCAAAAATGATTTTCCATTCTCTGCTCCTTTTAGCGCCTTTTGTTGGACAATTTTGCTCTTTTTGCTTTTTGCTTTTGTGTGGCTTGAAGCACTTTTCAATTCGCTAAAAATCTGTCGCTTGAATGGAGCGCTGAGCTGGCAAACATTTGTCATTCATGTGTTGATTTCCGTTTCCGTTGGCGGCCCACTCCAGCCATCGATTATGCTCTTGGCAATTGTAAAGCGATTTTCAGTTATTTCATTGCGCTGCCACGCCCACACCACAGCACACACACTGCCATAGACGCCCATTTCATACAGTACGTGGCTGATTGATGTTTGCAGCCACAAAAACATGCCACAGGACATTCAGGACATGTGCAGTCGCCCTTTGCGATTATTTTGCAATTTAGCAGTTAGCAGTCGATTTTTGCTGCTTTTTTCTTTTTGTAGTCAGCGACATTTAACGGCTGTGGCGCCACCAAAAAAAGCAGCAGCAGCAGCAGCAACGCTCACAATATCAACAACATGCTTCTCCATTTCAATTGAATTTGTGCAAACAATTTTCATGTTTTTTTATACATTTTTTTGTTTTTGTTTGTTGTGCGCTGCTCTTTCAATTGCAATTGAATTCACATTCATTTATTCATTTCGCTTGTCCGTCGCTCGTCGCTCGTCGCTTTTTCGTTTATTTAAACAGCCAAGCAGCATCGCTGGCTCGTTGAGCTTGCGGCATGCATGTGACGACCCCTGACCCTTGACACCTGCGCTGCTGCTGCTGCTGCTGCGGCCTTTTTGGTGGCTCCATGGCGCGTGCCAAATTAGCGCAACGCTTGCATCGCATCGAACTATTCCATGCTCCCAACTCCATTTGTTTATATTTATTTTGCATTTTATTTTTTGCTTTTTTTTGGTGTTCAGCCTCCTGCTCGTCCTTGCTTGCTTGACTTTCAGTCTGTGTTGTGTGCATTGCTTTTGTTTGCGGTTGTTGTGTTTGGGCCAAAATCAAATGGTGTTATAATTGAGCCACGTTTAGAGTCCAGCCAGTCAGCCATTAAAGCAGCTAAAGTAATACAAATAAATATTAATAAAATATTTCATAAAATTGCAGCAACAAATGAAAGTAATTACATCAAATGTTATATTCAGTAGCAATATAAATACTTGAATTAATAAGAAATTTAAACAAAAATTTCAAAAGAATTGATAGCTGAGCTATAACTAAAAGTCTGTTTACAATTACATTAAATTATAAATTAAAAATAAATTAATATTTACAAATTAATATTTAAATTAAATAATATTTAATAAAATTTAAACAAACTATCAAAAGAATTGATTGAAAATAAAAAATTATAAATTAAAAATAATTAAAAATTAACCAATAATTTTAAATTAATAAAATTAATGCTTATTACTTTTATGTGTGTGTGTAATTTTTAATAAACTAAAAAATTCAATTTTACAATAAAAAAATATATAAATTAAAATAAATTATAAATTAATATAAAATAATAATAAATCAAATTAAATATTTACAAATCAAGAATTTACAAATTAATATTTCAATTAAATAATATTTAATGAAATTTAAACAAACTTTCAAAAGAATTGATTGATACAATAAAAAAAAAATTATAAATTAAAAATAAATTAAAGAATTTACAAATTCATATACCAATTAAATAATATTTAATGAAATTTAAACAAACTATCAAATGATTTTGTCTGTTTAAAATTAAAATTATAAATTAAAATATTTACAAACTAAAGAAATATTTGAATTATTATTACATATAAAATATATATAAAGCGTATAACATTTAATTATATATTGAGCTTAATTTGTAAAATGAATGCTTACCCCTTGCCTATCGATAACTTATCGAATTTAGTACGTTTGCTTGTAAATATTTGCGGCTTTTGCTTTAAATTCTTGTGCATTTTATTTTATTTTTATGCTCTGCCCGCCGCTTTCGAGTGTGTGCATCATAGTCGAGTCGAGTCGCGTCGCTTTATGGCCACAAATTTGCGCTGGCGTTTTTGAACGCTTTATGGCTTAATTGGCTTTTGGCTTAAGGGGCCATCAATTGACGACGGGCCAAACAAAAAACGCGGCCAAGAGCCAAAAGCACCAAAAACCGAATGCGCATAAAATTTACAACGTTTAATGGGCAAAGCAGCTTCGCTTCGCTTTACGATCAATATACACAGCATATAGACATCCCAACTGTATATATATCTATATATATATAATTTGATTTGTTTTGTTTTCGTTTGCAGATTCTGGTTTGCCACCTTATGCGGGACGCGGCGCTGGCGGCGGCGGTGATGATTCCATGTCCGAGGATCGCATTGCGCACATTCTAAGCGAAGCCTCGTCGCTCATGAAGAGCAATGTGGCTGCAGTGCAGCAGCAGCAGCAGCAGCAGCAGCAGGAGCATCAGCGCCGTCATTTGGTGGACGATACTCACAGCAATGAGGACAGCAAATCGCCTCCGCAGAGCTGCACCTCGCCCTTCTACAAGGTCGATCAGCAGCTGAAGCAGCAGCAACAGTCGCAGCAGCAGCAGCAGCAACAGCAGCAGCAACATGCCAGCGAGCAGGCCCTGCGCGAACGCGAGGCAGTGCAGCGGGAGCGCGAGGCTGTGCAGCGTGAGCAGCGCGAGCAGCAGCAGCGAATGCGCCACGAGGACTTGGCCCAGGACAAAATGGCGCGTCTCTATCAGGAGATTATGGCGCGCACGCCACGCGAGGCAGCATTTCCAAGGTGAGTCAACAGTCGCTTAAGTAATTAATTGCCTAACAATTGCTTAAATATTTAAATATGCAAAAATAAGTCTGTGCACAAATTTAAATTTAAGTACAGCGTGCATTAAAAATATTATTTTAAATTTAAGCATAGCGTACATTAAATAAATATTTAAATTTAGCGTACGTTGTTTAATTTTTTCATACATAAATTTAAATTCAGCGTTGATTATTGATATTATTTTAAATATTACTTAATTTTAATATTACTTCTTGAATATTAAACCATAAATCATATAAATATTATCATAATTTGTATATAATATTTAATTTATATTTAATGCACAATAAATATAAATTACTGTTTGAAGCTTAATATAGCTTCATAATTTATATTTAATATTAATTTATGCTCAAGAAAATTAAATATAAATTAATTTTTGAATATTAAATATTGCTTCATAATTTTATATATAATATTTAATTTATATTTAATACACAAGAAAATTAAATGTAAATTACTTTTTGAGTCTTAAATATTGCTTGATAATTTATATATGATTTTAATGCACAAAAAATTAAATATAAATTACTTTTTTGAAGCTTAAATATTGCTTGGAAAAAAGTTTTTTATTAGGCATGCAAATTATTATTTTTAAAATTGCACAAAAATGTAACTGCATTGAAAAAATTATGCCTAAAGTTTTTAATATATTTTTTTTAATTAGAAGTTTCAATAATTATTTATTTTTGCTTAAGCATAAAGTGCAGCTAAAATTTAACTTTAAATTTGTAATTTTTTTAATTTATTATTAAATGGCAATTAATTTAACTTACCCATTTGTTGTTGTTGCAGCTTTTTGTTGTCCCCATTCTTTGGCGGCGCTGCGCCCAATGCATTCCCCGGCGCAATGGCCGCCGATGAGAACATGCGTCATGCCTTCGAGCGTGAGATTGCCAAGCTGCAGCAGCAGCAGCAGCAGCAGCAACAGGCGGCGGCGGCGCAGCAGCAACAAGTGGCGGCGGCGGCGCAACATCAAAGCGCAAGCTTTCCAAATCTTTCCAGTTTGATGGCGCTGCAGCAGCAAGTGCTGAATGGCGCGCAGGACTTGTCGCTGGCCGGCAAGGATTTCAAGCTGAACGGCAGCAGCAGCAACAGCAGCCTAAAGGACAGCGAACGAGCGGCGAACAATGAGGATGAGCGCAGCTTTCACTCGAGGAAGAGCGAAGTGGCGGCGGCAGCGGCGGCGGCGCCAAACGCCAGCACAACGCAGCGTGAGAGCAGCGCCAACAGCGCACCAGGGACTGGTGGTGCTGGTGGTGGTGCTGGCAGCAACAGCAGCGCAGCGCCCAGTCCGCTAAGCAATTCGATATTGCCGCCGGCGCTGAGCAGCCAGGGCGAGGAGTTCGCAGCGACCGCGAGTCCGCTGCAGCGCATGGCGTCGATTACGAATTCGTTGATAACGCAGCCACCGGTGACGCCGCATCACACGCAGCCACAGCGACCCACCAAGGCGGTGCTGCCGCCGATAACACAACAGCAATTCGACATGTTCAACAATCTGAACACCGAGGACATTGTGCGGCGCGTCAAGGAGGCGCTGAGCCAGTACAGCATCTCGCAGCGACTGTTTGGCGAGTCTGTGCTGGGCCTGTCCCAGGGCTCCGTGTCCGATTTGCTGGCGCGACCCAAGCCCTGGCATATGCTGACCCAGAAGGGACGCGAGCCGTTCATACGCATGAAAATGTTTCTGGAGGACGAAAATGCGGTGCACAAACTTGTGGCCAGTCAGTACAAGATCGCGCCGGAGAAACTGATGCGCACGGGCAGCTACAGCGGCAGTCCCCAGATGCCCGAGGGCATGCAGAAAATGATGACGGCGCGGCCCATGCAGAAGATGATGAACGAGCTGAAGCTGCAGGAGCCGGCGCAGGCGCAGCACATAATGCAGCAAATGCAGGCGGCGGCCGCAATGAGCGCGGCCATGCAGCAGCAGCAGCAGCAGCAACAGGCGGCCGCAGTCGCTGCGCAGCAGCATCAGAACCAAGCAGCGCAGCAGCAGGCGCAACAAGCAGCCGCCGCCGCAGCAGCCGCAGCAGCTGCAGCGCAGCAAGCGCAGCTGTTGCATCATCAGAACATGCTGCTCACCTCGCCCGGATTGCCGCCGCAGCATGCGATCAGTTTGCCCGCCGCCAGCGGCAATGGCCAGCCCAACGCCAGCAGCACGCCCGTGAGTAGCAGCAGCAGCAGCGGCGGCGGCGGCGGCGGCGAGAAGAAGCCCATGCTGATGCCACATGCGGGCGCACACGCGCCCAACTCCATGCGCAGTCTGCATCCGCACATGTCGCCCACTGTTTACGAAATGGCAGCGCTCACACAAGATCTGGACACACATGACATAACCACCAAGATCAAGGAAGCGCTGCTGGCCAACAATATTGGTCAGAAGATATTCGGCGAAGCTGTGCTGGGTCTGAGTCAGGGCAGCGTCTCGGAGCTGCTGAGCAAGCCGAAGCCCTGGCACATGTTGTCGATCAAGGGACGCGAGCCCTTCATACGCATGCAGCTGTGGCTAAGCGACGCCAACAATGTGGAGCGTCTGCAGCTGCTCAAGAACGAGCGACGCGAGGCGAGCAAACGTCGCCGCAGCACCGGACCCAATCAGCAGGACAACAGCAGTGACACCAGCAGCAACGACACCAACGATTTCTACACCAGCAGCCCTGGCCCTGGTTCGGTGGGCTCCGCTGTGGCCGGCGCGCCGCCCAGCAAGAAGCAGCGCGTGCTGTTCAGCGAGGAGCAAAAGGAGGCGCTGCGCTTAGCCTTTGCGCTCGATCCCTATCCCAATGTGGGCACCATTGAGTTTCTGGCCAACGAGCTGAGCCTGGCCACGCGCACCATCACCAACTGGTTCCATAATCATCGCATGCGCTTGAAGCAGCAGGTGCCGCACGGCCAGCCCGGCCAGGACAATCCCATACCCAGTCGCGAGAACACCAATGCCACGCCCTTTGACCCCGTGCAGTTTCGCCTGCTGCTGCAGCAGCGTCTTGTGGAGCTGCACAAGGAGCGCATGGGGCTAAGCGGCGCGCCCATTCCCTACCCACCTTACTTCGCTGCCGCTGCGCTGCTGGGACGCAGCTTGGCGGGCATACCGGGCGCTGCCGCGGCTGCCGGCGCTGCTGCTGCTGCGGCTGCTGCCGTTGGCGCCGCTGGCGGCGATGAGCTGCAGGCGCTGAATCAAGCGTTCAAGGAGCAAATGAGCGGCTTGGACTTGTCCATGCCCTCGCTCAAGCGCGAGCGCAGCGACGACTACCAGGACGAGCTGGAGCACAACATGAGCGACAATGAATCGCTTGCGGGCGAGCAGGAGTCCAACAATCCCGTCGCTGACTATGGCGCGCTGCAGAAGTCCGCGCTGGCCTCAGCTGCTGCCGCTGCTGCTTACATGAGCAACGCAGTGCGCAGCTCACGCCGCAAGCCCGCGGCGCCGCAATGGGTGAATCCAGCTGGCGCTGCCACGCCCACAGCCGCAGCAACAGCAACAGTTGCTGCTGCTGCTGGCGACAGCGAGCGCATTATCAATGGCGTTTGCATTATGCAGCAAGCGGCGGCGGCTGCGGCGGCGGCAGCGGCAGCTGCAGCAGCAGGCGCTGAAGCGGAGCTTGAGGAGCAGGCGCAGCTGGAGCTGGAGCAGCGCTATATGGAGCCTGAAGTGCGCATCAAACAGGAGGAGGACGATGAGGAGCTAGCGCAGCAGCCAACGGAGACAACCGAGCAGCAGCAGCTTAAGGTCTTAAGCGAGGAGCAGCTGCGTCTGGTGCGTGTGCGTCGCCTAAGCAGCGAGCCCGAGGAGCAGTCGGCCACGCCCAGCGCCACGCCCACAGCAGCGCCAGCAGCTGCTGCTGCTGCAGCCGCCGCCTGGAATTTTTAAATCTGTGTGCAATGTGATTAAGTTTTGTAGCCAGCGCAGCAGCAGCAGCAATTTGTTTAAACATTTACATATATAAACAAATACATAACATAGCATATATATAATCATTATATATATATAGGCACTTATATATATAGCATTAGTTTAGTACGCGTTGCTAATTTCGATTTCGATTTCAATTGTGCGCGCATAATTTAATTAATTTTTTTTTTTTTTTTCGCTAGTTGTTAGTCACGATACGATATCTTATATATACGCTATAAGTTTAGAGATGCTATGCGTAGCGCAAAAGTATTAAACAAAAACTACTCTTCCTAAACGCCACAACTTAAACCAAAAGTTTGCCCCACTTCAATCTCTCAACAACAAAAAAAAAAACAAATATTATCATATATATATATATATAGTAATTATATATAGCAAAAACAAAGCTTAGTATGCGTGTTTTTTTTTATTTTAACATTTATAGTTTGTTTGTTTGAATTCCTTGACGACTTGAAGACTGTAAGCAACTGGCGTTAGCATGTTTATAACTATTATTATAAACATTAAATTTAATTTCATTTTTTAGTGTTTTTTTTTCTTTTTAGTGTACATAGACATTTGTGTAAATAATTATCAATGTATAGCAGCTGAAATTCTTTTCTTTTTTAACTTCAAACAATTTGACTTTGTTATCTGCAAGTTTTAACTATCTTTTGATCTCAAAGCAGCACACACACACACATACACAGCCTAAAATTTAAACTTATTCTCTTTAACATTTTACACACACACACACACACACACACACAAACAATGGCATACCCCAAAGTAAAAGATAGTTAAATGCAACACATTTATTTACATTTTATGCATTAAAAAATTTAAAGCGATTTCCAACTAAAATTTAAAAAATTACTCCACACCACACACAATAAATTTTGTAAATTTTAAATTTACGTAAAATTACCTTTATTAACTAAATATGTATGTAAAGAAAAGCGAAAAGCGAAAACAAAAATCACAAATTTATAATACAAAACATAGCAAAATAAACTGCAAAGAAACTGCACTAAATTATAAATTATTTATAATAACAAATAATTATTATTATTATATTATTAACTAGTATATAGCATATATAGTAAACATTATGCCGTTTAATATTACTATAAATTTTTGCATTAAACATTTAACAACAAGCGTAGCATAAACAAACAATTTTTTTTAAACAAATATTACAAAATGATTTAAAAAAAAACAAAAACAAAATAAACGCATATCGTACTAAACAAAACAAAAAATTACACATAAATAAAAAAGCGTAAACAAAATTAACATTTAAGTCAGTAAACATTTTTTTGCCTAGCAATTAAGTTTAAAAACAAAACGTAAACTTAAAAACCACTGTTTTCCTAAAAGAAAAAAAAAACTTTTAAACTATTTAAAACAAAAAAAAAATCACAAACATTTTTTTCACTAGGTTTACTAAAGCTAAAGTTTAAAAAACTTTCAACCAAAAATTAAAACAAAAAATTAAAAACAAAAAAAATTCAAACAAACATTTTTTGCTTAACAAACTAGGGTGTTATATAAAAAAAAAAAATACATAACAATATAATACACACAATAATGAAAAAAGCAACAAAAAGCAAAAAAAAAAAAAAAACTACAAAATAAAAATAAATTTAATACGAAAAAACAAAAAACATATACCAAACACATTTCAATACCTAAAAAAGCAAATTTGCGTCTTCAAGCGATAAACAAAAAAAAAAAACATGAATATACAAAATTATTAAACAATAAAGAATATGCGTAAAGAAAATCTGCAACACTTTTTGTGTGCGCTGTTGTTAAACAAATTATTTAAATTTTGTCACATTTAATTATATTTTTTTTTTTTTTAGTTCTTAACGTTGACATGTTGAATACTTTGCATTTTCATACGCTTTAGCTAAATAATAATTACAAAATATATTTAATTAAATAAATATTTATGCATAATAAATATATATAGATATATATTCAGACAGATATGTATATGATATATAATGAGATATGAATATGTTTAAACAAACGATTTAGTTTTAGTTGAAACCTTTTTTTTTTCATATTGTAATAATTATAAAGAATTTTTTTAATGATTATTATTATTATTGTAATTACAATTAAAACGAAGAGAAAAGAAAACAAAAAGCAAAACAAACAACAAAAACAAACAAAACGTAACATTAATACATGAAACTTTATCAAATAAAAATGTGTTTCTTAAACAAAAAAAAAAACAAAACCCAGCGATTATCCTTTATTTTTAGTTACGACACGATATGATTTTTACCCCCCAAAACAACCACACCCCACCCCCCACAAGCAAAGCAAATCAAAAATGCTGCAGAGGAACTAAAGTACTCGCTAAACAAAAAATTCCCCCAGACACACAAAAACACACAGAGAAAGTGAAAGTGAAAGAGAAAGAGAGAGAGAGAAGCAGCAAGTTGAGGCCGACATGTTCGAAAAGTTATAGTTAAAGTCTTGCATGGAATATCAACTGTTACTGCCGTTAATTTTTTTTTGTCTAAAACTTGCTCAGCTAAAAAATGTATGAAATTTTTTCAAAGGGTACCCCACATGGTTTTCAAATTTTAAACTAGTTAACATGCAAGACTCGACACACACACAAACAGTTAATTTACATACGCATACACTTATACTTATATAACAATATACGGTGCTAGCCAAGTAAAATGTAAACAAAGCAAGAATAAGAAGAAGCAGACGAAACCAACTTAATGTTACATTTAAAACCAAATAGTCGATATATCTATATCTATAGAACGTAGTTTAGTAGGCAGTGAAAATTTTTTGCATAGTTGCCGTAGCAAGCATTGAAAAAATATTAAATAAATAAAGTAAAAATCACGCCAACAATTATACGTAATTAACAATTAATTAATCAACATTAGCATGTACGTATGCGCGTTAAACAAAAATCAAAAATATATCTAATGTATATACATATATATATGAAAAGAAAGTAAATAGAATCAAATTACAAATTGCATAAGAAATTATCCTTCCAAATGCTGCAAGAAAACAAAAACAAAAACAAAAAAAGTAAATGATTTTTTATACTAAACAAACAAAAAAAATAAACTGCATTTTTTTTTGTGAAAAGCAAACATATATATACATATGTCTCTTTGCATATAGAAATGAATTTAAGCCCAAGGTGATATACAGTCTTTTACACACACACACACATACACACAAGCCCCCAAAAGATATGCTACACTTTTGACTTTGATTTTAATTATATTATGTATATACATAAATATATATAAATAAACGCAGTAAATTTTACATTTTCAAAGCAAAAACCAGACCATATCAACATTAAAAATAAAATATATAAAAAGTTTTTACAGTGCATAACTGTTATGACACTTATATAGTATTATTAACTAATCTTCTAATCTAGTACACAGTTGAGTCTGAAACTGTTAAACTTGAACCAAAATATAGTTAACACACACACACACACAAACAAATTAATAAACAACAAAATAATAAATTTAGTTTACAGCTCTATTAACAAAGGCAGCAAAACAACCAACACCGTTTTCAGTTTAAAATCCGCCCAGCAAACATATTTAAAAAAAAAAAACGAAAAACTTAATATTTTAATTATAATTCTAAAAAACGAAAGAATACAAGGCAAGCGTTTAAGCATATTAAGAAAATGCAGCAAAAATATCAAAAAAGTAATACAAATAATATTATTAACATAAATATATATACTACATATATATATATATTTCATATACAAGCAAAAAAGGCAAAGTATTTAAAACTTAGTGGCCTCAACTTAAGCACTTGACACATTTTTGGCAAAACACTTTGGCTCCATTGAAAAAGAAAAACTAAAAAATTATAAGAAATTAACAAAAAAAAAAACATTACGTAATACATTAATTATACTCTGAAATTTAAAAGAGTTTTTTTTTTTTGAAACTACTTTAGCTGTTGCGTTTTTCTTGTTGTTCAACAAAAAATTTCAAACAAGCATATTGCAAATTTTAAAATGGAATTTATTTGCATAACAGCAAATAAAAATGCAAAAAAAATAATGCAAATATTTCAAATATATATATATATAAATATATAAGTTTAAAGAAATATATATATATATATATATAAATAATTATATATATGAATAATATTAAATAATAATATTTAGTTTATATAGCATGTAAAACTGAACAGAGAAATCAAATTCAATAAAGACGAATATACTGTATTCAAAGCAAAAATCATGAATTTTTTTAATGAGCAAAAGAACTAAAGGGGTCATTAAAGAATTCAGCAAAAGTGGGTATTTTTTGTGTTGGCACAGTGGCGCCATCTGTGCGTCATGCGCTGAAACTGCATAGTACATGTTGTAATGCTACTAACACTAGATGGCGCTAATCAGAAAATAATTTTTGCTAAGCTTTTGCTTTGCTAATTTATATTTTATATTAATGCTTAATAAATAAAGCAATTATAATATTAAAATTATAGAGATTAGATGAATATAAAATAAATTCAACTTTGAAACTAGAACATTGAATTATAAAATGTTGTAAATTTAAATCGTATGAGATTGCATTGCAATAAAATAAAAAAATTATAAACAAATAAAGTAAAGTATACACCGAAAAAATCAAATAAAGTACAAAATATCTTAAAATCATTTTTAAAACAAATAGCTTTACTTATTAACAACCCACTTGACCAAGATTAAATGCAACGCTAAATAAATTTGCTCTCTGCTTTTATTTTTGCACTCTACTCAATAACATTTTGTTTAGATTTGTTGTTCAGTTTTGTTGCTTAATATATAAACCGTTTTGTTGTTGTTGTTGTTGTTGAATGCTTGTTATGTATTTAATGTGTGTGTATATATATACATATGTATATATGTTAATTTAAGTACTTAATTTTGTTGCTATTGGTGTTTTTACTTTTGTGTACTTCATGCTATAAATCTCATATCCGAAATCAGTCCTAAAACAAACGGCACTTTATATATAATGCTTAGCACACACCACGCAGTGATTTCTATTTTTTTTTTTATCTACATTAACAGTTATAAACAAAAACTATTGGGTCTTTATCGAAAAAGTAGAAAAATATTGCTCTCAAAAAATACAGAACAAATCTTTTTCTGCTTTAACTCTATATGTATATATATATATATATATATAATAGATATATATATTTAAGATATTTGTTTCATTTGTTGGTGTATATATTTGTGTTTATAGTATAAATATATAAGTACTTACATAACAAAGTTTGTGTTGTTGTTGTTGTTGCTTGTTGTTGTAATTGGTGCTGTTGTTGTTGTTGAAGTTGTTGGTGTAGTTGGTGTTGTTGTTTTTGTATAAATATACATAAGTACTTACTTAACAAACTTTGTGTTGTTGTTATTGTTGTAGATTTTTGTTGTTGTTGTTGATTTGTTGGTGTTAATTTTTTTTTTGGTACAGATTTTAGACATAAAAATAGGCGCTAGTTGAAACCTTGGAGGGCAAACAGATACACTTACTTATGTTTTATCATATATATATATATATTGTTATGCTTACGTGTGTGTGTGTGTGTGTGTGTGTGTGATGAGTTGGTGATTGTGTGTGTATGTGTGCTTAAAGTTATTTTGATAACTTGCAACTTGCTAGTTCTAATAAAGTTTTACGCAGCGCTAGTTTTATCTAAAGGTGTTCCCTGCACGTTGAAATTAATTTCCAGACGCCTTGATTTGTTGTTGATTTTTAGTGTGGACATGTTTGTTTGTTTGTTGTCGGTTACCCTGTAACTGTAAATACGCTTAGTACTAAATTATTTGAAAGGGGGTACGGGGGGCAGCTTTAAGCTAACACATGATTGAAAGTTGTCAATTTTTCATACAAAAAAAAAACATAAACGAGGCACTTTCAGTTTACAAACATTGCTCTTCTTCTTCTTACATATAACTCGTTGGTGTTTCTATATATATTATAAACAAAACAAAAACGCATTTGAAATGAAATCACATATTGTGTGTATTTGGTACGCAAAAGAAATCATAGCTATACATAATTATATGTATATAGATTTTAATAGTAAATAAAATAGTTGCGTAAATCAAAAAAGCAATAAACATTAACAAAACTGGCTGCTGTTATTGATAATAAAAATTAAATTTAAATTTTTGTTTTGATAAGAGTTATAAAGTTTAAGTTATTGCATAATAGGATGAGGTCGTGGGCAACGCATTAAATTTCTGCTTGTGCTCTCGTTTTAACATGCTCGCTTTTTAAATAACAATTAATATAGTTTATAATTTTTAGCTATATGTACAATTGTTTATATGTGTGTGTGTGTGTGTGTGTGTGTGTACAAACGGCGCTGGCGATTGTCGTCTGCATTAAACAATTAGTTTAGTTTTTGTTGCTTCAAATATATAATTTCATGCTTAGCTTAGTTAATATTACAAAAAAAAAATATATCAAAAAAAAAAAAACAAAGAAAGGCATTTTTACATGTTATACATCTACTAAAAACATTTTGTTGTAAACAATTTAAAGCAAAACTGTTAGCTAACGTTTAACAACTGGCAATTAGTTTTTTGTGTATATTATTATTGTTATTATAATTAGCAAACATACACTTTGTATACAATTTAGTTCATTTCTTGTATATAATATACTATATAGATTTTTGTTTTTGCTAAAAGGTACTTGAAGTGTATAGGGCGTTGTTTTTTGTTTAATTGTTTGTGTTGTGTTGAAATAAAAATATAACAATTGCATTTTTTACAATATATATTTTTTTTTGTTGACAATTTGACTTATATAAAAATATGTTTAAGAAAGGAAACAAAAAACCAAAAAAAAAATATGTATAAACAATAAATGTTTGCAATAGTTGCAAAGCAAATGTTTTTTTTTTTTTTAACTACGTATATATGTAATAAGGCTTAAAGCTAAATTGTTGTTATTTGTTTGTTGTTGTTTTTTGCGCTTAGCTGCTAAAATAATGTTCTTTGATTTTTTTAACATTTAGTTGAGTGTGTGTAAACTACGATTGATTGGCCTGTGATTTTGGTTGATTTTGTTAGCACTTAATTTTAACATATATATAATATATATATTATAGTTAGCAGCTTGTATAACATTTTCTTTCTTTGTGTGTGTCGCTTTTAATTCATATTTCATTTTCGCTAAGGACTCAATCATAAGGCGCTAAATGTTCTGTTGCTTATTTTTCTTGTCTTAAAATATTTAAAATGTTTTCGTTTTGTATTGCCTGCGCGCCTGATGGTTTTCGCTTTTTATTTTACAATTTTCTTTTTGTTGTTTTCATATATAATAAATTGTTATAAACGACGCTGGAACAGTTGACTTTTTGTTTGTGTCTCACATTTGCTTATAAATAACAAAAAAAAAAATATATATATATATATAATAGTAATAGTTAATATGATTAATTAAATATAAACAGCGTGCCCAGAACTAGCACCAAAGGACATTTGTGTGTGTGTGTGTGTGTGTGTGTGTTTAGTTAGCTATATATTATATATTGTTGTCTGTTTCAATTTATAAAAATAATAATAATAATGTAAACTATAAATGGCCAACAATTAAAAGAAGTAGAGCAGCAATTATTAACAATTATGAATTGACTATGAAAATTGTAAACAAAGTAGCCATAATAGCAAAATAGTAAAAAGCATAACTATGACTAAATGCGTCGCATAGAAAGAGACAACAATATATGCCGATGTGTGTGTGTGTGTGCGAGAGGGAGCGAGTTTTGGGGGTAGTGTGTTGTGTTGGTGGTGGGGGGTTCTTTTCTTTTAACTAGTGAGCGCTAATTAGGACAGTTGAGCAGCTTAGCCTAGAAATATTACGAGGCTGCTGCTTCCATCCTTGCGCCATATTCACCGCATCCAAGCGGCTTTGCGCTTAATTTTGGCGCGTGTATTACGCAAAGCTTTCACCTTAATGTTGTTGCTCTTGTTGTTGTTAGCCAACAAATGTTGCTGCTGCTGCTGCTGCTGCTGCTGTTGCACGCTGCCAGCAACAACAGCTGCTGCTGCACCTGAGAGACAATTTAAACCATTTGCATATAATCCGGATGTGCCGACGCCGCCACTATAAAGTTCCTCATATAGCGCTGGCCGTCCACTTGCTGCTGCTGCTGCTGCCACATTGGCGGCAGCGCTGCTTAGCAGCGCTATCTTGCTGCCATAGCCATTGGTATAGACGCCACCATGTTGCAGTTGCCGCTGCTGCTCCTCATCCTGCATCAAGCTGCGGCTCGCTGCGCGCTTATGCGGCGATCCGTGGCTGCTGCCGCTGCTGCCATTGCTATGATAATGCGTCGTCGTCGTCGTCGAGCTGCTGCCGCATTCCACAATCGAGCTGCGCGACAGCGACAATAAAGCATCGACGCCATCCAAATGCCGCTGCTGATCCGCCAGCTCCTCGGGCGTTATGTTGTGACTGCAGCACACAAAGTACAAACAAAATGAAATGTTAAAACAAACAGTTATTTGCTTATAAGTACTCAGTATGCTTACTTCTCCTCACTGCTGTCATAAGCGGCATCCGAGCTGGCGCAGTTGCTATCAGCGCCGCCGCCGCCATGATGCTGCACAATCAGCTGCTGCGTTTGTGGCAAGCCCAAACCCAAGCCGTTGCCATTGCCATTGGTTAGCGGCGTTGAGGCGCCGCTGTCTGCATTGCTATTGCCCCCAGCGGAGTAGGTATGATCCTCGCTGGGCGAGCTTGTTATCACTGGTGCGCTGCAAGAGCAAGAAATAGCATTAAATTAAAATATTTTTATATGAAATTCATAAACTAAAGCTGCAAACTGCAGTTAAAGCTCTAGACAATGTTAATATGGTAACACATAAAAGCAGCTTAAGTTGGCTTAAATTATAATAAATCAATTGCAATTTAAATCAACTGTAGACTTGAATCTTTACTTAACGTTAGAGCAGCTGTTTGCTTATGTTAGAGTGAGATTAATAAAGTGTAAGTAAGTTAGATGAATGCAGTTAGTTTAACTGTAAACTTTAGCTTGATTATTGTTTGGCTGTATGTATGATATAACTATAGCTATATATGTATGTGTGTAATTTTTTATTTATATTGCCCACTACAGCTAAAAGTTTTCAGCTTTCAGTTCAGCTTTCAAATATCTGCATAGACTTAGAGCTCAACTCTTTACGACTAAAGTGCTGCTCTATTAATTTATAATTTATGCTTTAGGTTTAGTTTATTATTATTGTCATGTCTTTAATTTCAGCCTAAACATTTGAAAAGCGTTAAAACTATCAACTGCTGCATTTAAAATAATGCGTCAAAATATTTATTTCAGGCTTTATTTATATTTTTTATTTAATTCCTAAAACAATTTAATTGTTTTCCATCTCAATCTCAGTCTGTTGGCAAACTATCTTTATAAATTTAGTTATTAGTTATTTTCAATATTTTTAAAATTCTTGCTATGCATTTTATTCCAATATTTGTCTTTATTTAATTGCTTAAAATTGAATTAATTTAATTGCTTGCTCATTAGCAAAGCCTGCTAAGCAAATTATTCTAATAAATTTCAAAACCTGCTCGCATTTACTTTTATTTGACTTGAACATTTCAAAATTCTGTGCTTTTATTTGAATTTTTGTCTGTTTTTTAAGTTGCATATATTTTTTAATTTAATTTTTAGTTCTATTGCAGCAATAATTAAATTAATTTCAAATTATCTTTTATTAGTTATTTGATTGACTTCAAGATTTTTTAAAATTCTTGCGTTGCATTTGCATTTCATTTTAATATTTGTATTCTTTTAATTGTTTTAATGTTTTGTTCTGCTGTACAATTAATTAGGCAAAATATATTGCATTAATTGATTGATTGTTGACTGTGCTCAATATTTATTTAATTTGTAATTTAATTTAGCAAGCTATTGCAGCCTTAAGTTAATGTAGGCAAACTTTAATAAATTCTAGTGCTATTTGCTTTATTTTATTTTTTGAAACTTGCAGCTTACCCATTTTGAAAGTTTTCGCTAAAAGCTTTTGATCCGTGTTTTAAGACGAGCATTGCAGCTGCGGCATGAACATCGTCCATGCTGTCGGCGCCGCAGTCGCGGGCCAAGCACTCGAAGTTAAATGCGCCGACGACGCCGCCGCCATTGGTATTGCCATTAAGATTGCCATAAGTATATTTGTTGTTATTATTATTGCTAACATAATCCTCGCTATCGATATCATCGGCGCTAAGCTGCTGCTGCTGCTGCTGCTGATGATGATGCTCGTCGCTGATGTTTGAAAAGGTTTTCGATAGATTGGGAAACAGTTTGGGGTCGAAGCGATCGTGACTGCCAACGTGACTGTTGCTAACATTGACGCTGGGCGTGCTGGTGAGCTGAGCGGCAATGCCGTTGGTAACAGCGAGGCTGGCATTGCTCTTAATGGGCGTGGCTGGCGCTAGCACAACCGAAGTGTTGTTATCAAGGCTATCAAAGGAGGCGACGACGTGGCTGCTGCCGCTGTTGTTGTTGTTGCTGCTGCTGCTGTTGTTGCCGGCGCTGGGACTTTTGAGCACTGGACTAATCTTTTCCACTGCAGAGTTGGGAAAATAAGGCGAACGACTGAGCGCCTGCAGCAAATTCTGACGCTGCTGCGGCTCCACACGCCAAAGCGATCCTTTGCCCATGTTGGGCGCCTTTTCCACCTTGACAAAACTTTTGTTAAGCGACAAATTATGACGCACGCTGTTCTTCCAGCCATTGGGCGCTGTTTTGAAGTAAGGAAAATGCTGCACAATCCACGCATAAATCTCTTTAACCGGCAGCGCTTTCTCATTCGAGTCCTCAATGGCCATAAAGATCAAGCAACTGCAAAGCAAAACATTAATATGCATTTAATATTAATTAATTTAATGGCTACTTACCTAAAACTATATGGCGGCTTATTGTTTGTATGCACAAACGGATCGTATGGCACATTGTTGGGATGCTTTTGTTTCTGCGGCGTATTCGGATTGCTGCTGCTGTAGCCAGCCAGGCCGGCATTGATGCCCTTGCCCATAGTTTGATACACCGGCGTGCTGTGCATGCGCGTCCCAGTGGCGCTGCTCGAGGCTGTGGCGGCCACCACGGCCGTAACAATATCAAAGTCCTTTAGCTCCTCGTTCTCATAGCTGGCATAGCTATTCGCCGGACTGCGCAGATTGCCCAAGTTGTTGCTGCTGCTGCAAGCCGAACCGCTGCCATTCTGATTTGCTGTCGACGTCATTGGCTGCGGCGGTGGCGTCACTGGCAGCTGCAGCGCATTCGAGCGTGACTGTACCGCAGTGTAATAAACGCCGCCGCCGCCGGGCGGCAACAGCGCTCCAGCTCCAGCAGCAGCACCTGGTGGCGTCTCCGTTGGTGAGGCAATTCGTGCGGCGGGCTGTTGAGAGCTGTAGAATAAAGCAAACGAAAAGTTAGAGACACTTAATAAGGCGCGACCAAACAGCGGCACAGCCATTTTGCCAAAGAATTTGCATTTGACTTATATTTAGATTCGTGACTGAGTCTATATCGCTCCATATTGTTCGATTCCCACTGCAAACCACTTAGCTGACATTAAAAATTGAATAATTCGCTCAGTTCCGGTTTGGGCAGCCTTCGTTTAGCTCATAGACAAATGCGTGACCCAGTCAAAGTCGCAGCGAGCGACTCCCAAGTGCAATGACAGGTGGTAAAACTTTAACAAAAGTCATACGTGACGCACTTCAAAGTCTGGGCATCTAAATTGCAATTTGCATTAACTATTAAACATTTAATCAATTGTTCGCTCAGTGTGCGACTTTTCGAATAGTAAGCCAAACAATATTCTACTGATTTGCCTATTTAATTTCTTTTTGATAGTTTGACTTTTTTTATTTGCTTATTTTTTCGAATTCAGCACTCAATAACACAATAAGAACTATTCGAATTCGAATTTTAGCGTAAAAATTGTTGCTGTTGTTTGAAATTAATTGAATATGAACTAAGCTTTAAATTTATATTTAAATAATTGAGTGAAGTTAACTGTGCCGCTTTGATAAGATATAGAAACAATTCGAATTCGAATTCGAGCACAAGAATAACTGGCCATACTATATTAGAAGATATGTAATATGAACTAAGATCGAACTCGAAGTAAGATTGAAATTCATATTTAAAGTGAGTAGCGAAAATGACTGTTCGACTCAAATAAGAATAATTCGAATTCGAATTCGTTATCAATAATTGTTGGTAATGTTTGAAATTAGTCTAATATGAACTAAAATCTTGAAGTGAACTGTTTGAATTTAATAAAAGAAGATATAAGAACAATTCGAATTCAAACGAAACGATTTTTGGTAGAGTTTGAAATAAATTCAACGTGAACTAAAATCTGGAAGCAAGTTTGAATTTCATATTGAAGTTGCGACTTTAATAAGATATAAGAATACTTCGAATTCGAGCGAAATTGTTGATAATCTTTGAAATTAGTTTAATATGATCTAAGATCTCGAGATAAGCTTGCATTACATTTTTAAAATGACAAGTAATAAGATATAAGAATAATTCGAATTCGAATTCGTTGACAAAAATTGTTGGTAATGCTTGAAATTACTTTAATGTGCAATAAAATCTCGAAGTAGGGTTGAATTTCATATTTAAAACGAGTAGTGAAAATGACTGTTCGACTCAAATAAGGTAAAAGAATAATTCGAATTCGAACTCGTAGTAATGCTTGAAAATAGTTTAATATGAACTAAGATATCGAAGTAAGGTTGAATTTCATAGATAAAGAATTTTCTTCTATTCTTTGCGACTATTGGAACAGTCTTGTCAAACTTTTTCGACAGCTTTCGACTTTTTCGACTTTGACTCTCCATGTGCTATGTATGGCAAATCGTTAGCGAACTTACATAACATGTGGTGTGCTAACAAAAGCATAGTCTGGCTTTAAGCTGCTAGTGCTAACAATTGTTGTTGTTGCTGCCGTCTGTTGTTCGCTGGCATTGTTGTTGTTGTTGTAGCTGCTGCTGCTGCTGGTGATGTTGTTGCTGCTTATGGCATTGCCGCTGCTGCTGCTGATGACTGCATAGTTGAGCGCATCGTAGGCATTGTTAAAGCTCGTTTTGCGCTTTGGACTGCTGCCGCCATTGACGGCTGCTGTCGAGGATCCAGAGACGGACACCGAACCAGCGCCGGATGTCGAGCTAAGCGTTGAATTATTTGAGGAGGCGGGCGAGCTGACCACAGTTATTGTTGAAGCAACGACATGGCTATTGCAAATGTTGTTGTTGTTGTTGTGCTCCACATTCATTTTCTCGCGTAAATATTTCTTATGCGGATGATGTGTGGTGCTTGTTGTATTGCCAGTGGTTGCTTTATAGACAACTGATGTTGTTGCTGCACTCTGGCCATTGCTGCTAACAAAGATTTGTTGCTGCTGCTGCTGCTGTTGCTGCTTGACGATTGCTGCTGTTGCTGGTGTTGTTGCTGTGATTGTTGCTGCTGTTGTGGCGGGCAGAAAAGTGTTGCCGGCGCGTGCAAAATACGCAGTGGCTGCTGTGCCCGCTGTGGTGGTTACCTTGGTGGCTGATTTATATTCAACCACCGTGGTGGTGCCACTGGGTCCTTTATGCACCGTTGTTGTGCTATAAACGGCGGGGGACTGACGCTCCTCATTGGCGGCGCTGCCATTGCTGCTGGGCAGACCCTCAATAATGTCGCTAACTAAGCAAATGTTGCTGTTGCTGCTGCTGCCAGCGCTTGTGGTTGCTGCTGCTGCTGCTGTTGTGTTGGTTGCTGTGGTTGCCGGCGTTGCTGCCTTGAGCGAGACAATTGCTGCGCGTTTCTGTTGCGGCGTTGTGGCTGCTGTTGTTGTTGTCACAATGCCTTTGATAAGATTGCTGTCGCTTAGCCAAGCCAACGGACGCAGCTCGCCATCATCACCCGCACCAGCAACAGCTCCCGTGACTGCTGCTGTTGCCACCAGCGCATCGGCTGTACTCAACTCCAGCGGTTCGGTGGCAACCAGCACAATGTTGCCGCCGCCACCACCACCGCCACCAGCAGTCGAGCTGTTGCCATTGGAGCTGCCATTCTGAGCGCTGCTCTCATAAGCTGTAAAGCTCTGCCCATTGGTCTGCAGCAAGACGTACTTCGAGCCCGCGTTCATGTGGCCGTGTCCGTTAACTGTGCTGGGAGTTGTTGCTACTGTTGGTGCTGTCGCTGTGGTTGCCACGCTGCGATAGCCGTGTGCGGCAGCTGCTGCGGCTGCCACAACGGCTGCTGTTGTTGCTGCTGCTGCTGCTGTCTGCAATTGACCACGGAATTGATTCAGATCGTGTGTTGTCAGCAATTGTGTGGGATTATCTGTGGACATGCTGCAATGACAAGATTGAAAAGAATATTTAGTTTAAATGTTTAATGCATTTTGTTGTTGTATTAATAGCTAAGCAATACTAGAAATTGCTGACGAAAACAGTCGGACGCAGCCGACAGTGCAATACCATGTACAAAGCTTAAATGAACACAACAAAATTTAAAAAAAATATATAAAAATAAAATTATATGAAAATAAATACAAATTTATTAAAATATACAAAAAAAAAACAGAAATAAAAATATATTGAAAATATAAAAAAAAAATTATATGCATGTTTAGCATAGAATAAATAATAAAACAAATTATTAAAAATATAAAAGCGCATTATACTCGTAAAATATATAACAAAAATAAATGTGTTTGTTTGGAGTAAAGCGCAAAAATAACAAACAAAAACCAATATAATATTTAAATAATAAAATCAAATTATTCTGTTCTGCCTGAGTGGGTCAGACTGTCAGACTGACGCTCAAACCTGCTCAAGAATAAATTAATTAATTTATTTTACGTTACGCAGCAGTGACAAACTAAAAGACAATTTACACGATTTTTATTTGATGTCTGAAGGTCTGTTGAGAACACAAAAGTTTTTGTTTTTGTTATTGTTGTTATTGGTAAATTGGCGTCCTTGAATTAAAATTTTATTGCATACTTAAATGGGTTGCCACCCAACCAACAAAACATTTTTTTAGAACATTTTTTGCGGCTACATTTGAATTTTTATTTAACTTTAAATACTGTACGTAGTTTTTTACGCAATCAACACACGCCTGGGCAGCCATTTTTTTTAAATACTTTTTTTTGTTCGATTTTCAAGCAGACGTATTTTTTTTATTGCTTCTTAATTTACGCGTGTGTAGTTTTTGCTGTTGTTTTTTTTTTTTATTGCGCGCTGAGTGCGAGAAGCTTGCGCTCACCTGCTGCTGTTGCTCATGTTGCTGTTGCTGCTTTTGTTGCTATTGTTGTTGCATAGTTTTAGCCAGAGCGCTCGCTCTTTAGTTTTTAAATGTGTGAAATTTACAGTTGGGATTATCTTATCAGCATTATTGCTGCTGTATGTGTGTGGCGAAGGCCTTCGACTTAGTTGCTAATGCTTGAGTATCAAAATCAATGCAACTACAACTACAACAGCAGCAATAAAAATACAAAAAAAAAATTAAAACACACACATGCATAACAAGCGCATTATTATTTATTGATTTTCATTTACTTTGACAGCAACAACAAAATGAAAAACTCAACGAGCGTCGCGCCGCGCCACAACAAAAAGAAGAACAATAACAAAACACAAACTAAACGAATTGTTAAACAAAAGCGTACGCTCTCAAACTTGTATTTCTCTATATATGGCTGTATGTGTGTGTCTCAGTGTGTGTGTGTTGACAGTCACGCACAAATATATTAGGCACACTCTCAAAAGCATTTTGCTTGCGACGCAATTTTGAAAGTTTTTTGTTCTGTTTTACTTTTTTTGTTTTTTGCGCGTTGTCTTGGTAACTTTTTATAAACAAAAAAAAAAAACGTATGCACACATACATAAACAAATACAGGCAGCGCGCGTCTTGCGAGCAACAGTGTGAGTGAGAGCGCAAGAAAGAGAGAGCGCAAGGTAGGGTGAAGAGAGCGTGGCTAAGCATTCGCTGGCTTCAGCGTCAGGGGCAAACGACAACGTGGTTTTTGTTATGCTTTAAGCATTTGTTGCTCTCTTTTAATGCCATGTTTGCCATTATTCAAATTACGATATATATGAGTACATATGCATGAGTATGTAATGTATTTAATAAATTTTAATATTAACTAGACTAGACTAATTATGTTTTAATTTGCAGCTAACTAACAAAAAAAAATTACTTGCATTTAATTTACTAGCTCGAACTACAACTAGTGCCAATTAGCGAGACGCTGCTGTACTTTTTGTTATGCTATTTCATCATTATACAAACGTCAGCGCACAAGTGTAAATATTTGCAATTAGCATATAGACAGCTCAACATTTATTTACTTTAAAACAATTACTTAAATAAAGTCTAGCTAGCGCTGCTTTTTGGGCAGTTTAAAGTTTAAAAATAATTTGATCAGCAGCAAGCAGCAGCAGCAGCTGTTTTGTTATTGTTTTTTCGCTTTGTTTGCGCGTTCACAAATGCAATTTGACGCTCATGCGCGCTCTTGCGCTCTCTTTTACGCTCTTTTAAAGCTTTTGCTTGTTTATCTAAAATTTGCTGAAGCTTTAAGCGTAGTTTGAAAGAGAGAGCGCGCGTTCGTGTGTTGTTTATTAAGCCGTTTGTATTTTATTTTTGCAGTTGTATGTGCAGCAGTCTCGACGCTACGCGTTCGCTCTCTCTCTGCTGCCTTCACTTCCCTTTGCACCTTTCACCAAGCAATGGGCATAAGATTAGCCAGCAGGCGGGCAGGCCAACTGACTCGTCAGTGTGTGGCTCGACTCTCGTTCTAGAAACGTCAACGCTGACGCGACGTTGACGTTGGCGTTGTCCACTCTGTCGCTGCCGCTGCTGCTGCTGCGTTGACCTATGGACCTTTCAGAATGTGGCGCCGAGACATTAGACACGAGACTCGCTATTGCAGCTTTCTCCATTGCATTGTTGTTGCTATTTTGCTATTTTGAGTATCAGCTGGGTGGGTTGGTGGGTGGTTGGCTGGTTGCAATTAAAAATGGGCAACTGCTGCTGCTGCTGCTGGCTGAACTGTACCTAAGTTAAAAACGCGCGCCATATTTACTGTAGATGAATCATCTACATAGGCAAGAAGCAAAAGCAAAGAGCAGAGCAGCGTGTTAATCGCTTCAACAACAACAACAACAGCAACAATATCAACAACGACTACACTACAACACTTATTTTTCATTGTTTGCTTGCTTGCGTTGTTGTTGTTGTGAAAATTGTAACAAGGGAAATATGTTAAATGAGCTGCTTCCTTATTTAATATAAAATAATATGTAAATAGCGTCATTTGTTTGTCTCTTTCGACTGTCTGTGTGTGTGTGTGAAGATGAAAGGGGAGGGCGTCAGAATTATTGAAAGTTTTGTCACACAGACAGACAGAAGCGAGTTCAACACTTCATAAGCAGCAGCAGCACTCTTTACATAAATAATAACAAAAACATTTTGTAGCGCGAGCGCCGCCGCGATAGCAAGAGAAACAACAAAACTCGCTAAGCTTTGTATATTTCCGGCAGTCAACAACAACAGCTGGCCACAAGCATTTTTTGAGAGCTTTCTTTCGCTCTCGCTCTCGCGCTCTTGCGCTCTCTTTGCTTAAGAGCCATAAGCTCTTAGCTCAAATCAGTTAAGCTGCGTGCCTTGTGAAATATAAACAATTGCTTAAATGCGCTAAATAATCATTTAAGCATGCTTATTAATATTAAATTATTTTTTTAATACTTAATATAATTTAATATTTAAAATTTACGCTGCATAATTTACATTCACGCTGCTTTATATACAACTATATATTTATATATATGCACATAAGTTTTGCATATATTTTTAAGAATTTTCTCGAGCTTCCCAACAACAAAAGGCAGCAGCGAAGCAAACTGACAGCCACGACAAACACGCGGCGTATACGTAACCCCATATATATATATATATATTTATATATGTATGTGTACGTTTATAGCGCTAGCTATATATGTATGTGTTTGCATGTGTGTGTGTTCTGCGATGCTTTTTTAAAATGGAAGACAGTTTTGCATTACGTATACGCAAACGAAAAACGACAAAGAAAATGAAAATTGATAAGGCATTAAAAAAATAAAAAAGGCAAAAGCGTAGGGAGCAACAGTTAATTGCAAATATTTGAAAGAATAAACAACAAAAATGCGCAAATGTCTCAATAAAAAGTACAATAACAACAGCAATAATAGAATGTATGACAACAACAAAGCGTAAAAGAACGCTAAATGTGCGAGCGAGAGCGCAATAGCGAGCGAACGACAAGGCCGACGCAAAGTATTTGTGTCTGTGTCTGTGTCTATGTCTGTGTGTGCGTACGCGTGTATGTTTGTGTGTTTAATTATTAGTTTTATTTTTAACAAACGCCTATAAACAAAAATGCATAAATGTTTTATTTATATTGAGTTTAAACTAAAAACAAGTGCGCTATTCGCCTCTAGCGCGCGCTCTCAGCCCAAAGCTTTCACTCACACACATAGAGACATAGACATAGACACAGAGGCATAAACACACACGCGCTTTTTGCTAACTTAACGTGGTTTTTATTTCTCTCCGCATATATTTTTTAACTTGGCGACAACTTTTATGCGCCTTTCTGTTATTTGTTTAGCAAAAAGCTGCAAAAAAAAAAATTTATATTGCACGCAAAAACAAACAATTGAAAATTGTTATTGTTATTGTTGTTATTATTATTATTATTATTATTATTATTATGCACATACCTCTCTTTGCACTAATGTAATGCGAACTGTTTTCCAAGCATTTGAGCACACTGAGAACAACAAAACGAGAAAAAAAACGATTTTTTTTTAAACGAGTATTTTTATAATTTGTTCGACTTGGTGTGTTTTTTATTTGTTTATTTAGATTTTCGATTTCGGTGGCACCGCCGCCGGAGCTGATTTTATTAGTTCGAACTGTTAAGCACGCGAGCAGGCAAACGAATGAAACAGCAGCGCAAATGAGATGCCGACAACGACCCAACACACCAGCATAAAAAGAGCGTAAGCTAGTGAAGCGAGAGAGCGAGAGTGAGTGACACGTAAGCTTTCAATGTGTGGGAGAGCCGGCATATAACCTAAGCAAAGGCAAACGAAGCCGACGAGTCGTAAACAAAGTTAGACACAAAGAGAGAGAGAGAGAGAGCGCGAGCGAGCGAGCGAGTGAGAGCGTTGCGATGTATGACATTGCCATTTATTGTAAACTGAGCGAAACAAAACTTAATAGGCAGCCCCACAACAGTAAATAACTCCAAAGGACAACAACAACAAAAAGAAGAAGCAGCAGCAGCAGAGAAAGAAAATAACAATGCAGACACAACAAACAGCTGTTTACCTTAGGCGCAGAGGCTAAAGAGAGAGCGCTGCGTATGTTTGTTTATGTTGTTGTTGTTGTAGCTCATTAGGAAATTGTTTATAAATACTTAAATGCGTATTAAAAAGTATTTGGAAACGTTGCGTTGACACGTGCGCTGCTGCTTCAAGCTGAAAAAATACATTTTCGCTGGCGTTGGCAGCGACGTCGCGTCCAACGCAGCAGCAGCCGCACACACAGCAGGAAATACAAGAAGCCAAAAAAAGCAGCAGCAGCAGCAACAAGCAGCAATAGCCAAAAGCTTCAGCGTCAACGTCGCTGTCAAATGCAGCGCGAGTTTTAGTTGTTGTATTAGCATATTTAATTTTAGCCGAGCGGAAAGGAAAATTGAAATAATACATTTTGTTGTTGTTGTTTTCAGCGCGTCGTCTCTTTTGTTAAAAATAAATTATACATGAATTTTCTATACGCACTCAACATACAACACAAAGCGTCGCGCATAAGCCTAAGAGAGTGACCAAGCAAAGCAGCAGAGATAGTAAGAGAAAGAGAGCGAGTGAGAGTGAGTGTGCAAGTAAACTTTACCCGGCTTTCAAATGCGAGCCACTGGGCAAGGTGCATGGCGAGAGGGAGGGGCGAGACGCAGACAAATGCAGCGCCGCAACTAAAATAAGCGCATCAAACAAAAGTCTGAACTAAAAATAAGCACAGCACACAATATTCTGCTTCTTCTTCTTTGCTTTGCTTTTAATGAGAGAGCACACACACACACACTTTAAGCAAACGCTAGAGCTCTGTTGCCAGGCGGGTGAAAGAGCAAGCGTAAAAAAGAGAGCAAAAGCAAGGCAGGCCACCTTTACAACTCACTTTGAGTGACAGTTCTTGGGCAATTTCAATTTCAATTGATTTCGTGCATTTTACAATAGTATGTGTGTGTGTGTGTGTGTGTCTACACTTTTATTTTGGCCAAGCAATTGCCACAAGCACACAGCAACAAGAAATTGGGTCAACACAAAATGTATTTGTATATACCCATATGCATTACTAAATATAGCCAAAAGGTGTTTGCCTTTTAACGGCAACATTGATAAGCATTGATATATATAAAATACATATGTACATATGTATGCACTACATAAATAAACTCTTTTGTTACGAAAAGATGGAAAAATTTTAAAGTCTTGTTGATCATCGAACCGGCAACGCCAACGGCGCTGCTGACGTCCTTTTCTCTTACGTGCACAAGCAGAGCAGACAACAACAGTTAGCTAAGCAAAGCGCACACATACACCACACAAAAATGTCAGTAGCTGCAGAACCAAACTGTTGTAATTTTTAAATGCTTTATTTGCTAACAAGCAAATAAAATTGTTTTGCATAAATACTAAATTTATTTCTTTTCATTCAGTCAAGGTATTTTAGCAATAACGCTAATGACTAAAATATTTTTACAACGCCTGTTACACATATCGTGCTTCAACTTTTATTACAGATTTTGGTTTACATTTGTTTGAAAACACACATTCTGTTTGTTTTGTCTATGCCCTTCAATCTATCAATTGACACACACAATGCAATATCTAGGCAAACGATACAAACACACACAGACACACACACACAGACACACAAAGAGCACGATAATCGTTTTCAGCTAATTAGCACATTTAAAATGTTCACATACTATACCAAACTGAACTACTTCATACGTTTATATGTATCAGTAGTATGTTTGTTGAGCACTTGGATAAATATGCATAGAGATTAACCACATTGTAGTTGATGACATAGTACAACCGGCGTTTACTAGTACGGACAAGCAGCATCCCAGCCCCATTATGCATGAAATTAGTTGAATTCAAATGCGGAAAAAAACGTAAGTGATCTGCATATCAAATAAAGTTCGTAGTATGTGTGTATTTTAATTCACGTGATAAGCTTTAGTAAATATGCGTAACTATTTATGGTCGAACCGATTTGGCCCAGCAACAGCAGCTAACGTTTATAATAGCAGCGAATTTAAATCAATTTTACATAAGCATAACTTTAATGCGCTGCGCGGCGAGCACACTGACATTTTTGTCGCCTGCACTGCACTGCAGCTTGAATGATTTGGATTTGGCTTTGACTTGTCGTGCACTCTCTTTTTATTTTATTTTTTTTTTGCTGCTGCTAAGTTTATTTGTGGCTCTGGGCTCTGCTACGTTGTATAAGAACAAATATATGATTGTTGTTGTTGTTGTTTTATTGTTTCCAAGTGCCATTGCATACGTAAAGAAGTCATAGCTAATATATTTTCATTATTATTTTTTTTTTATATAATCAACAAACGGCGCGAGCCACATGCGGCGACGACGACGGCTTCTGTCTCTGTCATTTGCCTCCGCCCCCTACCCACTCGACTCGCCGCACGCCCCTGCTCTGACGTCTGTACGCTCTAACCAACACAACAACTACTACACTCTTGCCAAGGTTCTCAAAAAAAGCACAGAGCCAACTATAACTACAGCACACACACACACATGGCAGACGAACGGACGAACGAGAGGAGCCACGCATGGGGGGCGAGAGGTGCAAAGCGTCAACAAAAATACGCAAGAGCATACAAAACGGTAAAGAGAGTAGAATGAGTAGAGACGTTACGTTACGTTAGGTGCTCGGGTGGGTGGTGCTCTCACTCTCTTTGACGTATTTTTAATGCGACGTCATTACAAAAATGTGCTCTATAGTCAGTCAGTCAGTCATAATTATGAACACACACACACACACACGCTAGAATAACTTATACTATAATGTTCTCAATTGGTTTTTAATGGGTTTTGATATCTATTGCATGCATGCGTGGTTGAAAAACTTTCAATTGATTTTTAAGTCGAAAAAGTGACACGCACATGTATGTATAATAGTTTTTATTCAAAGTTGCATAAACACTTTGTCAAACTTTCGCACTCGCTCTCTCGCTCTTCGGCCCGCTCTTTGTTGTTGCTGCTAATTGCTTAAAGTAATCGGTTAGCTTTAGCGTCGTCGATCAGCAAGCACGAGCTTGCACGATCCCCAGACAATGACGAGGTCGTCGTCGTCGCTCACGACCGACCGACGGCTTTATCACAAAATAAAAATCAAATGCTGCGAGTCACAACAATTGTATATGCACGCTAACCTCTCTCTCTCTCACTCTCTCTCTCTTTCATACTTCGATGCTAACAACAATTTGCACAGCAAAACAATAACAACAACAATATAAACTAGCGCCGTTGCCATAGGACGCCAACGCAGACGCAGAGATGCTGTCAAGCTGACGCTGACGTCGCGATGCGCTGCGCTGAGTTTTTCATGCTGACGCAGATGTAAATTGAGCGAGAGCGAGCTTAAGTTTACAAAACATAAGTAGCATATACGACATGTGACGTCACAAATATGCTCAGACATACGTCACAAGAGCACAAAGACACATTTTTTTAAACCATGTGCTTTTCTCGTGTGTTTCAACTGGTAAATACGTTTTTAGTTTACGATATTTTATTGGTTGTGCGCAGCAAATAAATTCACACACAGATACACACTCATACACACACACTCGTTAATCGCCACTGTTGCCATATATACATATTGCGTATGCGGGCACACCTATCACTACCCCCAAATTGGACGGCACTGTCAACAATTCAAGACGATCGCAACTGCGCTGCTGCTGGCTTTCAATTTCAATTGTTGCTTATTGCCTAGAAGCTGCTGCTGCGGGCCAATGCAGCGGGGGGGCGTCGCGTCGCGACAGCAGCAGCAGCAACAACAACAGCCCGGGGGTCGCGTTGACGTTACTGCCCGCAGTCTGCTGATACAGCGCTGCTGTTGTTGACGCGACACACACACACACACATACACACGCAGAAAATATGCACTGCACACTTTTGTTTGTTGTTGTTGTTTTTGGCTTACAACAAAAAAAAATACATACATGTGTATACAAAAAAAAATATATACAAAAAATTTTCTTATTTGTTTTGTTTTTACTTTTTGCACTCACATTTGTTGTTGTTGATGTCAGCGTCTGCCAGTTTCGCTGCTGCTGCGGCGTCGGCACGCACTTTACGTTACGTTCCGCTCTCTCTTTCTTGCTCTTGCTCTTTCCTTCGTACAGCGCTCTTGCTGTAGTTTGCGCTCTTCCTTGAAGCTTTTTGTTGTGGGCGGCACTTGCAAACCTTTGTATTTAGCGTATTATTTGTTTTATGTTCTTCTTCTTCTAGTTGTTTTTGTTTTTTAAACGTTAGATATCGACTAATTAATTAACACAGCACGCGAACGAGCCACAAAACAGACAACAACGATTTTATGTGGCGAATGCCAAAATGACAGGCAACAATAACTACGCAAAAAATAGTTTAAGCTGTTTGTGTTTGTTTCGTTGACGCATTATCTTAAATCAAAGTCATCAGAATTTACCAAGTTGCTTATTATTTTGTTGTTACTTGAGTTCTTTTTTGTTGATATAAGTCGAAGTTCACTGCCGGCACGTCCGTTGCGCTGAAAGGCACAATGCAAAATGAAATGAGACGCTAGCGTAAGCGAACGTAACGAAACGAATACGAGCGCGCGCTGCGATAAAACGAAACGAAAGGCAGAGCACTGGCAGCAGAGCAGCGGTAACCGCGGCATTGTCGCCCACGATTAACAGTGGAGCAAGACGCCTAAAACATATGCAAACACACCAATGTATAATAGAGATTTCACTTTGTGGTTTAATTTATTGTTTAGCACACTGTTTGTAAGAGTTGCATTTTTGACATTTGATTAGCAGCTTTCCAATACTGTACCACTGTGCCATTGAGAGCACTGCTGTAAGTCACTGTTAATGTTTGTTGTTGTTGTTATTCTTGTTGCTGCATGTCAAAACATACATACATATGTATGTATGTATGAATATATAATGAAGCTCTTTTCGCGGCATTGCCAGCTTGGCCAAACGCAAAATCATATTTTAAGTAATTCATTTGTTTAAATAATAGATGTACATACAAACGATAGTAAATGTGCTTTTATTGCAAGCGTACCCAGTACATACATATACACACTTTAATATAACAACAAATAAGTTGTTTATGTGATTTTTATACATATACACGCACACACACATGTAAAGCCGTTTGACTGTGTGCGTGAGAGAGAGAGTGAGCGTGAGAGAGAGTTCAGTTTGAAGAGCGTACAAAGCGCGTGGCAAACACATGGTTTTTGTTTTTGGCAAACGTGTAGACGAAGAAGCAGCTACAGCAGCATGGATCGCTTACAGTTAGTTCAAGTGTGAATGTGTGTACTTTGCACAGTGGTGCGAAATGCTTTCAAATGCAAAATTAAATGTTTATTGAAATTGAATAATAACAATGGCAGGCATTAGAAAGTAGGAAAATATAAAATCAAATTGGCATTATGCATATTTATCAATTTTTATAGACCGACAAAAACTAGAGTAGTCACCTTTCTAAATGTCATCATAGAAGGCATTGACATTCACAGTAAACGCAAAGCACATTGATTTAATGAGTTGAAATTAAATTAATTACAATTTTTTGTATTGTTATTGTGCTATATGGAAATTCAGTAAGCATTTTACAATAATTATTGTTAAGATATACTTGCACACATTTGAGAAGATACACTGTATTTATATGTTTTTTATATTGTATGTTTGCTTTTATTGATATTAACACTTTATATTGTTTGTATGCATTTAAAATTATTTCAAGTTCTCACTTTTCAGCTGAAATTTTGGGCGTAATATCAGTATGTACATATATGTACATATATATATGTACATATATATGTAAACACTTGTTTAGTATATAACTTAAAAAAAAAAGTGCGCCATGCATATTATTTGTGCAGCGAGTGTGTATGTGCACACACACCATGTGTCACACGCTGAGATAACGCAAGAGAGAGAGAGAGTGTGAGCGAGCAACCGATAGAGAGAGAGAATCAGAGCAGCAGTACACAAACACAACCGCAATATTAGCCTGCGTTTGCGTTTGACGCTAAATTTGTGTTTACCCCGCAACCCGCCCGCAAATAACAAAAACATAGCGTCGTCGTCAACAAAAAAAAATCGACCACGCTATCTCGCTCATTCTCCCACATACATTGAGTGGTAGAAAGAGCGACAATCGCAACTCGCGCATACAATGTATCGGCATTTAATTGATTTAAGGTACATACTTACATACATACATACATACATATGTATGTATTAATGTATGTATGTATGTATATGCTGAGCGAAACTTATTTATGCGCCCTTTTTTGCTTAGCTTTAAATATGCATAAGCATAATAATTTTTGTATCTGCTTTTTAAGAGAATCAGCACACTGTCCTTTGTAAAGAGATACACTACTACCGTTATTGTTGTTGCGCTGCGTGTGTGTTGCGATCTAGTTTTGATCACGCACACACACACGCACGCATACAGTTACATTTGGAGTGAAGCAGTTAAGCTATGAGTGAAGGGGGGTGGGCGACGCTGGCAGAGCAACACTTGTTCCACGTCGCGCTATTAATGAAAATGAATTGTAATGCGAACGTGTTAATTAGAATGAGATGGAGCTAGGCACAGTGTGCAGCTCATCCTCTTTGCTCGTGTGTTTGTGTGTGACGATGTAAAAACAAACAAAACTAACCAAGTAAATAAATATGTTTATACGTAAGTAAGTATGTATGTGTGTACATAAATAGAGAACAAATAGTAGAGAAATAGTAGATGGCAGTGGAGACAACAAAAAAGTTGAAGAAAGTTGACAACAATAATAAAAACAGCCAAGAGCTTCTTATCACTTGTCACTCAATTATACAAATTTTTATGATTTTGCCATTGCCTTTTTTCGTACTGCAAGTGGATTTCTTATATGTATGTATATGTATGTGTGTGTATGTAAATACATGTGTAGATATGTTTGCATGTATGTGTGTACATATAGCCTTGCTCACGTAATTGAATCGTTGCTGGCGTCGAGCGGCTTTTACTCTAATTGGAATTGTTGTCTGCGTCTGCTCGTTTTCCGGCCGGTTTTGGCCAAAGAGAATTTCTGTTTTTTTCAACGTGGCTGGCCAAAAATACTACAAACACACATACTAACACACATGCAAAGGCATTTAAACATGCAAGCATACTACACTAAATAGAACAAATGAAGCAGGCAGAGCAACCAAAGCTGTCAGCGTCAACGTCAGCGTCAGCGTCAATGTGTGTGTGTGTGTGTGGTTGGGGACACAACAACTACGCGATGTCGAACCGCGCTGCTGAGAGCGATAGCAACTGCATGTACAATATAAAGAAGCAGAAAAACTAACAAACAAAAATATATGGGACAAAACTGAGCGCAATAGAGAAAGAGCGCCTAGAAAAAGAGCGCACGCAAATTAGCCTGATAAGAGTGCTCGTCGCCTCGGGTAAAACAAAATAAAAAAATGTTTACACACAGCTTAAGACGCTACTGTCGCCATGCGGTTTACATTAAGTTCTGATGAATATTCATACATCAATACATACAAGCGTACATACATACATACATACGTGCTATGTAAGTTTGTTTTATTTTATACTGCGTTATACAACTAAAAGTCCAATAAGTGAAATTGCTTGATTGGGAATTGCAATGTGTAGGAATTTCAAGAGCGGCGAGAGCACAAAACAAAACAAAAAAACCAGTTAGAACGTGCAACTTGCGAGCAGCAGAGAGTAAACAAAAACAAAAACAGTTAAACAGGTGCAAAAAAGCATAACAACAATTGGGGACAGTGTGAGAGAGCGAGTATGCGAGCGAGAGAGCGCGCGCGGTAGCCCAAAAGCTTAAAATGACGCACACAAACAAATAAAGAGCGCGCACGCTAAGCTTGCACAGTGTGTCCAGTGTTAGCTGAAAATTGTTACGCTGCGACACCAACACGTGATGCAAAAACATAATCAAACATCAAGTAAATAGAAGAAAAAAATGCCTATTCTGTAGATAATACCAAACTGATCGTTTTACGTCACAACTTTTGCAGAATAGAATTTTTGTGGGGGACAAATTTGTTTAAATCAACGAGCTGCTGATCTCTTCTAATGCGACAAACTAAACTGTTCAAATGCCATTTCTTCTTAGACTAGCTACAAACACATGCATACTTATGTATGTATATATACACACACCTACAATATGTGTCTGCCTGTTTGTATAATCATGTGATACCAAAAATAAAGAAAAATGTGAAAATCAAATAACAGCGGCTGCGACAAGGCACTAAAAAGTCACCAAGCAAAAGTGGAGCAATAAAGCAAACAGTTGAAAATAGCCAAAAGAAAAAAGAGCATTGTTTCTGTTGAGTGCATACTTCTAAGCATACATATGTATATATGTATGTGTGCATATGTATTTAGATTAAGATATATGTGTGTACATATGTACATTTCCCCCACTTTCCATTGATGTGTACACCTATGTATTTACATATATACATATATGTCTGTATGTATGTATGTAGTATACCCTACCGTCTGAATTTGTTGCATTTGCAATTTAAAGAAAGGGCAGACGAAAAATGCAAATAGTTCTTATTTAATGCAGTAGACAATATATGTACATACCTAAATATTACATACCCACATTTGTATATATGTACATATTTATTTATTCAAATACGTTCCCTATATTTTGTCCGAATCTGCTGTATTAAATTTCAATAATAAACAAGAAGCAACAAATATTTAAAGAGTGTAGCTTGAGATTTACAGATTGATATATGTACACATTGTCAATGCTATTTGTTCTTTTTTTTTTTAAATAATTTTTTAATTATTAAAATATGCTATGTAAAATAGCAAAATTCTTGTGTGTACCGCATCAAAGTTGAAAATCCTCTCCTGCCAGCACAAACATTCCACAACAATGAAATTAGGCAAGAAAAACTAAAAATTCTAATAACATTAAGAAACACAAATTTAGACGCTAATAGTGGCAAGAGATATGACAGAAGAGTGAAAAGAGCAAGCAATACGAAAAACGCCTCAAAATTGTTGACACGCAGCAGCAGCAGCAGCTATGACGACGCACAGTGTGACAAAAATATTCAAATTGCCAATAGTCTAATAGAGCGCTAATAGTCACAGCATTTTAAACGCATTTCAATAGCATGCATACCACTGTGCATGGCTAGGTGAGGTCGCGTCGCAGCTAACATTACTTTTTGTTGTGTAGTTTTGTATGAATGTGTGTGTGTGTGTGTGTGTGTGTGGACGCAGGGCGTAGTGGATTGCAGTGGGCGGTGGGCGCACATTTGTCGTTTGGTTATGTTAAATTTAATTTCGTCTGCATTGCATTTAAGCGTACATGCATGTAAAAATAAACGTTTTCAATTTCATGAATGCTATTCTTTCTTACATTTTGTTGTTGTATAACAAACGTGTACATAAAACTAATTAATAAAAAACAAAAAGAGCAGCAGCAATATCAAAAACGCAAAGCAGCCAACAATAACAGAAACAAAATTCGTGTGTTGATCGCAGAGAGCGGCGGCGCGCTGACAATGTTTATTTCAGAGAGAGTACGAAAGAGAGAGCTCACACACATAAACGAGAGCGCGCGCGCGATAGCGTTTAAGAGAGTGTTAGCGTAAGAGGGGCAGAGAGTGTGCAAAAGCAAGCGGGGAGGTCAAACGGTGCGTTTTAGTTGTTCTATGTGTACAAAAGCAAAAGGCAATTCAAAATGTATGTAAAGTTTTCATAGCTATGTACGCATGGTCTGTTATATACAATTGTTGCTTATGTAAATGTAAACAAATAAATTTGACTCTCTTTTAAGCAATACTCACTCTTTTGCTGCTGTACTTACTGTACATCAAGCTGTCATTGCAGCAATTTAAGCCTTGGTACATCGATAGCTTTTATCACAAAAGATAACACAGCAACGGCAAAGATATTATGAAACACAAACTTAGAATGAAATAGTTGTGTGTACTCTATACTATACTAACTTGATAAATGATAAGAAAATCTGAATCAAAATCAGCTTTGAATTAGCAACTCGCGTGCAATCGCATATTTGTGATAATTTGCCGAAGGTTAAATAGTTAATAACAAATGAATGGATTAGTAATTTGTTTGCCGTTCATTATTGTCAAACAGGCTTTTAGCTCAAGTGCGCTGCTTCTAATTATTGCTAAATGGTATGTTAACAATAAAGGCTAAAAACATTCAATTTCTTGTTAATGTCATGCAATTAATTTGCATTTATTTTGAATTTCAAAATGCGCGCCCAAGCAAAGCTGACAACTTGCTTAAAAGAGCTAAAGCTTGCAGTTATGCGCTAGATGGCGCTACTTTACTTACTAAGAGAAACGCGCATGCCGCACAGTCATAGCAACTTATGCAGCAGATGGCGCCACTCGATGTCAAATGCCAAAAAATTACGCTCAAAGTTTTGCACATCGGAAAAAATCCAGAAAAGAAATCCATGCTCTAAAACTTCTTGACACACCTTATTGAAAAACAGCCTCCAAATTTAAATTCTTTGTCGAATAACAGACAGCAATTTAATTATAGATTGTAAAACTGAAAGATCGAACTAGAAGGAGATCCAATTGTTTGAAACACCAAGTCAGTTGAATGGAATTTCTTGTTAAATATTTCTTTAAATGCAATGCACATTTTGTATTTTTTTTTAAACATTTATTTAAATTTTTATTTGTTCTTGCTGTCAATATACAATTTTGGGGGGTTGGTTACATTTAAACTTGCATCTTAATTTACAAGACTTTCATTTTGTAAGCTTAAATTTATTTTTTTTATTTTGATTGCAGACATTTATTTAGTTTCTTGAAATTCAATATTGGTAATATTGGATATTTTAATATTGTTTTTTTTATTAATATTACAGTTACAATGCTAAAAAAAAATTCCATTTACAGTGTGCAACAAAAATGTTGCCATATTGCATCCACTAAATATGAATTCATTTTTGCTGCCCACTGTACTTAGCTAAATGTATATTTTTTATATGTAATGTTGCAAGTTGCAAATTGAGTAATATTTTTGGCTTGCTTATATAACTAGTACATTAACTAATGTAAGCTTGATTTACGTATAAAATCGTTGAAGCTATACTTATGCTTTTTGACTTGTATCGACTTGATCGACGAAATGAATGGCTGTTGACTAAAATGAATTTATTCATTTCTAAATGAATGTGCATATTCATTGGAGCTTAAAGTAATAATTTAAACTTTGTTTATTCATAGTATATATGTATAAGTGTTGCTAAGTTTTTACTTTTGTAGTTTTTCGGAAATTTATGTCGGCTCTTACAGAGAAGATCATCGAAGACTTTGGAAATTCCATCAATTCATACAGACTAACATGAGTTTTTTTTTCTCTAAGAATAAGCGCCTGGAAATCTTACCTGCTAACATTTATATATATTTAATATTTTGACTTTAAATTGGGATTTAGTGTTTACTACACACACACACACACGCACATAAGCATAAATTATGGAATTGTCTTAATATAGTTGCTTTTGCTTAAATGCTAACGAAATGTTGCCTTCTCTTTCGCGGTCTACGGTCATGTTGGAGCTTTGCCTCTCTGTCTAATCAACGCTCTAGCGCTATTTCATTCTACGAATTTATATACAGAGTGATAGTCACACTTATACACTAGGCTACTATATATGTTATACCATTTAGAATAATATAATATTTTAATTGAGCATTGCCCGACACAAAAAAAAAAAAAAAAATATATGCATATCGTTTACGATTTATCTAGTCTCTAAGTTTAAAGTTTAAACACTACTACACTTAATACTGATTTTTTTTACTTGGCTCTTGGGCCATTTAGACGTGATCTGCTTGAATCTCGGTATGCACTGCTTGTAACTCAATATCCGTTTCCTCTGTTAGCGTATAGACGCCCTTGCTTTGTGCTTGCTCCATCATTGGACTATTCAGCTGGGCATAGGCCAAGTTGCTGTCAACGGGTAGACTGCTCGTAATGATGGCTTCAGCTGCGGTTGTGGTTGGAGTATAGACGGGAGCAGGCGTTGCCAATCGGGCAGCCGCCTGGCAGCTGTTGGGATCCATGGTTAGAATGGGAACGAGCTCATGGTTAACGTAATCCCTCAGCACCACCGATGTGGGCGTATCTGCAGATAGAAATTGGTGAGTAATTGGCACATATAGTTGAAAGTTGGACGTAGCCAAAGCGCTGATACACTTTGACAACAATGAACACCATTTTATCATTTTGCTATAATTGCCAATAAACTAACAAAATAATGATTAAAATACTAAATATAAATTAAATGTGTTAATAATTATTACTAAAATGTATAATAATTGCTATTTGAAGCTAAAATTAAAGCTTGTTTAATTAAAATTTAGATATAATGCAAAACAATGCAAGAAACCAGAAATAATATTTAAGAAATTACATTGTTAATTTTGTTTAATAACATATACAAATAAGTCTTATTTGTTATTTAAACTTGTTTACTTACATTTTAAGTATTAAAACGTTTTTTTACTACTAAAAACTAACTAAATAATGCAAAAGAACTAAATATATATTTTAAATTTGCTAATAATATAAATAAATATATACTTCAAATAATAAATTTGACATTCAAATTGATGCTTGTTCAATTAAAACTCTTTTAAAAATGTTGTGTTATTTCAGTCTTAAAATACAAATAAAATATATATTAAATATGTTAATAACATTTTATTAACATTTATACATTTATAATAAAATTATTTCGGTTTCAAAACTTAAACTAAATGAACAATTTAGCTTGAGGTTAAGTTTAAGGTTTTTTTTTTAATATTTTAAAAAATGTAATTAACTTAAAAATAAGACAAAATTAACAAAGATAAATTAAATATATTTATAAAAAAAATAATAAATTAAATTGTTTTCTAGGTTTCAGCATTAAAACTGCTGCGATGGGAGCTCATTAGGGATGCGAGACCCCCTGGGGAGTTCTGGCCGGGATTACCTGTCACCAGAGTCTCTTCGGTGGGATGGCGTTGATATAGATGTCCAGCTCGCCCCTCATAGCGTCAGGCGGGTGGGCCATAGTACTGGCTGCCCTCCTCATGATTCAACTCCAACATGGCGCTGTTGGAGGCAGTGACCAGCTCATCCGATTGCTTGAACTTGACCACAACGCTGATGCGATGGACAATCTCCTCCTGCAGCACATTGAAGCACATGGCGGTCAAAGTCATGCCGGACATAATGTAGACGGAGCAGAACCAGGTGGTGGCATTCGAGTCGCGTCTAAGCGTGGGCAGCATATCGCCAAAGCCAATGGTGGACAAGCTCATAAAGCAAAAGTAGATGCCATCGACAATGGGCCAGTTCTCCAGGCGGTACATGACCATGGCGCCAAAGCCAATATAGATGCTAACCATGGTGAAGCAGAGCAGAATCGGTGCACAAAGACTCCAGCCATGCATCGAGCCGCGCGATTCGCTGGCACTTAGCGAATCAATATCAGCGGCGCTGCTATTGCCAGTGGCTGCAGTTCCCGTGGGCGTATTGATCTCGGCCACCGTTAGCTTCTCCTCGGTGGCATGGTAAACATCTCGCACATAGTACGGCTCCTGCATGGCCGCCTGCTGCTTGCGCAGTTCCTCCTGCTGCCGCTTGCGCTTCATGCGTCGCTCCTTCTCCGCCATGCGCTTCTCATCGTGAGAGCAATAGCGCGCAGGGTTCGAGCATCCAGCAGGGCAAGCACGAGCGCTTGAGAAATCAACCTGCTGCGCGGGCGTGCATATTCTGGCAAGAATGGCTGCAGTGCTTGCTGCGCAGATAGAAAGAAGTCAAGGTATGCCGAACCAGGGCAAGGGAGACGACGGTCGCACATCGCGTCCAAAGTGTGTGCGCCGGAGCTACGGTGCATAGACGCGTAGTCCCTGCCAGCAGAATAAATATGCGCAATGGGAGTTAGCTTCGCGTCTCAATATATAAGTGCAAATGTGACATTATTTTATATATAGAGTATGAAATTATGTTTGGAACAGAGCATGCAGCTTCGCATCTAGTTAGGGGACAATCACTCCATTACTCATTTCGACTCTGGTCAGTTAAATGTAACACACAAGTAAAGAGGCTCAACCAGTAGATCAAGGAGATCGCCACCTCTCCTGATCAGAAGCAAGATTCCACAGTCAGACCCACGAGAAATGAAGAGTCCGTGACGAGACCGTTGGAATATGGACTCAGTCTCTTTTAATTTATATTCTTAAAAGTATATTTATAGTTGTTAGATCAGCTTCTTGTCTTTTCGTGCGCAGCCGTGTTGATCATCCGAGTTGGAGCGAGGTACTACAATAAATAATGAAATAAAATTGTGGCTCATTAAATAAAACAGTTAAAGCACTTTTAGTACTAACACTTAGTGGTTAACTTTATTTTAAATGCTTATTTTCAAAACGAGCAACTTTGCACTGTTAATTTGAAGCCTTAAATCATTTTTAGATTTGTAGCTTAGTTTGATCAGCATTTGTCTAAGTTAATTTAATAAACAAAAGCCTTACTTTTGTATTTAGTTTGTTTTAAATTTGACGCTTTTGTTTTTGCTGCTACAAATTCAAAATAATAGTTTATATTAAAAAATACTTATAAATATGCCGAAGAAAAATTTTAAATGCGCAGTGTAGTCTGTAGTCCCCAAACTATAGAGAAATAGACCTAAACCTAGAGCTAGGGAGATTTTTATTGTTGCTAACCCTTTATATAAAAATTTATTAAAATGCCGCACTTGCCAATAAAAAGGGAAAACCAACTTAAAGCTACTTTTAGTTTGCTTTGAGCATTGATTTGAAATTCTGTGAGCGCAATTTTTGTTTGGCTATGGATTTGAATTTAGTGCTGTATTTAATTATGTAAATAAAACTTTGCTAAGCAATGCACAAATATTTGCAAATTTTGATTTATTTAAATAAGTAGAATATTTAGTTTTGAGTTGCAAAAATTGAAGCACTTAAAACTGATTAAGTTTAGTCTTAAATTAAAAATTAAACAATTCGTAAGCTGCTAGCATTAAATTAATAATTCTTGCTTACATTTTAAATTAATTTCAAAGCAAGCAGCAATGTTTTATGTATTACAAATAAAAGATCAAAAGACTTGCTTATACTAAAATGCAGTATATAAATACTAAAAAATTCATTTATTTGCGCACCTTATTTAATATAAAAAATTCATAATGAAAATGTAACTGAACTGTAACTGAAACACAAATTTAATTGAAGTGCATATGAGCATATGAAATTGAAATTGCGAGGACACAGCTGTGTGAATGAAATTGGCAGAGAGTTGAATATTTGCGGTCGTTGGCTGCTGTCTGCGAATCAAATGAAGTCAAATTACATGCACATCTGTCAAATGAGCCACAAATATGCCGCAAAAGCCTCTTGCCACGCCCACACACACACGCACACACACACACACACAGAAAAAGGCAGAAAGAAATAATTAAACGCAAAAGCAATAAAAAATAAAAAGTGCCTAACAAGCTTTGACGGCAGGTAAACCACACTGCATGGGCTAAAGTAGTTATGAGTGTGGCAGCTGTGGGCGTGGCACACACACACACACACATACACAGAGACACATGCTGCTGACATAAGCAATGTCAGACGTTGTCATCGTCATCATTGTCGTCAGGTGTCTCATGCATAAATTGAAAATTTCTTAATTTTATTGCTGCGCTCGCTCTGATGTATTTGTATGCAAAGTTATACATGCACACATATGTATGTGTGTCTGTGTGTGTGTGTGTGCTTTATGTGTGTGCTCGCTTTTATTAAGGCTGCGTGCCTGGCGAAAAATTGTTGCCTATTTGCGGGCGCAGGACATTAAGCACAGCACAAAACGCTCGTCACAAATAAATTGAATCAATATAAAATCACATAAACTGAGTTGACTGACTAAAGTACCCGATGTCAATGCAAATGCCATGCCGAACGACAAAAAAAAAAGAAGGAAAAAACAAGAAAACACCTCGAGCTATGGCCCTAGTGCGTATGAGTGTTGTCGGCTATGCTAGAAGCTAGAAAAAAGCTAAAAATAAATACAAATATGCAAGCAATATGCAAAGGCTAGAAAATATGCAAAATTATAGTAATTTTGTTTAAATAAATGTGTAACTGAGCTAAGCATTTTATTTATTCTTTTATTATTTAAACATTCGTCGTTTTTATTTTTTGAATAGCACTAATCCAAATATGTAACAATGTAGCATTAAAAAGCTTATTGAAAAATTATAAAATACTGAATTTAAAAAATAAAGCTTATGCTTAATATTGCATTTAAATTTAATAATAAATATTTGACTGCGATTTTTTTTTTTTTTTTTTTTTTAGCGAAATTTGGTTTAAACAAAATTCAGCTGAGTGCAGTAAATGGATTTAAATGGAAAATTAAGCAAGAGACTTTCAGCGCCTTTATAAAATATATACAAAAATTGGCAGTTTCATTATTATAATGAATACGAACTTATGAATAAATTTTAAATAACTGTTAGCAAAAAAGCAAAAGCTCAGCAACTTGTCAGCCGTAAAATATTTTAAGCTTGAAATAAATATAATATAAAAATATAAAAATATGATATACGAACTTACTTTCTTATTATATTATTTATTAATTTAATTTTTCTAACTTAGATTTTAGACTATAAACTGTTTGTAATTGTCTAAGCTCTGCCATTTACAAAAAATGCTAAAACTAGCTAGAAAGTTAAGCTAAACTGACAGCACTGCTACGAGCTACATGTGTGTGTGTGTGTGAGCAAGAGAGTGTGAGCGTGCGAGCGAGATAGCAAGCATGTAATTGCGTTGACAGCAAATTTAAATGAAATCCTCCCGCACCCAACTTCAAAATCTGTAGCAAAGCAAAACGTCAATGTGTCACAAAGCAAGCGACAGACAGACAGACACACACACATACGCACATGTGTACACACACACACCCCAATAAATACATTGTGCCTGTTGTTGAGAGGGCGTAGCTGGTAACTGGTAACTGCAAATGCCAAGGCATGTGTAGGGCTAATAATATTGGCATTGACCCGCAACCAACAGAAAAATCAACATATATGCTCATTCTCAATCCCTTGCTAAACCCCTAAACTCAGTCTTTCTCTCTCTCTCACTCTCTTGCACTATTTCTATCTCTTTCTTACTCGTGACTGGCTTTAGCTGTAAAGCTCAGCTGGCGCGCTGTCAATTTGCCTTGGCACTGGGAATTGAGGCATCTACATATTTTATTGAAAGATATTGAAAGATTTCAATATTTAAAGCGTGGCGCGCACTGCGTTTGGGCCCAACTCAAAGAGCATTGGCTAATAGACGCTGATTTGATGTGTGTGTGTGTGTATGTGTGTGTGTGTGTGTGTGGTAGCTTCTTCGGTTTCCAATCATATCAAAATAAATAACAATTTATAACAATAAGCAAAAAGGCGCGCTGTCAAAAAGCCTTCAGCTAACCCAAAGGATATGCCATTAGCGTCTTTTACTTTGCGCATTGCATACTTTTTGGGGCTGCCACTGGCTTTTTGTCCTGCCTCTTCAATTACATTGTTGCCGTTGCGCTTTGAACATTTTTAATGCACTGCAAAATAAAACTAAATACGCACAAAATTAAGTTGCTTACAAAATTTCAAACTGATTTAAACTATTTTGAGTAATTGATGTTGTATTAAATATAAATTAAATAATATAAAGTACTAAATATTAGCTGCTTGTAGCATAATAAAAATTATACTAAATAATAATCGCTTTAAATTAAAAATAGTGCAAATAGCTCTTTTTATTAAATTAAAATTTTAAAATGTTGAAACAATATTATTTGTGCTATTTATTGTATTTCAAATTACAAATAGTTGAAAACATATAATTTGCTTATAAATTATAAATTGCGCATAATATAAATTATAATATTCAAATTATGAAAAAATAATATTTAAGCTATAATGTTTGAGTCTATAGCCTTCATTGCTAGTACGCCGCAGCTTTAGTTAATATATTATTTTGTATACTAATTAAGCTTGTAAATAAATGTGCTTTTAAGTTAAAATTGTAATATTTTGCAAAGCTTTTAGTTAGACTAAGCAATTTTATGAGCAGAAAAAAATTAAATGTTCAGCTAAATTATAAAAGTGCCAACTGTTTATTATTAAATAAGCATTTGCAAATAATTAAAGAGATTTTATTTTAGTTAACTAAAGCAAGTTTTTGCTTTTAATAAACTGTTAGCTAATGTGTAAATTTTGCACTTTAGACTTAAGTAAACTAGAGTGAGAAAGTTGTGCAAAATTTGCTTGGCTATCACAATATTAAATTACATTTAATGCTAACAAATAAAGTATTAACTGTAAATCAATTCGAACGCCTGCAGCTTGTGCTTAACTATAAAGTTATGCGGCTGCTTTGCATATTGCTGTTAACAGCACAATATTCTGTATTCGATAAGCACTCGTGTCTTGCTTAAATGTAATATAAAGCCCGTAAGGAGAGCATGTAATATTGTATATCGTATATTGTATATTGACGGGTCCACATGATGCGCATAAAGCACAAAATGGTGTCGCATAAAAGAGGCAAAAGAACAACAAATAAATTGAGAGAGAGAGAGAGAGAGAGCTGTAGATGATAGTGGCAAGCGCTGTGGCAAATGGAAAATGAAATTTAAAATTATTTTGCAACTAAATTACTTGTCTTATTGGTCAATGGGGAATTTGTGTGTGTGCTGCTTGGGCTATTTATATATAGCCCAGAGGCTGTGACTGCAATGCACACTATAAATTCCCATTTATGCCCAGGACAATCATAGAGAGACACACACAGAGACATTGAATTTGGTTTTTGACTTCAGACTAAGTGGCTTAGCCTGGGCGTGCGGCTTGCCTCTCTACACAATAATAATAATAATCATATTGTTGGCTGCTCCACTACCTTTTTTTTTGTTGCCCACAAAAAACAATAATAATAATAATAATAAGCTAGCTTGGCCAGCAAGCCAGCAAGTCATGTTAATACAAATGTCCCAACAGCCTCACTGCTGACTAAAGCAATTGCAAACTGACAATGAACCAAGCCCCAGTTCCAGACCCCCAAAAATCGTTCAAACATTTTATGCACTGGGCGTCGCACTCGTACTCTCTCTCTCTCTCTCTCTTTCACTCTCTTTCACTCTAGTGTGCTGTGGCTTTCTATTTGCTTGCTGGCCTTTGCACAAACTGCCAAGATCAGCAGAAAATTTTTGCAAATTTTATTTTATAGCATTTTCACAAGTGGAATGGTTTTCTCTATGACTTTGCTGTCTATGTATGTGTGTGTGTGTGTGTGTGTCTGTGTATTTTGGGGCATTCGGGGCTAAGCAAATAGCTTCGTTTGTTGTTTTGTTCTATCAATATTTGAGTTTCGGCTTGTTTTTTGTGCCTGAACCTACAAAATTACTAAGCAACAACAAAAGCAAATTGTCTCTCTCTCTCTCTCTTTTTATGCCAGCACTCAACAGTTTTCTATGCACATAGACAACTGTAAAGCTCATAAACGCAGCATAGGCAAACTTCAACACACACACACACACACACACACACATACATATGTAAATATTTAAAATTGAGGTGCGTCCTATTGTGTGTTGTGTTTGGGCCATGCCAATTGAAAGATATTCTCCTCACATGAGCACACAAATGACAGTCGAGCAGCATCATCGATAAGCCATCTACTTACATAACTAGAGATGCTGGCTGCTATGTTAGATAGAAAGTTGAGCAACATTTTCTACTTTTTTTTAATTTGCAATTTTTCAAAATGCTTATTGTCGAGACAATAAAATAAAATAGCATCAAAATCTTATTTGCATAAGCAAATTTAAGTGTTTAACGCTGTGAGCTAAAGTCAGCGAGCAGCTTGTGGCGAGTAACGAATTGGAAGCGACGAGTAATGTATACAAATTGGCAATAAATAAATAACAAGTAATGAATAAAGAGTGAGTGAATAGTAAGTAATAAGTGTTGAGTAGTGAGTAATTTATTAAAAAGTAGCGAGTAGCAAGTTACGAATAAAAAGTATTAGCTGGCAAGTTATAAAGAAAAAGTAGCGAGCTATGAGTAAAAAGTATTGAGCAATAAATAATAAGTAACGACTAATTATTAACAACTAAAGAGTAATAAATGAAAAGTAGCAAGAAGCAAGAAGCAAGCAGCGAGTAACAAATATAAAGTGGCAAGTAATAAATAACAAGGAGCGAGTAATGAATAGAGTGAATAGTAAACAATAAGTAGCAAGTAACAAATAATAAATAGAGTGAATAGTAAACAATAAGTAGCAAGTAATAAATAAAAAGAAGCGAGCAACTAAATAATTAGCAGCGAGTAAGCAGTATTAAGTGCCGATTAATAAATAACAACTAACGAGTTGTAAACAACAAATAGCTAGTAATGAATAACAAGTAGTGAGAGTAACGCTCTAGCGAGTATAAGTATTGAGACTAGCGAGTAGCTTTAGCTCTAGTAGCTGAGCATGGGCGTAGGCTAAGTAAAAGTTCTGGAAAAATATAATAAAAACTATTTAGGGCATACATTAATGTATATCAACCAATATGTTAACAATTAAGTAGAAACTTAAAAGTTTTTGCTGTCTGTATAAAATACATATCATTAAAAATTTATATTAAAACTTTAGTTTTAATATGAGCAACTTTAGTAAACAATCATTGTAAGTTTTAGGCAAGTATTAAGTATTTGCTATATCTATATATATATATATATATATCTACTACTCGTAGATAGCGCTTATATATTTAATAATATTTTCTACACTGCAGCCATATGCTACACTTTTTGCCTGTCTCTTGCTCTAGTCACTGTTTTCACAAGCGCAATCGATTTTCAACAAACTTGGCGCTACAAATTCCAATGGCATAACAGCCAGCGTTAGAGTCATCGAGTTGCTTAGCGGCGCTTTCATTGATCATTAAGTGAATTTGGTGGCAGTGGCTTTATGTGGCCAGCGAGCCAACGAGCTGATGCCAAAGGCTGTGCATGGTTCATAGCACGTTTGGCTTGGGCCAAGGCGCGTATACTTGACGCTCGCGCCATTGAAGTAAAACAAATTTCCGTTTGGCATGGGCATAAAATTTATAGCCCATGTCGATGGCCAACGTAGCCGCGTGATGATGACTACACTAACACTACTAACAACAACAACAACAACAACAACAACTGCATGAGGGCAACAAGAACAACTGCAACCACTGGTGTCCAGCGGGCACTTACCAATTGTGGTCAAAACGGTCAGAGAGTACAAAAACGCTTTAGCGAAATTCCACTCGTGCGGCGGCCCGCCTGCCCCAGCCAAACGATGATGATGATAGTGTGTGTGGAGTAGGACAGCTTCTGTGGCTGGATTGTTACCCGCTGTTGATGAGCCAGCACCAGCACCAGCGCCAGCGCCAGAGCCAGCGGCGGATGCTGTGTGTCCAGCAGCCAAATCGTCGTGTGATAATTGCAGCATAACGTCCTCGTTCAGTCTCTTGATTAATTGGTCTTGAAACTTGGCAATTTCAAGTGCGGCTAATCTATAAGTGCGAAATAGCAGGTTTGCCATTAGTGTTTGCATTAAATTGAGAGTTGAAAAAAAAATGTAGTTGCAATCCAAACTAAATGTGTTGCAAAAATAAAAACACAGAAATTTTGTGGCGCTTGCAGAAAGAAGTAAATATTATTTTTTATTTGATTATATAAGTTTTAGTGTTGTGTAAATTAATTATTAAAAAGGATAATATACTTGATTTATATATATTGATGTTTATACGTATGTTTATATATTCCTAAATATCATTTTTATTATTTGATTTTTTGAGTTTTAGTATTGTTCAAATTAATAATTAAAAATTATAATATATGACGCTATTTATATTATTTTATATATTTTAATTCGCTAAATTTGAATAAATTTAAATATTATTTATTATATAATTATTTAAAAAGGATAATATACTTGATATTTATATATTGATGTTTATTGATTTGTTATATTGATATTGATTTGATTGTATAGAATATTGATTTTTGATTTGTCAAACGTGTTGATTTGTATATTGATATTGATTTGTGTGTATAGAATAAGTAGTAAATATTTTTTGTTATTTGATTATTTAAGTCATAGTGTTGGTTAGTTGGTATATTAATAATTAAAAAGGATATGTGCCTCATATTTTTAAATTCATATTTATATTTTTGGTTTATATTTTATTATTGTATATTTCTTCATTAGCCAAAAAGATTTTTAGTTTTGAAAGCCGTCAACTACAATTAAAGTTTATAAAAAAGATAAAATGTAAATATGCTATAAATGTTAGTGAAATATAAAAAAAGCTATAAAATTTAAAGTTTAAAGTCTAAGCCAAACTTGTCGTATACGTACTTTGTCCAGTTCTCCTTGTAGAGTATGTTGAGCGAAACGGTTATGTCCCAGATATTCTCAATGGTGCGCTGCCTTACGTCATAAGTATCCGGTGCTAAAGCAAACTGCGGCTGCCCACCCGGCTCAAGATCTGTCTCATCTATGCCATAAATAAAGTCATTCGATGCAGGGCCATAGCCAAAGCTGCTGCTGGTGCGACCATCTCGGCCCTCGAGCATCAACTCCTGGCCATGGCCAACTGCAGTAGTATCATTGTCCGTGTGCTGTGCCCGATGTTGTTGTGGTTGCTGCTGCTGCTGCTGTGACTGCGACTGCGACCTTTGCTGCTGATAGATGCCATTGCCGCCGTTCAGGGCCATGTTGCGCTTTGTGGATGCCAGCGTATGCTGTTGGTGCAACAGAGCCGAGTCCTCGTTCTCAATGGTTAGGAATATGAAGGAGCCTGCGAATAATGCAAAATACACAGACACACCATTGAAACCATTGAAGTTACCAACAATGCCCAAAAATAAAGTGACAGCAACACCATTTGCTGAGTGCCACACAGAGCTTTGCATGCGAAAGAGAGACAGAGCGAGTCTATTGGGCTTTCGAACTGTCAGTTATTTTAATATGCAGATCACGTAAGTGATACGCATAAAGCCTCGTTGCATTTGCTAGTACCAGAGCAAACGTGTCAAAGGATTTGATTGTAAATGACACGAGGTTAAGAGCATGACAATCAAATTAAAATAATATTTACTATACAAGCGTTTGCTTTTAAATTCAGTTGAAGTGCAGAAAATGATGCAAATGCTTGTCAAAAGTGTCTTTAATTTGGCTGTGCTTGTAAAATATGCCATTTATATAGAATTAAAGAAATAAATAAGTATAAGACAAAGCAGCTCGCATTTATTTTTAAAAATTTTGCTTACAGAATTTCCAAAATGCAAACGTTGCGCATTAGCTTTATATTTATGCATTACATTGCTAATTTATTGTATTAATACGCGCATTAATTATAATAACACTTATGCATAACAATTTGCGACAAAAACAGCGAAATATGCAGAACAAAATTCAAATAAGAACGCGCGCGCCAAACTTCAACTGTCATCCAGCATAGCAATCAGCTACGTGCTGAGCTCGATAGTTGCGCGATCGTTATCGTTGATTCTGTTGTGCTGTCTTGAATTTTTGTAGCAGTCAGCTTTTGTCAGGCTGACAATTATTCGCTATGCAAAGTGCGCTGTTTGAAATTCAAAAACTCAGACTTTAAATAAACTTCTGTCTAGCTAATTAATCAAAAATTAACAATTTGCAATTTAAATTAATAAATTGAATATTTGTTATAGCTCAATAGCATAAAAGCATAATTTATAGCTTTATTTCATGGCTAATAGTTTTGAGCAATGAACTTGTAGTGCAATTTTTGATGTAGACATTTCTAACAATTTAAAAAATTGGTGCTCGTTAGATAGGCTAACATGAGAAAGGGCAATAGATTGAATTTCTTAGAGTCCTTAATCAAATTTCTTGCTGCTGGCAAATTAAGGAAATTGTTTTCAATTCGTTTGCGCTGACATATAAATTTTGAGTGAGTGACGTGCAATAAGAAAATGAATTCAATTTTGATATCTAAAAAGTGAGAGAGGGAGAGAGAGAGAGAGAGAGAGAGAGAGAGAGCGAGAAGCGAGTGAAAATTCAATCAGTCTGCGGTCACATGCTGAGCTAACAACAAGAAACTGAGCAGGGAGAAACCTTTGAGAGAGTATTGGGGGTGGGACAGGGCTTGGGGGTGGGAGGAAGTTACTCTACTTTGTCTAGGTTAAATGGAGTTCGAATAAAATTGATGTAGGGTGCGTTCTCTCAATGAACTTTTGATGTTAAGCATGACAGTTTATGTGAAATATTTCGACTCGAAGCCATGTCACTCATTTAATGTTAATGCGAAGTAACGAACACACACACACACACACACGCATTTGTGTGTGTGTGTTGTTTGTCAAGTTTTTGAAAAAGTTTTGCTGTAACAAATGCTGTAACTTTGACATATTTTTTTTTCTGTGCTGTTGTAAATTTGAGCTTAAGGCTTTGGGGTGATGATGTTGTGTGGAATGATGAGTCAATGTCGTCGGCATAAGCCAACACATGTCAAAGTTAAAAATAATACATGAGCATGTATTTGTGTGTGTGTGTGTGTTTGGCAAGGTGCTAGTTGTTGCTTTTATTGTGTATGAGGACCAAAAACTTGAAACTCTTGTTGAAGCGTTAAAATGCACGCAAAATACCGCACATACGCATGTGTGTGTGTGTGTGTGTCTGTAGCTGTGTGTGCAGCTGACGTCACAAACTCACGCACGTCTCTAGCCAAAGTTAAATAACTGTTTGTGTCATTTTGATGATTTCCTCTAACAAGGCAGCAACACGGCAAACTTTTTGCACAGCTGTCACACACACACACACACATGCGCACGCATAGCCTAGTGATGACACAAGGCTTTTATATTTATACACATTTTAAATAGTTAAAATGACTGATTGCTGTCACATGACTGATCAATCACAAATTGTTTGCAATATTTTACAAAAAAGTTGCAAAAGATTTATCATAAAGCTTGCAAAAGTTTTGCAGCTCTCACGCCTTCAAAATGAAAATATTGTACAAATTATACCATAAAGTTTTATTCTTTTGCGTTTTAAGTTTTAATGGCAATGCGACTTTTATTAGTTAGAATTATATAATAAAATTAGCGAATTTATGCTGCAAAGTTTTTGGAATTTACAAAAAATTAACATTGAATAAAATATGCGAATTAATTCTTCAAATTTGAGAGCACAAATGAAAATAGTTTAATAATAAATGATAGCTGAAGGCCTTGGCTAAAATATTACTATTACATTAAAAAAAAACAAAAAAAAATAGCATAAAGAAAAGTTTAATAGTTCAAGAAATTTCATGTTAAGCTTAAATTATTTAATTTAAATATGTATATAAAATTGTAGAGTATTTTTTTGATAGTGTGAAAATATGTATTACATAAATGCGTTAAATGAATTAATTAATGGCATTTAATTTATTATAAAATATTATGTTTGCATATTTTTAAATATTTTTTTTTTTGAGTTTTGGCTGCTGCTCCTTGACTGAAACTTTCACGCTCATCTCTGATGAGCTCTAACGCTTCGATTTGTTGAAGGTATGCATGCTTATTTAATGTGCTACACACACACACACACATAGACACACGTGCCTAAACATGTCTGTGCATGTACAGATGTTGCCGTTGCTTTGTCTGTTGCCTATTTAGTCAGACTGTCGTGCAGTCTGTCACTTCCCGTGGCCGTCATGTCAACACAGCTGACTTGCTTTCAAAATGAGCATATATACATATATAGCTAGTAATATAATAAACACACACACACACACACATGCAACGTAGTGAAGTCAGTGTGACCGACGCCATTTTGACATATTGCGGCATGGCGAATGATTAATTAAATTTATCACGTTGTCTTGCGGCCTCTCATTGTTTATTGTTGTTAATTTAAATGTAGAACTTGTGACAAGCGGCATGCGGTATCTGTTACTAGTTGGAAGCAGCAACACGCGAGCTGCTGTAACTGACACACACATAGAAAGGGAAAGAGAAAGAGAGAAAGCTGGAGCGAGTGAGCGAGCAAGCAACTTGACATTGTGAAAAGGGCTAAACAAATTAGAGAAGGCCTGCAACTGAAGCTATTTGAAAAATAGCAAAATGTTTTTGCAAAATAATGCGTTAATTAGTCAACAAAGGCAACAGCAACATCAGCAGCAGCAGCAGCAGCAGCAAAAAATATTTACATTTGTCAAACATAAATTAAGCTAATTTGCCATTTGTATGCAAACATTTTTTAACGAGAGCCATATGCTGGCTAAAATTCAAATTGTTTTTTTCCGCTTGGCTTGTAAAAAGACATGCATTAATTTTTCGACGAAATAACTTTGCACAAATTAAAATAAAGTATGAAAAGTGAGCGTGTGTACTTATGAGTTAGAGCGGGGTTACGGGTGTCGATAGGTAGGGGTATGAATATGTAAAAGGATTAAAGCGATTGGTGTATAGTGTAGTTAAAATAATTCTGATTGAATTTCAAATGCAATTTATGCTTGCAGCTTTAAAGTTTTACTTATTGGCACAATGTTTGATCGATAGTATCGATAAATTGAATTGTGCATTCTTGTTAAAGCATTATTTTGCTTTAAGTCATTTGCATTTTACAATATATATTATATATAATTGTAACAGTATATGTATATCGACAGTTTGTTATCGATATATGAATGATATTGCTTTAATATTTGTATTAAGCCATTTTTATGTGACCTAAATCGTCTGTATATAAATATATACTAAATGCAATTGATGAGCTAATTATTACGCGATTAGTAGCAATAGTATTTAATTATATCGATAGTATCGATAACTTACCAAGCAGTGTATAGGCCAGAAGCAGAGTGCAGATGCCCATATTGGTGAGCAGTGTTGACCAAATTGTCTGAGCTGCCTTCTTGCGTTTCTTCTTCTTGTTGTCATAGTCGGGTGGTGTCTTTTCCTCCGGATTGTTCGCCGGCGAGCCAAAGCAAGCGCACCAGCCGGTACGTTGCTCCTGCTGTTGTTGTGGTTGCGCCTGTGCTGCGGCAGCGGCTGCAGCGACGGCGGCAACGTTGACGGAAATCGGCGGCGGTTCTTTGCGTGTGGTGGAGCTGGTGGCGACAACTGGCGTAGGCACCACTCCCAGTTGTAGTGGCAACAGCTTGGCGTTGCTTTTGAGCGTGCCGCAATTGCCGCTGTTGATGGAGCTGCTGGTGCTGGCGCCTGTGGGTGGTAGTGGCAGCAGCTCACTGATGTAGCCGACATTGGCTGGTGCTGGATATTTGAGAATGCCGCTGGGTGGTGGTGGTGGTTGGGCTTGTGCTGTTGCTTGGGTTGCCACTTCAATATCCTCCAGCGTCGGCATCGGCAGCAGCTGCGTCGGCAGCGCCGTCGCCGTTGACATTAACTGCTGCTGCTGCTGCTGCTGGGGCAGCGCCGTCGGCGTTGTCATCAACTGCTGCTGCGTCGGCGTCGTACTCAATGACATCGACATCGATAGTGGGATCAGGTTCGGGGTATTCGGGTTCAACAAGGTCAGCTGGGGCTGGTTCGTCGAAGTTGTCGGCGTGGTGCCCATTGGGATTGACTTGAACGTGGTGGTCGTAGGCGCGGGCAGCATTAGCGGCATCGATGGTTGCCCTGTCGCCGCTTTTGATAAGTTGGACAATACGGAAAAAGTAGCGTAGCTGCTGCCGGACGTAGTCGGGATGGGCCCATATACCGGTACGCTCGCCGTCCCATACGTTTCCGTTTCCGCTTTGTAGTCGCCGCATGTAGATCTCTGCGACGGTGGTGGCAACCCAGACGACATCGGCATAATTTGCTCCGAATTCATTTTGCATTTGTAGTGATTTTATCTGCTCCAAAAAGGGCGTTCGGTTAACTGCAAAGAAGAAGATAAAGAAGAAGAATTAGCCGAGAGATTTTTAAGCAGATTCTAAAAGAGCAAAAGCAGATATTTTCTTCGCTCCGTCCATTCTTCTATTGTCTTCTATTTTTGAGTTCCCAATTTCTTCCATTCCTGCTAGTGTCTTCTCTAAACTAGTCTTCTTTATTCATTTATTCTTCTTTTATCTTGCCTTCTCTCTGCCTTTCTTCCATTCCTGCTGGTGTATTCTCTAAACTAATCTTTCTTATGCTCTCTTCATTTCTTCTATCCTTCTTTTGCTAATATGTTCTTCTTTTAGCTTGTCTTCTTCTTCTCGTTTCACCTTCTACTTTCTAGCCGTTTATGTTAAGCTGTTTTCTACTTTTCCTCTTTTGACATGTCCCTTCAATGCCACCACCTTCGTCTTTTTCTTTTCTCAAAAGCGCAAAGTAGTCTTAATTTTTAATGTCTAATAAATATTAAAGCCATCAGTGACGCAGCTTTTGTCACAGTCTGCATTATTTAGAGCTGTTAGCTTTTGTCAGCATGCATACAGAAATGCATGCCAAAGCGTTTTGAAGTCCTAACTGCAACTGCGTTGCTTATTTGCTTTCATCTTAAGCATTGACACAATATTTGCGACTGTCTCGCTCTCGGTCTTTCGCTTTTTTTGGCACTTGAACCAAAAGAAAATACAATACAAAAGCAACAACATACAAGAAAAAAAAAAAAGAAAGTAAAACATAAAAAATGCACACAAAAAATTGAAGCTCTTATGCTGAATGGACCTTCGTGTTCGAGCTGACAGCCCCTCGAGCTGCGCATTCGCACCTGACCACGCCCCATTTGGTAGCATGTGCATGCGAAATGTGCAACATACGTGCGTGTGGCACTTGAACTGAGTTGAGTTATTGTTGTTGCTGCAGCGCAAACACTTGAAGCGCCTTTTGACCGCCTTTGTTTTGCTTTTTGTTGTTGTTTTTTTTTTTATGCGCTGCCTGCGACATTGCAACTCATTGTTGGGGCTGCTGCTTCAATTATGCAACACACACTTGAGCTCCAGCTGTCGTTCGTTAATTGCCAAGGCTACAGCTCGACAGCGCGAGTGACACTTGCACATTTATTTACATTTGCATATTTGCATTTAGTCTAGCCTGGGGGCTAAGCTAGTCTATGCTGTTGTTTTTTTTTTTTTTTTTTAACGATATGCCAACCCGTCTGGCCTAAGCTCACATGCATTTCAATTAGCTCAGCCCGAACAGCAAGCTGTGGCAGCAGCCTGTGCGTCATGCCTATGAGCGAACGTTAGATAAGCCGCTTAGACAGTCGAGACAGCGAGCGAGTGAGCAGCTGATGTGGGCTGCCAATTGCCAAGGCGATTAATTTGGTTGTAATTGCAATTTAATGAAAAGCATTCAATTGTGCAAATTAATGAAAATGTCGGCACTGCTTGAGCCTGAGCCACAAACCCGTAAGTGCGGATGGGGGCGCTTCTATTGACTGGCTCTTAATTACTATTACTATGAGCTCAATTGTATATCAAAGCCCAGCAGCTTAATGCCATAGGTATATATCAGCTATATAGACGATATGCTAACAATTACTGCAACGAAATTAATCAGCGACGCCTAAGCGATTTGATAATACAAACAAAGAATCTATTAGAGCGGCATAATTGATTTGCAAATTATGTGGGATTCAAATAAAATTAAACATATTGTGTTGCCTACTTTGCAGCGCGCGCTACAAATTTAAGCGGCCAAGCTGCTAAGACGTCAATTGGTTTAAAAATGGGATAAGATAATTAATTTTTTTTATTCTTAATTTTATTATTTTAAAAAATGACTCCAGCAATTACTTTTTCATTTTAACTTTGCAGTTTGTGAATTTATCAACAAAAATCTATGTCCAACAATTATTTTTGAGTTATTTATTTTGGCTGAAGAATGTTTGAAGAGTGCGATATAATTGAATAAAAATAATATTGTCATTCCATTTGCTAACATTGATTGTTAAGCTATTTAAATTAAATTGAATTTTTTTATGCCATCTGAGCAAACAAATTTAAAGCGTAGCCTGCAGCTATTTCAGCTTTTAAATAGACTTTTAGCTCAATGCTTAGCTCTCGCCGCTGCTATATCCATATTGCAAGCCATTAATGCATTTTACTTTTCATTTACTCCTTCCGTGTTTGCAATATGCCAAACCAATTAGGCCACGCAGCCGGGCAAGTCAACTGGCCACAACGCAGCACAATTTCCTTTTTTTTGTGGCGGCGGCGCGTGGGCTTATTGGCTAAGCATGAAGTCAGTCTAGTCGTGGTCTTTAGTTCGCTACGCTGTCAGTCTGCCCGTTCTATGTTTGTCTGTCTGCCCATTGCCTTTCATCCATCTCAATTTACTGTGCGTGAGGCTTTTTGTCAACGGCCAAGAAAATAGCTGTCAAAAATTGCAGTGCCAGTGAAAATAAAAAGCCCAAAAAAAAACAGCAAAAAACGGAGGCTTGTAACGAGCCAAGCGGCAATAGCAACGAGACATAGTCGAGAGTGAGAGATTGTTACTGCCGTTGACCCTAACATAAAAAGCGATGTCCAGAAAACAAAGTCAAATTGATGTTTGGGGCAGCTTGCAGCTGTGCTACGCTACACTGAGAACAAAGAAAGTAGTAGTAGAAACTATTTATGTCTGGTCTTTGATTTTTGATAGCAAAACAAAGCAAATATTTTTCTACAATTTTTTAAGCCACTTTTACTCAAAATGTAAAGCCTTTGATTTGAGTTATTTTGAGAGATTATTGAAAAGAATTCTTGCTGATTTTTGTTAACAATATAAACAGTCGAGACTACAAATACACAAAATGTCATATTAAGTATACGTATATAAAAAAATATAACATTTTACATAAAAAAAATTATGTAAGTGAAATTTGACGCAACAATTTAAAAATTTCTTTGCCAAATGCGAATATTTAGCTCAATAAATTGCTTGCATTAAATATTTTCTTTACAAAAATAAGCGCATATTAATTTTAAGACTGCCACTAAATACTAAAGTGCTCGAAATGTAATTAACAGTGTTGAAAAACGCGCATAACTCGAGTTTGCAAGTATTTTTTCTTAGCGTATGAACGTTGATTGCTGCGCTGGGACTGAGGACTGCGAACTGGGAGCTGAACTGCAAACATAAACAACAGTTATGCTCACGAACAACGCGGATGGGCAAAGTTGCATTTCCGCTGTAACGGAAATGCGTTCGACGCGTATTTGAAATATTGGAGGAGCTGGTGGGAAAGCCCAAAAGTCTCGTTCGCTCAGGCACGCGCTTTCGATTGCGGCCGTGCGGCTTTTGTGGTTACCACCTACTCAAGCGGTCAATACACACACACACATACACATACACACATATGTGTGCGTGTGTCGCAGTTTGCGCTACAAGCCGCACTCAAATGCGTAATCATTTCAACGCCAAATCGACAGCGTGCAAACCACTTCAACTCTCTCTCTCTCTCTCTCTCGCTCTTTTCATTGTCTGCACGCTTCGCATCCGTTTAATTCAGCTCATTTGAGCGTATATTTGTGCTTTCAGTATTTAACGTGTATTCTCTCTTTCTCTCGCTTCGCACAATTGAAACAGAAATTGTTGCATTTTTCTTTTGACCAAACAGCAATTAAAAAAGCGCAACTTTTACTTCGCCGCCCGCAGCGGCAGAAACTTTCGTTTTATTCCCTTTTTTGTTCTCGTGCTCGAGTTCGAATTGGCGCTGCTGCCAAAGCGTTTTAAAAACAATTGTTTAGTGCACGTATTAAATAAGTTTCAATGTTAGTTTATTGCATTTTGAGTTTACCTTGCGGCTTATGCAAGTTGTTTCGACTCGCAGCATTTACATTATTTTAATTCAATTTAATTCACTTTAATGCAATTGCTGCACTAACTAATTTTTGAATTTAATTTAATTTGAAGCAATTCAAATTGTTGTTTTTAGCAGCTGCAATTTAAAGTTAAGCAAAAGCGACTAAAAAAATAAATAATACAAATTTAAATAGAACTCCTAAATGCTCTGTTTAGTTAAAATAAATTTAATTTTTATCAGAAACTTTTTGCTTTTTTGATAGAGAATTGTTAAAAAATTAAAGCTTAATTTTTGAGTGCACACAAATTTAATTAATAAAAATTTAAACTCAAATTTTGATTTAAGTTAGCTCTAGCTCTCAATTTATAATATAATTTTCAATTAAATTAAACTGCTGTTCCTATTTTAAGCGAAACTTAATTTGATTGAGTCTCATTTACATAGCGTGCGACTTTTAATTTCGAAATATTTCGAATTTCGAACTCATTCCACATCAGTTAACTGTTTGGGGCCATAAACGATTTGTTTATCTTAAAATGCGATCGTTTCACTTATTTTTATGGCCTGAGCGCGCTGCTTGTGCATTTTCCATTTTCCACAATTATGCATTTTTATTGTGTGTGTGTGTGTCTGTCTGTGTGTGTGAATGTTTGTGTTTCATTTTTATGCTAATTATTTTGAGGCTGCAAATTTGCAGATGTCATTAAATTGCCATTTTTATTGGCCATACAAATGCTTTCGTTGCATTGCCGTTTTTAATGCATTAATTGTGAATGTACCGCTTCCCACCCCTCCCCGCCCCCTCGCTGGGTGGGCGTGGCGACTTTTATGAGCGGCTCATTTGAGCGATGCTTGCGGCATTAAAATCGCATAAATGCTGCGCATCGTTAACTCGCCAAAAGCAACAACAACAATAAGGAGGAGGGGGAGGAGGAGGAGGGGTTGGGCTGGGCTGGGGAGTAGTCGAAAAAATAACAGAGGTAGCTTTGTTTTTGTTGCTGCCGCTGCTGCTGCTGCTGCCGCTGGGGCGTTGAAAATATTTGCTTAATGAAATTGTATGCGCGCGAGAATTTTTGTGTGAATGAAATTAATTTCAAACATGGCGTACAAAGATGGCGGCGCCCGCCACGCCCACACGCAGGCAGCGGCGCCGCACAAAAATGTGAGCAGGCTGTGAGGGGGTAGGGGGTGTTGCTGCTTGCCAACGAGTTTATTTCTTCTTAGCTTAAGACAGCAAATGAAATGTTTGTTGTTTTTTTTTCGCTTTTTTGTGCGTGTGTGTGTGTGTGTTTATTTTCTCAGTTTGCCTTTTATGCAGCAATTTATTGTTGATATGCTTTATATGCCCATTTATGAGCTTATGCTATGAGTGTTTGGTTTGCTTTCATTTTTATGATTAGCTGCAAATAAAAATAAAAATGCTCCCCGGTTTGAGCTTCAGCTTCAGCTTCAGCGCTTATCTATTTAGTGCTGCCGCCTCATATAAAACTGTGTTTATATTAGTTCAGACTGATGAATTAGTTAATGATGCGTTAGCCTTGATTTTTACACGCTGTACTCAAGAAATGTGCACAACAGTCTTTTAGTTTATGTGTGAGCACTAAGCGTTGGCCTAATTTCATAGCTTTAACTAATAAAAATTATATAAAACTTAAAGTCTGTTAAGCATTTAAATTACGCTTAGAATTACTAATTAATTGCATAATTTTTGAAAAATAAGCACTGAGAAAATAGCAAAATACTTCAGTTTTATATGCAAAAATTCAAAAATAATTTTTGGAATATTTGCAATATTTTTTTAATAATTTGTTTTTATATTTTTAACAAAACTGTTGCCTCAAAAAAGCGACAAACTGGAATTTAGAATGAAATTTCTTAGCCTTAAGATTATTTTGCTAATCGTTGTGCAAAGTCGTGACTGTATTTTTTTTTTCGCCAGAATTTAGACTTGGCAAAAATAAATTTATGCTGCTTAACTTATAAAAAATAATATAAAACTACAAAAAATATATACTATATATGCTAAGCTGTAAATATGCTAACTAGCCCCTTACTACGCCCATGTATTTGTCCTCATTTTTGTTTTGCAATTTAAAGTTTTGTGTTCAAATTAAGCTTAAGCTGCGACTTGACTTGCTTTCTATATAAGAGTTCGCTGCACAGCGTTCCAAAGTGTCGACTATGCTCACTTTTGCTTATCGAAATTTTTAATGATGCTGCTCTGACATTAACATTAATGTCATAAATTACGCTCAGCACTGTCTTGAGGAATTTTCCTAGCATAGTTTTTGACTTTGCTTATGCTTGTTGCTGATTTCCATTTTTTTTTTGTTGCTTTTTTTGCTGCCGCAGACAATTGAAATTGATTACAATTTATGCATGGCGGGCGGATTGGCAATTAATTGGATTTAACATAATTCAATTGGCAAGTTGGCAATAAATTTAATGAAAAAGCTGCCGCTGAATGTCAATGGCAAATTAAGTGAACTGTGGCGCTGTGTGGCACTTGGCCCTGTGGCACGTGTGGCACGTCAGTAGTATAATCAAACACTTCAGCTTTTGCCCTGGCGTTAAATAAGCAGCAGCTAACGTTGTTGCTGCTGCGCTTGTTGTTGTTGCTACAGCTGCCACTGCTGCTGCTGCTGCTGCTGATGCTGCTGCTGCCTGTGGGCGCTTTTCTAATTATTTACTCTGATTTGGCTGGTTGAGCAAACAAACTGACGACGCCATTGTGTTGATTTCAAATGCTGCTGTTGCTGCTGCTACCGTTGCAAGTTGTGAATTTGCAACAAGATGTGGCAGCAACTCGTGTTGCTAAATGCAGCTGTATAAATGCCGGAAGTAAAAATTACTTTTTAAATTAGTTGCCAACACACACACACACACACACACATACAGCTGCATATCTAAGTGGCATGTATGTGTGTCTCTCTCTCTCTCTGTGTTGTAGGTGTGGCTCAACGCCCACAGGTGTTTAATTTAGCCAACACACGTTGCAAAGTGTTGCGCCAAAAGTTGCTGCCAGCTAACTGTAAAAATAAAAACAATTACGCATACGCCTCCCCCCCCACCCCAAACTACATGAAAAGCCAAATTGAAAGTGAGCAGCAACAACAGCAACAATGCATATAAAATATAAAACTTTGCACTTACATATCTCTCTCTCTCTCTCTTTCTCTTTCTCGCTTTATTTTATAAATAAAGCAAATGCGCCGCGCTTACAACTTGGCTAATGTTTTCGTTTTTTTGGGGGGCTAAGAGAAATGTGTTTATAATTGTGTTGCAGCTTAGTTGCGCTGCCTTGTTGCCTCTTAATGATGCTTATCTCTGGGCATGTTGCATGTATGTAGCAACTTTCAAAGCCGCAATAAATGCATTTGGATTATAATTTTTTTTTTTTGTAAGCAGCGTTAACAAAAGCACAACTAGCGCACAGTTTTGTTTTTTAAGCACATTGCACACTTAAGCAATTAAAATATATAAAAAAAATATAAATATATGCTTTATGTTAAATTGCTTTATTTAAGTTTGTTAAGAGCATAACATAATAAGTTGTTTTTATAGGTACTGTAAATATTTTAAAGCTGGCAATTAATTCTTGCTCACAGCAGCAAAAATAGCAACAAATTTTTTAGCTAGTGCATTAAATTAGAATTTAAATAAGCAGCAAAAATTAATAATTTAAGAATAAGATTTAGAAACTGAACTCTAAAGCCAAATTGTTGTCGCTTCGGTTAGTTTAAGTGTAATTTGAAATATTTTGTCCTTTAATAATTTATGACTTTTCAACAAAATTCTTTTATTTTGCATACAACTTTTATATGTCAAAATTTATTTACTTATTTTTAGATCATTTAAGCAAAAATTAATAAATAAAACTCACCAGCATTTTATGCATATTTTAGTCATATTCATCTAAAAATAAATGAATATGACTAAAATATGCATAAAATGCTGGTGAGTTTTATTTATTTATTTTTGCTTAAATTATGCTCTGAGTTAAATTAAATTTTAAACTGATTATACTTTCTATAATATAACTTATAATAATCAATGAGCTACTTTTGTAAAAAGACTTTAAATTTTAACTGCTGCCAGCTGCTGTTGAATTGTTTTTCAATTTGAATGCTGACTACGCTTTGAACTAACTTTAATCAATCTAGTTGGGAATATGTTTGGCATGCATTTTTGCATTATGTTTGACTTGTTAAGAGTATTGCAGACAACGTTGGCTGCTAAGCAATATTGCAATCACTTTTAACTTTTTGCCAACAGCCACACACACACACACACACGCACACACAATCAGTTTACAGGAAGTTAAGCGTAGAGTGGCAGCTTTTTCCTGCCTGTCTAGCCAGACAGCCTAGGCAACCTCTTTATTGTATCTCTTGCTGCTTTGCCTTTGGACTGAAGCCTGAGCTCGTAAGTTGGCAATGTCTACTTAATTACGAGAGCTCTGGCAAAAGTGTGGCAAATGTTGAAACGCCCCAAGAGCTGCAGTGGCAGCGGCAGCTCTCGAGCTGCTGCTTCGACCACAATTATTTCCGTTTTAATGCTGCATGGGGCAACCCTTGGCCATTTCATTGCCTCTTTTTTCCCATTTACCTAACTATGTATTTTGTATTCTCCTTTCTTTTTTTGCATTTGCTGTTGCTGCTTTTGCATTAGTGGGCGTGTCGGATGCTTTTAGCGTTTTAATTAAATTTGATGTTGATTGAACTTATGACTGCAGCCATAGCAGCTTCCAGTCCAGTACTTTGCCTCCTTAGTATAAGCCATATTAGTGGTTATGGCGTTTACCTAACTTAATCAACAACACGCAGCTTGGCAAGCGATTTGAATTTCATTTGAAGCACCTGCCTCAGCATAACAATGAAAACTTTTTACCACAAGTGCTTACTGAGATTTATGAGCTCGTTCGTTCGTTCGCTCTCTCTCTCTCTCTCTCTCTCTTTCGCTCTGTTCGGTACTTGACTTCAATGAGCAGTCAATGTCGTTGGCAGAGAACTGTCGACGTGTGTGCAAAGACAACACCAAGGGGCATAAAGTAGTTGCATCGTAAAAATGACAACAACAAGCAGTTAAGTTCAAGTTTTGCTACTAACAAATGGCCAAAAGGGGTTGGCCTTGTTCGTAGCCGTAATTACATTCTTGAGTTATAATGGCATTGACTGCGATAACTTGTTGTTTTATCGATACTATCGATAGCTTCTAAATTCGATAGCCTATATTATTCACTATATGCAAGCGTTTGTGTGGAACTAAATCAAAATGATGCTTTGGCTAACTGAATTTGTAGCAGCACAATCTACAATCTATATCTAATAAAATTAAGTACATTTCTATATTCTATATCCCAATGCCTTAGCATAAACAGCAACTGAATTCAAATTGCGCTGGCCAGAGTCGAGATGCCGTTGCCATAGCATACAGCATGGATGCTGTAAGCACGACGGGCGCATTTCCGCAACTGGGTCACCCACTCATTAATCCTATTCCTTGTACTTCTTAAATCAATCTTCATGGTCTATTTGTAATTTTAAATATGCCACCGGGGGCATAATTCCCCAGCCACTGGTCAGCATTCTAGCTCCTAACCCACAAAATAGGGCGGACAAAAACAAAAAAAAAAAGGTGAAACTATGACGCTGCACTTTGGCTGCCGCCTTGGCTGCTTGGCCTGGCCTGGCACACTTTGTCTACACTTTAAGCCAACATTGGAGTCGCAACTCAACGCTAAGCGCCCAGCGGCTGCTCTAATGAATTTGCATTTTTTATAAATCCCCATTGATGCGCTCCAGTTTGGACAAGAGCGCTTCGTCGGTCAGCTAAGCTAGCCCAGCCAAGCGATTGCACTTTTTTTGTTGCTTTTCTTTACGGTTTGCTGTGCTCTGCTGGTTTGGTGGACATGGCATTGATAGACACGCTCTTGTTGCATTTGACAGTCTGCTGTGATTAGGGCGTGGCATAGACAGTTGATAGAGCTCAGGATATAAGTGCTATCGATAGTGTAACTTAAAAACAATTAGAATCTATAAATGTTAAAGAAATTGTTTGAAATTTAATAAATGCTAAATTGCTTTTAAACAATTGATGAATGCAAAAGTAACTTGGTAGTAATATCGATGCTGTTGTAATCGATCATATCGATAGTAAATAGAAGAATGCCGCTAATAAATATATTATTATCAATAAGCAATACTACATAGTGAAGTCTACTAAAGAGTCTAGTCTGCTGACTAGAATTATAAATATTATAATGATGCTCTTATTTTTATTAAATACTCTTGACTATGAGTTCTGATAATATCGATTGGTACAAAATATTGCTGAGAACGTCAGTAAATAATGGAATAGAATTCAATAGAAATTTTCCAGCGATATAAATTTGTTTATGTACTTAAGCTATACAAACAAAGCAATTGAAATGCTTGTAAGTCTTCACAGCACGGGAGCTGGACCCTGGCAACAGCTTTTTGGTCAAAAGCATTGCAGCAGTTCAATCAAAATTCACTGAGAATAAGCCAATTTGTTTACCACACATTGCACACGATTGTCGTTGTTGTTGTTGTTATTTCTGTTGCTGTTGTTGTTGTTGTTGTTGGGCGTTAAACAAAGGACTGAAGCACAATGGATGCGGTATAACAATGGAAGTGAAGCCTGGCCAGTCATTAACAAGTTGCTCGGGCAATTACGGCGACACCTGCCAACCAAAGCTAAGGTACACACACACACATACACAAACATACCTTCGATATTAACATAGCGCACTCAACGCGCCATAAATAATTGGCATGCCCACAACAAACACTTTGGTCAGTTCAGCCTCATGCAGTGTTGCCAGAGCTGTTGTAGCTGAATTCGGCATAAAAATAAGCTGCCCACTACTTTATGCCAGCCAAGAATATAGCAGAATATTAGTTAGTAGCTAAATGTTTAATATTTTGACAGCTTTAAATTTAATTCAGTTGACAATTCTCACTTGATTAGAAAATAAGTTTAGATTTCGATTAGAAGAAAGTTTATGCAAAAATCAAAGCTACCATATTTTTTATTAGCATATGCTTTGGAATTTTAATGGCCTATTTAATTTGCAAATCTAGCTTTTAAAAAGCCAAACTAACAACACTGTGGCCATAGTTTATTTGCCAATTTGCTTTGTTGTGTTTATTAAGCGGCAGCGGCCTTGGCTTGCATGTAAAAATGCACAGAATTTCAAGCGTGCGTGGCGTATACGCAATTTGGCATACACAAAATAAATGAAGCATGCCATGAAAGTTAAGTTTTCGCCCGGCCAATATGTTAGTTAATTAGTTGCATAGCTCTCGCTTGCATTCCCAGTGGCATCATTAGGGAGTCTTTAAGTCGCCAAGTAGAGGGTTAAAGGCATCGATCACAAACAGTCGAAATACATTTCATGCCATTTGGCACTTTGCATTTTGGGGCTTAGCGGCATTAACTACAAGTCGTTATTATTGTCTAGGGCATTCAGTTCGGGCGCAGAGAACTGAAGCTGAAACTCAAACTTCGACTTCGACTGCGAGTTCGAGTGTCTCTAACTTAAGGCAAGTCGGGCTGGCTGGCTGTCTTGTCTGCTATTCCAATTCCAATTCCAATTTGTATCTTGGATTTGTTTGCCTGCTTGGGTGGCTGGGTGTTGGGCTCTGGCGTTAATATTACGCATACGCACCGCACACAGACGAAAACGACAACGATGAATGCACTCATGTGTGATTGTTTCTGAGCAAATGAGGTTGCTGCTGTGTCTGTCTGTGTGTGTGTGTGTGTGTGTGTGTTGAGTGTATATGACACATAAGCGAGATACACGCATAGCTCTAGCTGAGCGGCAGCTTACAGTGCGCAGCGAAAGTTTAGTTACGCTTAGTTTAGTTGCAAAGGCAAGGAAAATCATATTTTAAATATATACAAAATAATATATACAAAAAAATATACATAAAAATATATATTAAAAAAGAATTTTTAACTAGCAAAATAAAAGCAAAATTAATAAAATGCTATAAAATATAGAATAGAACACAACTTGGAAATACATTTTTGTAGAATTATCTAACTAAAATATTTGTAGTATTTATTTTTAGCCATTTCAATTAACACTTTAGAAGTTATATATATTTTATACATTTATTTAATATACATTTTTTTTTTACATTTATTTAATTCATTTTATGGCATTTTTGAAAATATTTTAAATTAAATAGTAAATAATTAAAGTTCAGCGTATATGCAGCTTGGTTTCTATTTAGCTGCTGCGCATTGTAGCAGCAGCTGGGGCATGCTTTGCTTGGTTGCATGAAGCTTGCCACCTCTTTGATTGTATGCGACATGAACCTCTGGGGAAATTAAAGATACATTAAATGCCGTAGGCAAACGTTGTGCTTACATGTAAGTGCGTGTATCTTTATATGTGTGTGTGTGTGTGTGTGTGTGAAAACTGCTCTTAAGCTGCAGTAAGGCAGCAGACGCTGCGTATACGCAATTTATTGAGTTTGAGTTCATCAAATGAACAATAATTGCGCAAACAATTAAAAATCTAAAATAGCAAAAACTTTTTGGCTGATCCAGCATTTTAATGAAGCCAATGGCCGCCGCCAATTGTCGTCAAGGCATAAAACAAAGCGCGAGAAGAAAAACAAAAGCAAAAACAACAATATATATATATAGCTTTTATGTTTTAATATTTAATTAAAATTTGGTGTAACGCTTTTGTTAATGAATTCCTATTTGACGCGCGTTGCGCGAATGTTGCACGTGTTGCGACTTCTGCTCGCCCGAGGCCTACGGAATATTTTTCGCATCGTTATGTTCGTCCCTTGTTGTTGCCACTTCTGGGGCCACTTTGCTGTCACACCCAAAGGAATGGCCAAAATTTATGAAATGATTTTAATTAGCTTGATGTTGTTGTTGCTGCTGCTGCTGCTGCTGGCTCGACCACTGGCCAGTGCCAGTTTTATAACATTTTAATTTTCGGGCTCAGCTAGCCAAAAAACCGGAAGCCGGAAATCTGCCATTGAACAACAGTTCAACAAACAACGAAAAACGTTGCGGCTAGGCTCTCTGAACGGGATGTGGGCGTGACATATGGGGCCAGGCTAACAAGCGCATTAAAAGTTATGGCCTGTCAAAAGGTTGGCTCTTGCCATAAAACTTTGACTCGCTGTTGTTTCGTTATTGTTGATAAACATTAATGCGCGCCACATAAAACGCATGTCAGTTGTCGTCTCTAGTATATAGCTAAAGTTAGTTAATACTTTTAATTACGCTTATTAAAAGCTAGCACTTGTTTATTGTTCTCATAAGCTCCAAAAACGCATTCAAGTTTTTTTGGTTCACTCCACTGAGCTCAGGCTCAGACTGTAAGCGGTAACACTTACTGTCTATGCATTAAGCAAAAAAAAGTTAAAAGCACTTTTTGTGTTGACGTTGAATAATGCAAAACGCAAAATGCAAAAACGAAAGAAAAACAAGCAGCGCATTAAAGTGTAGCTGAAGCAACTTTGTAATACACTTTGAGGCAGCTCTAACAAATACGTTAAATATTTTGTGTTTAAGTAATATTTTTTTTAATTTTGTATTGGGGTATTAAATTTTAAAAAATTACAGTAGTCTGCTGCGAACATAGAACTGTCTATATGATAAATTTGATAGCTTTAGCTCTTATAGTCTCGGAGATTCTGCTGCTCATACATACAAAAAAAAAAAAAACAGAATTTAAATTAGTTTTGTGCTAAATTGTGTTATATTATGTTTGTAAATAGCTTTCTTTATTCGATTTGTGGACAAGAGGGCAATAAATTAATATATAAAATACTATAACAATCTTTATCGCCCATAGAATTGTCTATATGACAAATTTGTTATCTCTAGCTCTTATAGTCTCTGAGATTCTGTTGCTCATACATACAAGAAACAGAATTTTAATTAGTTTTGTGCTAAATTGTGTAATTTTATGTTTGTAAATAGTTTTATTTATTTGATTTGTGAACAAAAGGGAAAACAATTAAAATAAATATTGTAAATAAATATTATAGCAATCTTCATCAGACATAGAGCTATCCATATGCCAAATTTGTTAACTCTAGCTTCTATAGTCTTTGAGTTTCTCTTGCTCATACAGACAGAAATGCCTCAATCGACTTTATTTGTGTTGCTGATAAAGTAAATGAATATATTATAAATAATGATATACATTTGCACAACTTTTTGATACCCTTGTGCACTTTTCATTGAAAACTGTCAAAGTGTATTAAAATACGAGCGCAACCACAAGCTGCGCAGCCAGCATTTTTAGAGGTAGCCGTTGTCGTTTCGCCTAAATGTAACTTAAAAGTGGCTCATTAGGTAAGCGGCAGTGGCAGCTGAATACATTTAAATTAGTTGCTTCCGTTTTAAAATTTATGCGACTTCCGGTCAACAAAATTGCACATTTAGCATACTTTTCGGCACGTGGGCGTGTGCGCGCGCCTGTAAAGTGATTTGGTTTTTTATTATTATTTATTAATGCGCACACAAAAGCGTGCGGTGCAGCTTTAATTCGATGAAATTCGAAATTCGAATTCGAAATGCAAGTTTGTTGAGCTGCTGATAAATGCACAAACGTTTGCCATAATTCATAGCCAACGAGCTCACATGCCAAGCTATGTTGACAGTTATTGAAGTTATAGACGATAAATGATTGCTGCCAAACTGACTGACTCTCTATATATAAATTTCGTATGTCTGTTTGCAATCTTTTTACTGGCATTGCATATTATTTGCAGCGCAGCGTGTACTATAACATATATATATGTATTTCTTTTTTTTTTTGGTTAGCTGCTGAGATTTCAGCAACAAATTGCTGTTGCTGCTTGTGTTGTGGGTTGGGCGGCTGCTCCTGCACCTGTCAGCTAGTGGGCATATTTTGCATATGGATCTATCTGTGTATGTGTGTGTGTGTGTTTGTGCAGTTACAGTTATCTTTTAACAAGCAAACGAGCCATGAAACGCTGCTTCAAACTGCAGGCAGTTGTTGTAGTTGTTGCTCTTGTTGTTTAGTGTTGCATACTTTTTGGGTTTTGCTTTTGGGATTTATTTGCATTTACACTGGCCTGGCCCACACACCCACACACACACACACACACACACACACACACACACAGAGTTTGCCCAGGCCTTTTATACTGCAAATAGTTTGCCACAATCTGTGTCTCCTCTTGCTCTGGCTGCAGCGAGTGTCGCTTTTAAAATTTATGAAGCTCCCATATACATATGTGTGTGTGTGTGTGTGTGTGTCTGTGCAGATATTTTAATTTTTCTACACGTGTGCGAATATCTAAACGTTTGCACCGTTCTCAGGCATTTGCCTGAAACTATTATGCGCTCTCTCTCGCTCGCCCGCTCGCTCACACATAGTCTCTATTGTCTGCCATCTCTTTCTCACATTTTTTTTGTTAAGTGTACATGATGCATGACTATGTAAATAGACATTTTTACACCATGACAACAGTTTCGGCTACATTATGAAGTCGACTAGTTTCTTTTTGTTTCAGGCTTCTCGCTCTCGCTCTCTCTCTTTTGTTTTAGCGCACACAATTTGTTCTGCCTCTTTACATTTGCATAATTTTATTTGTTAACTTTTTTTTTTATTTTAAATTGTTCTACGCAAGTTGTCAAAACTTTTGCCACACAGTTAATAGAAATGTGTAGGCCTTATGACAATTCTAGCAATAAAAAGATATAAATTATGCTTTGAATTTAAATAAATAAATGAAGTAAATATTTTTGCTTTAAATTAAAACAAAATTTAATGTCAGTCTTTTGATTGCAAAACTTGCTCATATAAAATAAGTTGAGTCTTGTTACAATGCATTCAATAACTTTTGCCTTGCAGAGATTTTATAGCGACATCACCACACATATGGCAATCTCCAGTATCTCCTTCTTCAATATGTAGAAGAGAGAATAATATAAAAATCTCTGCTTGCAATAGCTTTTGCCTTAGTAGAGATTTTATAGCGATTTCAGCACTCATATGCCAATTTTCACTATCTCCTTCTTCAGCATGTAGAAGAGAGATTGATATATAAAATCTCTACTAAGCAAACATAAGAGCCTAGGATAAAAAGCTCAATATAATATCAGCCTATGCAGTTGCTATGTAACTAGAACCAGTTGAGAATTCTTAGTCACCCGAAGGTGAAGAACAGTGCTAAGCCTTTTTTAAGTACTCAACACAATTGAAGTGAATTGAACAATACTTACTGGATAATGTGGGTTCAACTCTCCCCGTAGATTGAATGTCCTTGATTTATTTTATATTTAAATGTTAACAGAAATAATAAAGAAAATAGTTAGTTAAAGAATTCAATGGGCCGCCAACAGTGTTGCCAATTGATGTTTAGTATACGAAAAATTGAAAATTGAACCATACTAAAAAAATCTCATTTAATTGTGTTAATTTGTATTTTAAATACTTACGGCACAAACTAAATTTCACTATTTCAAGTATTCGATTACTCAATAATTGAAGCTACATTATGTGCTTCCCTTGCGGGAATGTCGATGTTTATGCATTATTTATGGCGTCTTTCGAAACTTACAAAACAAGTATCTGCTACGTTTATGCCGATTTATCGCCGGATGTATTGCTATAAAATCAGGCACAAAGGCCCAGTCTAAAATTTCAACTATTAAGTTTCTACGAACTAGAACCAGTTGGGAGTTGTTAGTCACTCGCCACTGGTGAGAAACTTCAAGTTGGCAACATTTTCATTTAAAATTGAAGTACTCAACTCAATTGAAGTTAAACTCCCACATACATGAAATTCTTTATTTATTTATTTTTTGACTTTAACAAGCTAAGCTTCGATGCTTAAGTATTCTTTACTCAAGTATTTGATACTCAAGAAGTTGAAGCTCACACACATTCATTAATGCATTGTCTTCAATGTGTGTGTGAGAAGCAGTTCAGTTTGGCTATTGAACAAGCAGTAAACGACTTGCCACCTGTATATTAATAATATTTAATTTCAATTTATTTCACTGACTTAAAGCAAACTTGTGTGAAATATTTACTTTTGCTTTAAGAATGCAATAAAAAAGCTATAAAAATTTAATAAGTTATTGATTGCTGCCTATCAATGGATTATTGAGGCACATTTTGCAAAATAATGTAAATTATAAAATATTAAATAGAGTAAATAAATAGCCATAGCATAAATTGCGCTAAATAATATTTAGTTAGCTAATAGCGCACAGCTGTTTAATAAGCAAAGAGATATTTGTTTTGCAAATAAATAAACATTTAATTTACATATAGAGTTCACACAAAGTTGTTACCCCCAATCCCCACGTATGTGTGTGGCAGGTGGCAAACCATGCTGATGCATTAACGAAATGAATTGTGTGTTGGTGGGGGGTGGGGCGGGGAGCGGGGCAGCAAGCCGCACATTTAATTTGGTTTATGTAATTTTGATGGGCAACCGAAATGCTCAAAATTGGTTAATCAAATTTAGAAATTGCCTTGCGCTTGCAACATGTGTGTGTGTGTGTGTGTGTGTGTTGCATTAAATATTTACGCGCAATTGACCAAGTGCCATGGGCTGTTAGCCCAGCTAGCAGCTATTGTTGCAACTGTAAGGTTCAGGTGCCTGGCAGTTATTTAAAATGCATTATTTATAGCTTGTGGTCGGCTTGTGCAATGTTTAATAATATTTGTTTAAATAAATTAAATGCAGTTTGCGCATACAAACGAGCGCATCAGCGTGCATTTTTCATATTTCTCAGCAGGCTGCAGCAGAATTTTTTGCGTTTTACATTTTATTTTGTTTGCCGCGCATTTCTTTTTGCAACTTTATAAACTGGCCAAACAATGGCTGAAATGATATGAAAATATATATGTATATATGTGTGTGTGTGTTTGTGTATAGGTGCACATAAATTTCTTTTATATTTTGTCGCTATTTTTATATTGCCAACACTTGTGCGGAAATTGCGCGATGAAACGTTGCAGTGTTTGTAAAAAAAAACTTACAGCGAAAGAAATTGCTCTCAGCATGGATATGCAACGATAGCAACAAACAGCAGCAACCAGTGTTGCCAGATGGAATAAAAAAAAGCTAGCCACTACTTAAGCGCGCAACTTGCCAGCCAAGCATATGAAATAATGTGAAATGTTTTTTATTTGATTTCACAATTCAATCGGTTATAAAATAAAGTCATGATCATATGAAGTATTTATAATTACGAATCAGCGTTGCTACAGCATTTAGCCTTTTTATTGCTTTTTTTTTATTAATATAATCATTCAAAAAACCTATGCAGATCATTGATATGTCTTCAAATCTTTATTTTTCGGCAACACTGTTACCAATACATTTATTATTAGCTATTTAATTTTTACCAGCCAGCTTGATCTAGCCTGAAATAAGCTAATTTGGCAACACTGTTGTGCAACAACAGCAACTATAACAATAATACTATCAACTAACTACCCCTTAACGCCATTTTTATGCCACTGCCACTGTCAGCTTCCGCTATTGCATAAATGCACTTGCGCCTGGCAGCATTTGCCTGAGCTGGGGGCACACCGGGAGCGTATACGCGATATTTACGACACTTATACTACAACAGCAATAGCAACAACAGCAAATGGCAGTCGCTGTCGCTGCTGTGCGCCATATATTTTAGTAGCTAACAAAAAAAAAAAAAGGAGCTAACGGTAGATATGTAACACAGGAATTAACTAAATTATGCATCTAGCGCTTAAAGTGGCCAACAACGAGCCTGGCACGATCTCAGCGACAGCATTTAAATTTATGTTATGTTTATTGCAATTTGACAAGCAGCCAAAGTGCAAGAGAGTGAAAGAGAGGGAGAGAGAGTGAGTGAGTGTGGATTAATGTTATGAAAGTGCCAGCACATTGGATAAAAATGCAATTCCTATGCAAATGCAGTAACAATCTGTAAATAACGGTAAACGTAATCCGCTATATCACTAACAATGTTTTGCTTGCAGTTTTTTTTTTGGTTTTTCAATTGACAATGCGTGAGTGAAGAGTCAAATTTATACCGCTAAGCTGTATGTCGTAAAATAAAATAAAGTAATATGCCGTAATTAAAATAAATAATAATAATTGAGTTCCAACATTTGAAGCAGAACTCTTGTTTATGCTTCGCGTCTTTATCTTATTCGCTGCTTTGCATGCCTATAGCTAATGTTAGAGCGAGATGTATGTATGTTAACGCTAAGAGCGAAAGAGATGAATGCAGTCTACAGTGTTGCCAGATGTTGAGTCGCCAAATAAGCTAAATTCTGAGCTAAAATAAGCTATAGCTACTACTTAATACCGCAACATTCCAGCGCACTATGGGGAAATGTACATCGCTGCAGTGTTGCCAGTTTAGCTTATTTCAGGCTAGTTCTAGCATATTTAAAAATGGATTTGCTTATAAATTTTGCAAATAGCTTATAGCCTGAAATCTAGCTTTTTCAAAAATCAATTTAGCATATTATAGCAATAAATGAATTCGTGACTTCAACGAAATATTTTGTAAGTTTAAAATGTTTCACGGCATAAAAATATCGGAGCTGGTTCTTTTTTTTTACCGATTGTTACGCGAACTTGATTCATATGATCGTGAATTTTATTATTTTAATCGATGGTGTCTTTAGGATTGTGAATTGTGAAATCAAAGACAATTGAAGCTTGCAGATGCCAAAAATACAGTATAGGCAATTATTCCGCGATGCTTGGCTGGAAAGTAGCGAATTTAAGGAGAGGCTACGAAGATTGCCTGCTGACTCAACAAAAGCCTACTGCTGCTATTGCAAATCTACAATAGCAGCAAAACTTTTTGATATAAGGCAGCATGCGGCGTCCAAGAAACATATATCGGCAACGAGCTCAATATGTCAATCACAAAAATTAACCTTTGCTCCTAAATGTTTGAAGACAGAAGAGCAGGAAGCCGCGCTGTGTTTGTACATTTCACAGATATGGATTACGCAGACATGGAGAATGTTGCCACACCTACAACTTGCCACAGAAATATTTAAGCCTTATTAAAAAAAACGATAAATATTTAAGTGAGGGAGAATGTGATGATTTGGATGTTTTGCTAACTAATTTAAGTTAAATAAAAACTTAAAAAATCGAATGTTTTTGTATGTTTTTTTGCATTTGAATATAGCTTGTTTTTCAGCATATTTTTAGCTTATTCTAGCTTATTTTTACGCAGAATCTAGCTTATGTGGGCGCCTGAAACCTGGCAACACTGCATCGCTGGCTTATCGCTAGAGCAGCGCAGTTTTAGCTTGATTTAAATTCACGATCATATGAAGAACCATCACGTAAAAATCGAAAATAAAAGCTTCTATACTTATAAAATGTTTCATTGAGAAATTAAGCATACATTTATTATTTGAATATTGCTAAAGGCACGTGCAAATTTTATAAGTCAATTAATTTTTAAATATGCTAGATTTAGCTTGAAGTAAGTTAATCTGGCAACACTGCTTGCCTACAACAAATTGAAGGAACAACAATTGTAGCTATCAGTGTATTTTAAATGTATTACTTAGAAAAGTTACAACTAAAGTTGCAACTTAGGTGGGCACTATACGCGACCAGCCGACATCTCTTCTACATGTTGAAGAAGGAGATACTGAAAAATGGTTCTGGTAGGAAGTGGCGGACAATGAGTTTGTCGAATATGTGTGCAGATATCGCTATAAAATCTCAACTAGGCAAGCCACAAGGGCCCAGTCTAAAATTTCAAATTGATTATCAATATATTAAGTTTCTACGTGCTAGAACCAGTTGGGAATTGTAAAGTCACTAGAAGTTGAGAAACTCTGCATAGCATATCGAAGTATGCAACACTTTTTTTCAGTACTCAACTCAACTGAAGTAGCTTGGGGGTTAGTGAAGCAGCAGCTGGAACTGGCTCGCCGTAGATGCATGTGCTTATTTTAATTTTTGATTTTAATAGGAATTATATACTATAGAAAATAGTAAAAATTTGAAGAATTAACGAAGAAACTGAATATCGTAATACCAAGCAATATAAGCAAACATATTGTAAGTTAGCAATTTTGTTAATGAACAATGAGCAATGAAATAATAAAATTAAACACACAGTAAATATAAAAATAAACTATATACTAAATTTAAATATCGTAATGTCGCATGTTTACTTTTGCAACTGAATATCATAATATTAACGGTTATTTTTTTGCGTGGGAACTTGTTTGAATGGCTGTTGATATTTAAAGCCACAGGCATTGTAAACAGCTCAGTGCGCGGCTTAGCGAGGCTTAAGTTTTTATGCTACGATATGCATTATTTTTATTTTTATGTGTGTGTGAGTGTGTGTGCCTTGTAAAAAATAATTAACGGAAAAAACGCTTATGCAAAAACAAGTAAAATTGTAGCAATGTGCTTAACAATAACAAATGGAAATATACGCATGACAACTGCGTAGCGTCGTCGTTGCCGTAGAACATAAAAAGCGCATTAAAAATTGAACGAAAATATATAGCTGCGGCATAAACAAACAAGCAAACAAACAAACAGCTGCATATGTAGTATATATTATATATGCCTAGCTGTAGCTCTCTCTGGTGTATATAGCCATACAGCATATATGGGACTGTTAAAGAGGCGTAAACAATAATAATAACAAACATGCGGCATATACAAATAATTCGCATTGTTGTACACTGAGCACTGAACGCTGCTTGGGGGCATGAGCATTGTGTTGCCACAGAAGACACAAAGCAAAAAAAGAAAACTGAAATTGAATTAA